>NW_025335510.1:99194-112675 GCF_004798865.1 Varanus komodoensis
GGTATTCGTTTCTCTGGGCCATTCTTCCACCATTTGGAGTTTTCCCAGCTCACCATGGCATTAGAGTGCTGTATCTGCATCCAGAGTTTGTAGTGAAGCCGCCGATGCCACTTCAGACAGACAAAGCCCAACGACGTCAACTTGCCACACAAAGTTGCTAGACATTGCACCGCTGGCATGCCAGGGCAGGGTTTGCAACACTTGGGGAAGACAAGACTGTTTCCTTGGCGCATCACATTTAAAAGCTCCATGCTTTACGAGCTGCTCTGCATTTCATTCTGGTCAAAGTGGCTTGGGAGGGTTGCTTCCTTGGTTCTCCAACTGAGGCTGTTACTGGCAGAGCCTGCCAACTATTATTCTAGTATATCTCAGGCATGCATAGGGCAGGCATGTCATGAACAGAGCTGGCTGGAGCCGGGGGTCAGGCTGGTTGCCCCAGGGGGTCCCTTCGGAATCGCTCTGCTTTTGTGCTTCTGTGTTCATCCAAATGGCCCTCACCTGCACAGGCAGCCTGCACCTTCAAGGTGAAGCTGCAGGGCTGGGCGGCCCGTCTCCCTGGTCAGGAGGAATCTGTCTTTTGCTAGAAGCTGGAGCCAATTTTGCGGCACCCCAAAATACCTCACGAATGGTGAGCCAGAGGGAGGCCACATTGTAAAAACACCACAGTTATATACACGCACTGGTGGGATAGCATTTTTGGTAAGGCATGGTGGAAAAAGATGCTGGTCATGAGTTGTGTATTAGGAGCTATTCGCATCTTACCCTGTTGTATCCCATGCTTTATCAAGCGTATTCAACCTGTTATACAAGGTACCCGTATGGTGGCCACCCCGGTGGATGCCTCACCCCAGGAGTCTTCAATGGGCCAGATCATGGTCTTAAAGCCACTTACACAGGATATTTCCCAACTCATAGTACAGCCAGAGTGCGGTAACTCAGATACGTGCAGAATTATGTTTCACCTAGCAGTTTGGTGGGATAATAAAAAAGGGAAAGCCGTACACAGGAAAACAAGGTATATCATCCTGCCTCACTGCCTTGCCATAAACAGATCACAAAGGGCGCCTCAGTGGCTGGTGGTGAAGACCCAATGACCCCACTCAGTTAGTGGGTAACTCAGTTGCTACCTTTGTATTTTATGGGTTTGCCAAGGTGCCTCCTTGACCCTATAAAGTTCACAAATGTAACCCTTTCTGGCAGGCCTGCTCAAGATAGCTTTAGTTTAGACGACTTGTCAAAGGCATCTTAATTAGAGTAACTTTTCTTTATGGTGCTGTGTCGTGTATCCAATCACTTTCCCATCCATATCAAAGTATCCAATCACCTCCCTGTGTATTGTATTCACTCCCCTTTTGTGTATTCTCTATAACCCTAAGGAAATTAACATGGGGTGTTCCTATTTTAGGCACCCATGGATCCATGCATTCAATTGTAAATAAACCCGTTTGCCCTGACAAGAAACTGATTCCCAGCCTATATTGCGGATCGGTGTGACAGTTGGGAACTTCCTCGAGGCGCCCCCACAGTGCTGCCAAGCCTTGGCGAGCGGGGTCGGGTGGAGGGGGGGTCCCCGCCACCCCCCGCTCTTGCTTCGCAGCAGTTCCAGCCTCCGCTTTTCTTCGTTTTGGCTTCCCTCCCCAGGAAGCGCCGCATCGATCCCGGGCGCCCTCTCCTCCTCCTCCTCCTCCTCACCCCAGCTGCTGCTGCTGCTCCGCCGCCTCGGCCCCATGGCTCGCTCCCTTCACCCAGCTTCCCCCCCCCACCCCGCCGTGGCCACTGGGGCGGCAGCACAGCCCTCGAGCAGGCAGGCAGGCCCAGCGCTAGGAGGGTGGCTTGGGTGGCCACTCACATGCTGCAGGCCAGGAGGAGACAGGAGGAAGGTGCCCCTGCCAGCTGCTCGCCCCTCCCTTCCTGGCACTCCCGCCATGGCTGTCGCGCCTGCCACCGGCCACCCGTTTGACTCTGCCTCTTGGGACGACTTGGTGATTTCGACACCAAAAGACCGTTTTGCTGATGTATGTCTGCTCAGAACTTATCTGTAGCTGGTGCCATAATCTTAACTGTGATTATGAGCCAAGTTTGGCTCACCACAGCTGTCAAGCAGTTTCCACTGGGCAAATGGCTCATGTCCGAAACACGGCACAGAGGAGAGGAAGCTAATCGTATACCTTCACTTTATATTCCACAGGAGGCCTCTGGACCAGGAGGCAGAGTACATGAACCGCTCTCCAAAATAGGAGGGGGCAGCAGTGCTGCAGAAGGAAGCAGCACTGCTCAATTTCCCCCACAGCTGTGTGAGAGGTGGGGAAGCGGACGCTGGGCTAGGCTGGGATGTCCCACAACGGAACATCTCTGCCTAGGTTCTTGCATCTGTGCTCTTGCAGCACTTTCTCTGGACCAAGCCCCTTGCTCCTGCTTGAGAGACGCCGGGGTGGTGTTTGGCGAGTCCAGTGCTAGCAAGAGTGCCTCTCTCCCAAGACACCATTACTCTTTCCGGATATGCGCGTGGCTGCAGGGGCGATGCCGGGGCGACTTGGCTGGCATGTCGACAGAGAGGGCTCGGCGTCCCCGCTGGGGCACCCGTGCCTTAGGTTCGCCATCACGGACCGAAACTACAGGAGCGATGGCTAAGGACAGGCCAAGATGAAGCTGGGCCCTTGTTGCTCTTTGGAAAATAGCCCTCGTTTGGACTTGGGTGACTGTTTTTCCTCTTCCCATATACTCCTTGCAGGAGGAAATACAAACAGAAAAAGGAATTGACAGTGATTCAGTTCAGAGACCTACGTTTGTTCCTGGAAAAATATGAGATGCGTCTTCTGGCCCAAGCAGAAGACCTGGAAAAGGAACTTGCAAAGGAAAGGGATGAGTACCTGGCCAAACTCTCCGGAAAACTCTCCGCTCTTGAGAGCACCATCCAAGAGATGGAGGAGAAGAATTCAGGGCCAGCATGTGAACTCTTGCAGGTAAGATGGACTCCTCAGCGATCCAGCCCTTCTCCAGGAGGAAGGACCAGCTGCCAAATCTTGATGACTGTGTACTGAACGAAGAGCTGAAACACCTTAGATCGGTGACAACATCAGAAGGTCTCCAAGAAAATTCTTGCCAAAGCAAAGGTGGGGATATGCACAACCGAGAAATCTTAATGGTGATTTATTTATTTATTTATTTATTTTCTGATTTATATCCTGCCTTTTTCCTACAAAGGGCTCCAGGCAGCTTACATCATCTCTCCTCCTCCATCTTATCCCCACAACAACAACAACCCTGTGAGGTAGGTTGGGCTGAGAGTCTGTGACTGGCCCAAAGCCACCCAGTTGGCCCCATGGCCAAGCGGGAACTAGAACCCAGATCATCAGAGTCCCAGTCGCATGCTCTTGACCACTACGCCACACTGTTGCAGATCAAGGAAAGCCAGATCAGATCTAGAATTTCTGAGCTGAGCAAAATTGTGAATATGTGGATGCCCTAGACGAGGCAAGCAGAAATTTATTTTGTAACTTCCTTGTGGTCAGCGTCTTTAACAATGCTGTCCCTTTTCAAGTTCCTCATGTCCTGCTCTAGCAGCTGGTCCTTTTGCTCAAGAACTAAAGCGCCGAAGCCTTAGTGAATTTTCTTGCTCCTTTGAATTTAGTTTGCACAGTATTCCCCAGATTCTTTGTGTATGTTTCAGCCTCCCGTTGAGGTCCCCTAAATTAGCGTGCCATATGCAAGGGGGAGTTTTCTCATGCAGCTTTTGCCCATTTTTCCTGCTGTTTTCGATATGGAAAGAAAAGCTTCATTCCTGCTTGGGGAAGCTCTCCCCAAGTCTTCTCCCCTTCCCAAAACCAGGCCTGACACTCAAAGCAGACACAAATCTGGCTCGTTCATGGTTTCCTCGAACATCTTCCCAGCCTTGAAAATTGCTTCAGGTTTGGACATGTTTCCAGAGCTGCTCAGTCAATATAGTCCTCCTCCTCCTCTTTCACACCGCTGTCGTGCTCCTCCCTATGAACTGAAGTTGAATTCCCATCGTGCGGCAGACCGGGGTCTGCCTCTCCTTCCAGCAGCCGGCCTCTCGGATGCACAACTGTCCCTCAGAGACCTCCAGTTGGCCTCCCGTCTTCGGTACCAATTCCCACGTCAGCATCCTGCCATCTGACAGCAGCAGCGGGAATCAATCCACGTTGCTGATCCCACTGGTCTTGGCTGCCATGCCTGTACTCGGTCCAGACCACCGACGCCAAGCACCAAGCCTAGTTTTCCGTGCCTTCCACCTCCTCCTCCTCCTCCTGCCCCATGTGACGTTCCCCAGAGTCCCCCACTGAGAAGAACCGCCTCCTCCCCACCGCGGCTCCAGCAAGGTTGTCTGGCACACTCTCTGGCCACTAAAATCAGCACACGGCTCACTCAAGCGCAGTGTTAGGGGATACAATTCATGGATCGAGCTGTAAAATACAGGGGTGGAGGGAGAGATAAAAAGCACGGAATTAAAAAGGGGTAAGAAGCGGATTAGGGTAAACGGACAGAAGCAAAGATCTCTACGGCACTCAGAGACAGCGCCCCCTGATCCTACCGCACCTTGTTTGACCAAAAGGGCAAGAAAATAAGAAAGTGGCGTGTTACCCTATAGATGTACAATACCTATAGATCAATAGACCGGCTTCCTGTAGGGGAGCAACAGGGCTCTCGACGCCACAAGCAAGCAGCACAGCACAGGAGGGGAACGAGACCCCGCTCTCTCCAGCCCTAGGTCCTTTATCCCTCCCCCCACTCCATCAGCTGACCCACAGAGTGACGGTGTGAGAAATGAAATGTCACTGTTACGAAGTGTTAAGGTGAAATACAGGAATAGGACAGGGTCACTGAAGTCTCTTAAGGCCAAAGGGCCTGAGAATCAAATCATGTAAACAGTTGTACTAAGGGAAATAGTGCTTCGTACCTCAAAGTCCTGAAAAATGCCAGAGCGGGTAAAGTTGGGGGACAGTAGTAAATCTGTCGCCTTCAGTGGAAGAGAGCAGGCAATTGATTACCTTTTATAACAGGCCGTAATGAGCCTGGAGGAAAGTTGCTCTTCCTATCTCATCCTCCCACAAGATTTAAGAAGTAAGTTGGCATCCAGTAGGAATTTTCAAGGCCACTTTGACTTGTCGAACTTTTAGAAGCTAGTGCGCATGCTTATAGGTGCATGAATAGTAACTGACACACCTCTCATAGGTAATGGGCTCATTAGCATGAACATGGGATATGTGCGGGAGGGGGAGCATGTCAAGGGTTCGTATGATGTAGGCGGACGGAGAAGAATGTACCTTCTGAGTAGCCCAGCCAATGGGGGAAAAGAGGAAGGGTCTGCAAGCCGGGAAAAGGGGATAAAAGGCAATGTTTTGTGTGTAAACGGCACGCTACCTGTGTGGTGGGCGCCCGCTCTTGCAAGAACTTATTAAACTGAACTGCTTGGTACTTTGCTTCCGTATCATCACTACTGGGATTATTTTTACTCCTGACAAGGGCAAGGCTCCCAGTCCCCACAAGACATCACCCCAGCTGCCTGCCTGCAAAAAAAAAACTTGGGTCCGGCATCTACGGTGTCCTTGGATTTAATAGCTCTGAGAAGGCCAAGGTGAAAATTGTGTCCTTTGACCTTGGCAACCACAATTCTCAGATGCTCTCAACAATCCTTTGATCAGGGCCCTCTGGCAATTAACTTCTTGACACCCCAGAGTTGGATCAGATCAGTTTGAGATCTTGGCCTTGTCATCCAAAGGGACAACTCCATGGGATGGGCCTTGTTCCTCCACCACTGACACCTTTCTCCTCTTGGTGGAGGAACAAGGCCTGTGGAAACAGACACCGTATTTTAAAGTATTTGAGGCCCTTTCCCTGTTGCCTCTCCATGGGAACTCGCACCAAACAGGGAAAGGTGTACACATCAAATCCTACACTGAGGATATTCACTGAGGAAAAGAAGAAGTTAAGGAAACTATGATAACATCGGCCCAAAATTTTGGATATAACATTGATCTACAGAAATGGCAAAAATTGTGAGAAAGAAATATTAAGATAACTCTAGCAAAATCTTTATAAAATATTCTATAGGTGGTATTTGTTGCTGAATAGATTAGCAAAAATGTTCCTAAATAAGCCAAACAGATGCTGGAAGTGTAAACAAAAACCTGGTACTTTTTATCATATGTGGTGGACTTGTGTTAAGGCAAAAAAATACTGGGTTAAAATACATAGATGGCTTGGGGAAATGCTGCAAAAACCTCTAATATTTAAACCTGAAGTATCTTTATTAGAAATTCTCCCTGACGATCTTAACAAAGTACATATTTGATTTTACATGTAATTACCACAGCGAGGATTGTATTTGCACAATATTGGAGGAATGTAGAACCACCGACTGAAGAACTGATTCTAAAAAAGATTTTGGATTGTGTGGAAATGGACAAACTGACTTTGTCTCTGCAGGAGAAGGAAGATACATACTTCTATCAAACCTGAATTTTTTTCTATCATTTGTTAGAGAAATGGGACTATATGTAGAGCTGAAATACATATAAATTGTAACAAGAATAAGGTACTAACCCAGTATGGCCAATGTCTCAGGAATAATTGTTGTTTTAGTTTAAATTAGTAGAGAAAATAAAAAAATTAAAACATAATATTCACTGAGGAAAAAAAATCTCCTCCTTGCATTGAATTTACCTCTCACCTTTCTCCTCTTGTGGGAAACCCGAGGCAGCTTACACGGCTTCAGCTTACAACAACCCTGCGAGGTAGGTTAGGCCAAGAGTGAGGGACCAGCCCAGAGTCACCCAGTGAGATTCATAGCTGAGTGGAGGCTGGAACCAGATCTCCTAGGTTTATTTATTTTTATTTTATTTATTTAGACAACTTATATGCTGCTCCATCGCATGAGCCTTGCGGCGGCTTGCAATCATTAAAATCCCGTATAAAATGCAAAAAATTAATCAAATAAATAAAATACATAAATAAAATAAAATAGTGGAAATGGCCTGGTCAATTTAAAATCAACAGTAAACCATTAATAGTTAAAATAGTATTTAAATAAAAAGGTCTTGGCCTGGCACCGAAAAACAAATAACGACAGCACCAGGTGGACCTCTCTGGGGAGGGCATTCCATAGGTTGGGTGCCACCGCAGAGAAGGCCCTCCTCCGGGTACTCACCCTCCTAATATCTTTCACGGAGGGCTCCCGGAGAAGGGCCTCTGCCGCCGATCTCAGGGGGCAGGAGGGCATATATGGACGCAAGCGCTCCTTTAGGTATCCAGGTCCCAAGCCGTTCAGGGCTTTGTAGGTGATAACCAGCACCTTGAATTGGGCCCGGACTTCAATGGGGAGCCAATGGTGCTGACGGAGGACTGGGGTTATGTGAGAACAACGCCCCGTCCCCGTCAGCAGCCTGGCAGCTCTATTTTGCACCCAGCACTGAAACCACCTGCAGGGACCCCTTCGGACTAGTGGGGCCTGGCCTAGGCATGTTTTCACAATCT
Source organism: Varanus komodoensis (assembly GCF_004798865.1). Lineage (NCBI taxonomy): Eukaryota > Metazoa > Chordata > Lepidosauria > Squamata > Varanidae > Varanus > Varanus komodoensis. Next base: position 106,689 of record NW_025335510.1, read on the forward strand.
TCTCAGCCTTGCTTCTGAGTTCAACTCAAGGTGCTGCTTTAAACCCACAAAGCCCTTGCACAGCGTGGGAACACAGTGGGGCACAAGCGGGATCTGCAGCAAGATGTTGCAGCACGGGATTCCCACCCCACAGGAAGGCTGTGTCCCTCTTCGGCTATAAGCCCGTGCCTTCCAGCAACTCCAACTTCATATTTTTCCTTTAGGGATACCTAAGTAACTTTTTTAAAAAGGAGGAGAAATAGCTTCTATAATTTACACCAGAAGAGGGCGCTACAAGCCAAAGGAAGTTAAACCTTTCCTGAAAGTATGTTGCTCAGTTGCAAAGTCGTGCCCGACCCTTCATGATCCCATGGACAACATTCCCCCACACCTTCCTGCCCTCCACCATCCCCCAGAGTCCACTTAAACTCACACCCACTGCCCCAGTGACCCCATCCAGCCACCTCATCCTCTGCCACCCCCTTCTTCTTTTGCCACCTATTGTTCCCAGCATTAGGCTCTTCTCCAGGGACTCCTTCCTTCTCATTAGGTGGCCAAAGTATTTGAGCTTCATCTTCAGGATCTGGCCTTCTAAAGAGCAGTCAGGGTAGAGTTCCACAAAAACGTGCAAGGAACCCAAATATTCATCCCTGTGAAAGCTGCAGAGTGTAAGAGGAGGGAGCTATTGCGGCAGCCAAAGAAAGGAAATGCATTACAAAAATAGAGGGCCGGAGAGGACTCATATTTACATAAAATGTGCATTTGCTGTAGAGGGATGGATGGCCATTTTAGAAGGATTGCAGTGATTTAACTAGAAATAAACCATATATTTGATTCCTAGAGTTGGCAATGTACTCAGAAAAGCAGCTCTTACCATCCCACCCCACTGCCCTGCCACAAACACCTCAAAAGAGGCCTCGGCGTCTGGTGGTGGAGGACAGGTGACCCCAGTCCGTGAGTGGGTAACTGTCCAAGTGCAATCCCTGTGCTTTACAGGCTTGCTAAAGTGCCTCCCAAACCCAGTGAGTTCACACATGCAACCTTTCTGTTCATGTAACTTGGCCAGCCTGTTCAAGGTAACTTTAATTCAGAAGGCCTGTCAAAGGCATCTAATTAGAGTGAAATATAACTTTTCTTTATGGTGCTGTGACCTGTGTCCAATCACTTTCCTATCCATATCAAGGAATCCAATCCCCTTCCTGGGTATTGTATTCACTCCCCTTTTGTGTATTCTCTATAACCCTAAGGAAATTAACATGAGGTGTTCCTATTTTAGGCACCCAGGGATCCATGCATTGAATTGTAAGGAAACCTATTTGCCCTTGCGAGAAACTGATCATATGAGCCTTAATTGCAAGGCCAGGTGAATTGAAGGCCTACTTGGTGCTAACTGAGTTCAGGGCCACTGCTTTTTCTGCCATGGGATTTTTTTAATCTTTAAAACTGATTTTTGGCAGGATGGCTGCCCAAACTGAAGATAGCTTGAAGCACAGGGCTTTCCTTTCTAAAGTGGATCCATGGAAATCATAGCAGATCTTCAGTGTTCCTTCCTTCCTTCCGATTAACTCCAATACAGTTGCTCTGCCCAACATTAAAAACTGCACCCTGGGATCAGCATGTGATGACTTTCCATCGTTCCCTGAGTCCTTGTAACACAAAGCTGTCCTCCACAGACCCACAGCCAATCTTCCCCAATGAGGATGCTGCCTACCACAATGTCCATCATCCACTGTTCCCAGAAGCATATGAGGCAGCAGTTTTAAAACACTTTTAACGCATGGTTTTCCTTGATCTTTTGACTTTGAAGGACTTTGCCAGCTACCTTTCCATGAGAACTCAAACAAATGGTATTGGAATACAAAATATCTTTTGAATACAGATATTTTTGCTGAAGGGTCACCTCAGTCTGTCAGGAATGTCAGAAGAGCTATGCTGAGACAGACCAGGGTCCAAAGAATCCAGTGGCTGACCAGCTGCCCAAAAAAAACCACAGGTAAGATGTAGTAGCAGCCCATGTTCCCGAGCAATCGGTTTGTGAAGAACCTTCTCCTCTATGAGTTTATCCAGTCTCCTATTAAAGCCACCCAAAGTGATGGCCATCACTGCATCCTGGGCATGTGAATGCCAGAGTTTTGTGTTTGAGCAAAGTTAGCAATCATGGAATAAATATAAGGAGATATTTTCTTATGGGTCAGTAGAACAGAAATGAGAGTGAGAATATATGACAATTTCTCCCAAAGAAATGTATCCAGTAAAGTCCCACAGCATTCTGTATTATTATTATTATTATTAATTAACATTACTAATAATAGCCACAGCTCTCTGAGCAGTTTACAACAATGATCATAAGAATCATACACTCTGGTCACCCATCCAGATTCTAACCAGGCCTGATCTTGTTTAGCTTCCAAAATTAGACAGAATCAGGTACTTCAGCCTGGAAGACCAGCATATGATTGCCAATCCTTTTCAACCTATTCATAAATAGGTTGAATAGGGACCAGGATACCAGAAGGAGAGGTCTGCCTGGTGCTGTTATATGCTTTTTGGCGCCAGGTCAAGACCTCTTTATTTACCCGATATTTAAGTTTAAATATTTTAATTATGATTTTATTGATATCCTCAGTCGTGTGCTCTTTTGTTGTTGATTGATGTATGTATTAGGTGTTTTGTATTGTAAGCTGCCCAGAGAGGAACCATAACGGACGAGATAAAAATATCCAGATAAATAAATGAAATGATCTGGAAATAGAAGTAAGCAAGTGAAGTGGCCATATTTGCTAATGACACCAATTATTTTATTTTATTTTTTTAGGGTGGTTCACACCGAAGGGGATTGTGAGGAGCTCCAAAGCTGCCAAATGCAGTTCATTGTAAGCAAGACTAAATGTCGGGGCAGAAAATCCCAGCTCCAAGGACAGGCTGATGGGACCTGAGCTGCCCCTGACTGGTCGAGAAAGGGATCTTGGCTTGTTGGTGAAGAGCTGGATGGGAATGCTGGCCCCGTGCACAGCTGCTGGCCTAATTAGGGACGGCATTTAAAATAGACCTGCCAAGGTAGTACTTCCGTTCTGCAAATCCTCGGTGTGCCTACTCTCGGAATACCTTATTAATTTACTGTTGTATGTATAAGCCTCCAAGTAGTCCAAAAAAACTGTCCGGGCGGCATGCGACAAACAGAAAATTGCAAATCCACATATTGTGTGCAGTTCGGAAAAGGGACACTGTGGAGGTAGGGAAAGGGCAGGGAAGGGCGATGGAAAGGAAGCAACTCCTCTCTGAAGAGCGGCTGGAGCAGCTGGGATGCATAGCTTAGAGAAAGGGCGGGTATCCCTGGCGCGGAGAAAGCTTTTCTCCCTCTCCCGTAATAATAGGGCCCAAAGGGGTCGTCCCACGAAGCGGATGGGGGGGCGGCTTGGGACCTTCCCGAAACCCATGCTCGAACTGTGGAATCCACTGCGAGGAAAGTGTTGATGGGCACCCATTCGGACGGCTTTATGTAGGCATCGGTCTGAGTAATTTTTGTGCCCCGCCCTTTGCCGTGTCTCCGGGGGGCTCCAAAGGGGGATCAGGAAGACCGAGGCGGCTGGGGGGGGGGCGCAGCCGCCCGGCCGCCTTCGCGCTCCCTTCGTGCTCGGGGCGCTCGCCCGGCGCGTCCCGCTCCCGACGCTGCGCCGGGAGGAGGATCCGGGCGCCGTTCCGGGATCCGGCTTTTCCTTCCCTCCGCAGGACGGCGGCTCCCAGCGGGGAGAAGAGCGGGGTCGCCGCAGCCCCTCCGCCCTCGCAGGCGCCAGCCCGGAGCGCCGCCGCGCTGCCTAGACGGGCAGGAAACGCGCGCGGGGGGCCGTGTGGACGCGCCTCCCCGGCGATCCCGGGAGCGAGGCCGGCCTGGCGGAAGGCGGCCCGGGAGGTGAGCGCGGGAGCGGAGCGGTGGGCAGGGGTCGCGGCGGAGGCGGCCGCGCCCCGGCGGGGTCGGGGAGGAAGGAGCGGGAGGGCCCCACCGCCTCCTGGCACTGGAGCGGGGGGGGGGCACCTGCGCGGCGTGGCTCCCCGGTGCGATGCGCCGCGGGGTTTCTCCATCCGCCGCCGCCCCCCTCCTGGGGGCCCGTCTCGGCAGCCCCGGCACCTAGTGGTCCAGCGGCGGGGGGAGTCTTGCATTGGCCGGGGGGGAGATGTCCTCCCGGCCAGCACCACAAAGGGACCCCCCCACACACACGCCCAGCAACTTTGCCCCTCCCTCCCCCCGTTGCGCTGTTCCCATTGCAGGATCGTTCTGTCGGCCGCGCACACGGTTCCCATCCTGCCTCCGAGGGGCAGCGATTGGGATCGGGGGGGGGGGCGCTCGTGGGGGCGCTGCGCTGCCACGACGCCCCCGAGCCGTTCCTTGCCAGGGGAGCGCCGCTTCGGAAGGTGGTTCTTGGGAGCTTCTGCCTGGATCCGGTGCTATCAGGGGGAAAGCGCTAAAAGCCCCCGAAGCTTCTTTCCCAGGACTGGCCACTGAGGGCTTTGCGTTTCCTTCCCTTTGGGGGCTGGGCTGGTTCCTCCCCACCCCCACCATTCAAAGTTCACGCCCTGAGCGGTCCTCACAACAACCCTGTGAGGCGGATCGCGATGAGATTCTGTCTGGTGCAGCACTGAAGCTGTTGGGTTTCTGCCAGAGGCCCGGTCTCAAATCCCTCCCTGCACAGCTGAGCTCACAGAAGTGAGGTCCACGTCCCAAGCACAGAGCGTACGCCTCGCCCACAGACGTCATGGGTTCGATTCCCAGCATCTCCAAATTTCGGTGGCCAGGCAGACCCAGGGCCTGACTCAAAATGGGGCAATTTCCCAGGCACCTCGTTTCCCAGGCCGGCCCACCTCGCTGAGCTGTTGTGAAGAGGAAGCAGGGAGGGCCGTGCGTGCCACACGGGGCTCCTTGCAGGGAGTGGATATGGTGGAAACAGCCCCTGGGGTCTAGAAGGTGCCCGGCTTCGACCTCTTTGCCTCCTGCACAGGAAGCAGCAGTGGGACCGCCTCTCCGGATCCACTCTTCTTCTTGGTGCTGGAGAACAGCCAGGTCAGGCCATGGAGGGGCAAGGAGAAGGGGATTTGGGGAGGGGCTCAGCTTGGGTGAGGGAGGTGAGGAGATGTTCAAAAGCATCAGCGTCTTCCCTTGCAGGGCTGCCAGATCCCAGAATGCCCAAGCAGGACGGCTGTGAATTTTGCCATTTCAGCCACACGCAGTCCTGCAGAACACCCCCACACAGAGCCATCTACCCTGTCCCTTTTCCCCAAGAAGGCGGCACTCACAGCCTCCCTGCACATCTGTCCAGGATTCAGAGGAAGGGGCCTGCTTGCTGGTGTGTTGTGTCTTTTCTTCTCCTGGACCTGAGGGGATCCCTTGGTGGTTTTGGCTCAGCTGGTGCACAGTCTAACTGAGACAGACGCAACAGCTTTCTCCACCCCTCGCCTTCACGTGGCCCCACGTTTCATCTCCCTGCCCTGAAATCCCAGTGCTCCAGGTGAGAACCAGCCATGGCTTCCCCAGCAAATGAAAAAGCTCCCTATAGCTTTTCCCCCCTCCCTGTTGAGCCCCCCACGGACATCAGGGAGGGAGAACCAAGGACGAACCAAGATGCCCCTTCACTCAGCCAGGATTGCCAGCTCTTTCAGACTCACTGTGGATTTCTGGAATTTAATTCCCCCCCCCCCCGAGACAGCAAAGTGTGACTGTCCCACTGGTTCTCCATGTTTCCCTCATTATGGAAAGGTACCCAGCAGTAGGCCAGAAGGTTACCAAATACTTTGGAAAATGTTCTTGCGATTCACAATTGCAGGTGGGTTCATCTCTATTGTGGGCCTTCCATAACTGCAGAAGTTTGCAGATACAGTGGTACCTCGGCTCACAAAATTAATCCATTCCACAACTCTTGTCACGACCCAAATCGGTCGCGAGCCAAGTCAAATTTCCCCATAAGGTTAAATGTAAATAAGGTTAATCCGTTCTGTAACTTTTTTTTTTTTAATCA
>NW_025335510.1:112775-133716 GCF_004798865.1 Varanus komodoensis
CGATCGCGGTTGCGCTTGGGCAGGGAGGACAGGCGTGTTTGCGGCCATCTCCCCCCTCCCCCAAGCACGATCATGGCCATCTCCCCCCCCCCCCCGCCCCCAGCATGATCGTGGCTGGAGCCATGCAGGGAAGACGGGTGTGACCGCGATCGTCATCCAGTGCAGCGTTCGCAACCTGAGTCGCAATTTTTCTGCGATTTCTGTTCGTGACCCGATTTGGTCGTGGACTGAGGCGTTTGTGAGCCGAGGTATCACTGTATGTGGTTGCGCCGATGGGGATCCTTACACCTGAATTCTGAGGATTGCAAGAGAGCCAAGATTTGACAACTGTGGTCAGCCCCTCCAAAATACCTCTGGGACTGCTTTTATCTGTCAAAGCAGGGAATATGGCGTCAGGTTGCAAGCTGGCTTCAGCACCTTCAAGGGAAGGAGAATTAGAGTGCCAGGAAAGCGGTTGGGAACCCTAGAATATAGAATGGAAGAGCTGGAAGGGGCCATGAAGGCCACCGAGTCCGACCCACTGCTGTTGCAGGACACCATGTGACACCCCCTGAACATCTTCTGAGCATGCTGGAGATGGGGAAGGCGCCCCCAGCTGACTTGCCCCCTCCTCTCTCGAGACGTTCGTGCAGGCTGGGGAAGGGAATGTACATGGTGCCAGGGAACCCCAGCCAGACACCTGAGTCAGGATCCCCTTATGCTGACCTGATCCTCGGTGCACACCAGGCAAGTCAGGTGGAATCCTTGCCCAGGGCACTCAATACTGGGCCTAAGCCACTTTGAAAGCAGGGAGAGGGGGGACTGCAGGCAGCCCCTCCAAGATAGGGCTGGGGCTCCATGGAGGTAGAGCTTTCCCGATTTCAAATGCAACCGTTTTGAAAACAGAAAGTCAACCTAGGCCAGCCTAAACTTGCCCTTGCGTGTTGCTCCAAGTTCCCCTTTGTCGTCGTTGTTCATGTGGTCCTTGCTTGGCAAGAGCAACGGGTCTTTTGCTACTCTGGTGAGGGACCCTGAAGCCCCTTGCCTTCGCTCAGGGACCGCTGCATCAGCTGGCTTCAGATAAGAGCGAAGCTCGGAGAGGCTGCCCAGCCAGGGGCTCTCAGAGTCAGGCATCTGAACCACCCTGAAACCACTGGTGGCCCTGTGATGTGAAGCAAGCCAATCTTTGCAAAACTTCAGCTCAGTCCCAGAAAACTCCTGCCTGTGTGTCCTTATTCCATAGAACTGCTCCGCTTCGCATGTCGTTGAAAATCATGTCTTGTTATCATTTTCTTTTAATTGTTTACGGTCAATAGGACACTCATGAAAGCTGTTCTTCCTTCAGAGGCGCTGGAAACTCCAGAGTCCATCTGTATCCCTGTGAATGTGAAGCCAGCTCCGTATCACTCATTCCCCAAGAAATGGCTGTTTCCGCAGCTGGAACAGAGTGGAAAGAGATGTCGAAATAAAAGCAGCAGCAATTTTAACATCCGTTCCATCCCTTACCTCCTGACAAGAAACTCATTTTGTCTTCATTCTCAAGCAGGTGATTGGCAGGCAACGAAAATTGTTTGTCCTTTCATTGAAAACAAGAGTGTGAAGTGAAGGGAGAGACATTCCAAAACCAAAGAGAATCTAAAAAGTGTGACAGGAACCAAGTAAAGATGAGGAGGAAAATTCATCTCTTTGGTAGAGGTAGAGCAACCCACTAGAAATTCAAGAAAGACAAAGAAAGGAAAAAGGTGCAGTAAAATCTTAACATTTCCTATTATGTATTAAGGTTATTATTAATCCAACAGGGAACTAAAATAAGAATAAATATTTGATAAGAATTGCACAATTCAGAGAGTAGAAAAATCATATAGAAGTCTAGAAGGAAAAAGAGGTTTGTTCCAATTGGAAAATCTTACCACTATTCAGAGACCCAAAACCCAGAAGATGTCGTGCACATGCATAGAATGTGGAAAGAGCTTTGGCTGGAATCATCTTCCTTTACATGAAAGCACTCACACTGAGGAAAAGCCTTTTATGTGTGCGCAATGTAAAGAGTGCTTCAGTGATAGCGGAGACCTTTCTATACATCAAAGGATCAACACTGGAGAGAAGACTTGTAAATGTATGGAATGCGGAAAAACCTTCAGCCAGAAACTCTATCTTCCTTTACATGAAAAAGCCCATACTGGGGAGAAATCATATTTATGCCATGAATGTGAACAGGCCTTCTCTGCATGTGGAAGTCTTACTAGACATCAACAAACGCATACTGCACAGAAGCCATATGGATGCATGGAATGTGGAAAAACCTTCTGTGAACGTGGAATGCTAACTACACATCAAAGAATGCACAATAATGAGAAACCATATACTTGCATGGAATGTGGGAAGAGCTTCAGCAGGAATCAAACACTTATTGTACATGAACGAACCCATACAGGAGAGAAACCATATAAATGCATGGAATGTGGAAAGCGCTTCCGTGATCGTGGTGGTCTTTCTATACATCAAAGAACTCACAGTGGGGAGAAGCCTTATACCTGCATGGAATGTGGAAAAAGCTTCTGTGATGGTGGCAGTCTTGCCACGCATCAAAGAACGCACACTGGGGAAAAGCCTTATATATGCATCGAATGTGGAAAGAGTTTCTGTCTTGGTGTAAATCTCACCAGACATCAAAGAACACACACTGGGGAGAAACCTTATACATGCATCAAATGTGAGAAGAGCTTCTCTGATGGTGGGAGTCTTACTAGGCATCAAAGAACCCACACTGGAGAGAAGCCATATAAGTGCATGGAATGTGGAAAGAGCTTCACACAGAATCAACATCTTACTATACATCAGCGAATTCACAGTGGAGAAAAACCTTATACTTGCATGGAATGTGGCAAGAACTTCTGTACACGTGGAACTCTTACTACACACCAAAGAACACACACTGGGGAGAGGCCATACAAATGCATGGAATGTGGAAAGAGCTTCAACCGAAATCACACACTTACTATACATGAAAGAACCCACACTGGGGAGAAGCCATATAAATGCATGGACTGTGGGACAAGATTCAGTGATGGTGGAAGCCTTACTAAACATCATAGAACCCACACAGGGGAGAAGCCATATAAATGCATGGAATGTGGAAAGAGCTTCAACCGGAATCATACTCTTACTGTTCATGAACGAATTCATACAGGGGAGAAGCCATATAAGTGCATGGAATGTGGAAAGAGCTTCTGTGATGGTGGAAGGCTTAGAATACATCAAAGAACTCACACTGGGGAGAAGCCATTTAAATGCATGGAATGTGGAAAGGGCTTCAACCGGAATCATATTCTTACTATACATGAAAGAACCCACACTTGGGAGCAGCCATATATATGCATGGAATGAGAAAAGAGTTTCTGTTTTGGTGGAAAGCTTAGTATATATCACAGGACCCACAACAGAGGAAAGACTTCACCTTGCATGGACTGTAGGAAGTGTTTCAGCCAGAACTCTCATCTTGATATACATTGAAGACTTCACAGAGGGGAGAAGCCATATATAAGCATGGAATGCGGAAATAATTTCAGGAAGAATCATCTTTCTTCACATCAAAGAACCCATGCAGGAATAGTCCACTTTTGAACATGGAATTTAGAAACAGTTTCAACCAGAATCACCGTCATACTATACACAAACACATACATACTGGGGATGAGCTCTTTTAATGCGTGGGGTGCAGAAATAGCTTCAGTAACAGGAGATGCCTTAGAAAGCCCCAAAGTACTTATCTGGATAGGAAGCATAGAACTGTGGAAAGCAGGGAAAGACTTTCAGCAGTTTGGGATATTAAGGTACATATCAAGGACCTTGCAGAAGAGAAAAAGACGAACATGGATGAACTGTGAAAAGAGCTTCAACTGTATCGCAACCCTTGCCGCATGCACTGTGGAAATACGCTGAATGCTGTTCCGACTGTACCAACCGCAGGGCTGGTTCCACAGGGGAGCACCAAGTAGAAGTGCAGGGACATAGGAACCAAAATCCCACGCAAGATCAAGGGAAAAGTCAGTCCAGTCCAGCATTTTGCTCACCCTTCCGTCTGTCTCCCACCAGCCTTCTGCTGTGCATTTCGGAAATTAAGTCTTTCCCAGAAAACTTGGATTACACTTTAAATGAGGCAGGACAGTGCCTCTCCGTTGTTAATGTTGTTTTTTAAATATGTATACAGACTGTAGGAAGAGCTGTACCCAAGGGGTTCTTTCCTTCTCTCGTAACAAAATGCTTAATTATTTGGTCCCTGAAATATGATTTTGTATGACACGGCTGTGTTGGCCTTTTTATTGGTTTTGCGTTATTGTTCGTTATTGTCATGCTATCCTTGGTCTCGTCCTGTGTGTGCACCCATAAACCTCGGAGGTGGCGGACATCCTGTCAAAGGCGGGAAGAGCGCGGCAGACACCTCTGCAGCTCCGTTCCCCTCATCTGATTTTGTGTGTCTGAATGTGTTGCTCTCTTTGTGGGTTGAAGAGGTGAGGCATCTCCTGAATTTCAGCCTCCCTACATCCAAGAATTTAGCCCTGTGCTGGAATCAAACTGACCTTCTGTCTTTGCTTCCCAGTCAGCATGGGAGGAACTGGTGTGTTCGGGGGGGGGGGGCTTGGGGGCCACCTGAATCTGCCCTTTAAGCCAGAGTCCTCTGTTCAGGCAGGGATCCAGAGAAAGCCAAGGGCAAGACAGAGGCAAGACCACCAACAAAGCCGATCAAAGATGAAGTGGAGTTGTAACCCGCTTCTTTTGTATCCAGATGCCTTTAAGGCCAGGGAGGTGAGCCTCCTTGGCCAGTGACTGGCTTGCTGAGTCATTCTCCAGGCTCTCCTCAAGGGTGGGGGGAGTTCCTATAGCAGCTGAGCTGCAATCATGCTGCCCCATTGGCAAAAAGTGTGAGCGGGCCTTGAGTGACCAGGCAGCCCGAACAGCGTGAAATATGCCAATCCTGTAATGAGTTTCTGCAGTCCCTTCTCCAACAGCCCCAGCTTAAAAGAGAAGGCGGGTTTCTTGACAGGAATATGCAAGGATGGAGCAAGTGGACTTGGCTGTCAGGTTGTCGGCAGACCCAAGTTGCAGGGAGACCTCTTGGGCGGGGGGGGGGGGGGGAAAAAAGTCAGATGCTTCAGCATACCTGTTTTCCTCCTCGTCCCTTGGAAGGATTCAGCCTAACCTGAGCTGGCCGTGAATGCTTCTTCCCCATCCCAGATCAGCCATGTGTTCAGATTCTCCTCCTCGGATCCTCTGGGCACAGGCAGCGAAGGACCAGGTCAGGAGCTGGTGGTCCCACAATATCCCTGGTTCAAGTGAGACTTCGTCCTGGTTTCCTACACAAGCCAGGTCTGTTTTCCTTCTAAAGTCCAGCATTGCCTTTCCCGGCAGGTGCGATCACCTGAAAGCCAAACGAGAGTCTTCCGTGTTGCTTCTTTCCCATGAAAAGCGTCTGAAAAGAAAGTGAGGCTTCTCTTGTTTTTGCTTGGTGAACCTGGTGGGTTTCCCGTAAGACGGGAGTCTGCGAAGGTCCCCATATGCCAGCCGGGGATCGGCAAAAAAGCCAGATGGAAGCCAGCACTGGGGTTAGTGGAAAGGCAAAATAACATCATGGAATCGTAGAGCTGGAAGAGGCCACTGGGTCCAAAACCCCACTCAGTGCAGCTAAAGCTTCCCTCCCGCTTGGCTGTCCAGTTGCATCTTCAGCACCCCTCATGTGGGAGAGCCCCAGCCTCACAGGTCTTTGCTTCCACAGTCATACTGCTCAAACACTGAGGAAATTCTTCCTAGCTGAAATCAGAGAAGCCTTCTCCGCATTCCCTGGAACTTTTTTCCAAGATCTGTTTCTAGGAACCCCATCAGAACAGCTCTTCAGCTGTTTCTACGGGGGACCAGACAATCACTGGCTTTTGGTCCTCCCGGGCTCAGGAATCCAGTGTTGATTCCCTGACTTTCTCTCCCACTTTCGCCGTATGGAGTTCAGGCACGTCATCCTCATCTTTTCCGTGTTGATCCTTGCAACACTCTCGTGAAGTAGGCTGGGCTTAGAGGTCCTGAATGGCCCAGATCTTCCAGTGAGAAGGGGGCGGTCTTTGCTGGCACACCTCTCATGCGGCCAGATGGCTGTGTTGATGCTGATCCGGTCTGGCTGTGGTGCCTTCGGGAGGCGGTGAGTCAGCCGACGTGCCTTTCGCAGCTGCATCAGAGAAAGTACCTGGCAGGCCAACCTCCATCTCAAAAGGCCGGGGAAAGAAGCCAGGGTGTCTACACGCAATGAAGGACAGATCACCCCTCCATAGTTTATTATTGTTATCCCTGATATCAATTTCATCTCCATACTATGGAGATGAAATTTCATCTCCATAATTTCATTTCCATCTCCCTATAGGCAAAGCGCTCAGACGATCTGGGTTCGAGTCCCCGCTCAGCCATGGAGCCAACTGGGTGACTTTGGGCCAGTCACAGCCTCTCAGCCCAGCCTACCTCACAGGGTTGTTGTTGTGGGGATAAGATGGAGGAGGAGAATGATGTAAGCTGCCTTGAACCCTTCGTAGGAAAAAGGCAGGATAGAAATTGAAAAATAAATACATAAAATACAAGAGACAATACAGGCTAAGATAAAACATAAAACCGTGCCAATTTAAATGCCACTTTTTAAACACTAGCTTATAGATTTTAATTTATAAAACCTGTTTTGGCCCGACAATAATACTAAACTTATCCAATGCTTGTGGTAGAGTATAGTCCTCATCTGGCATTTAAAAAAAAATCAAGTTGGCAGCAGGGGCCTCCTCAGGGAGCTTGTTCCATAACTGTGAGGCCACCACTGAAAAGGCCCTTCTCCTTGTTGCCAGCAGCCAACCCTCCCTTGGAGGCAGCAATGGCAAGCAGGCCCCAGACCTTGATTGGTACTGACTGGGCAGTTTGCCAGCGACGTTCTGCCTAGTATCGTGATCCCAAGCCAAGTGGGGTTTTCTCTCCCTTTTTTAGCTGCTCTTAAATTTAGATTCCACTTTTTTCTTTTTTAAAGAACTGAAAAGAGGCTTACTCCTCTTTATTTTCCCTCTGGTGCCAGGCCAAGACATATCTTTTTAGATTTTTTAATGTTTCTTTTATAACTTCCTTTATATCTTTTATATTTTTATTTATTTTATAGTATTAATTTTAATTTTATATTGTTATTTTTGTATTGTATTTTATTGTGTTGTAAGCCGCCCCGAGGCTTCGGCAAGGGGCAGCATAGAAATGTTTTAATAATAATAATAATAACAACAACAACAACATTTAGCCTGTACACTAAAAAACTCCAATGGCATGTGGAGGAGACCTAGTGAGGAGACGCATTTGCCAAAGGAAAGGCAACGCATAACTAAGGTCATGCAAGCCAAGGATGCTTCATTGACCAAGAGCCCGAGTTTCTTGCACTAGCCAAACACCATGACAAACACATCAGATATATATACATAAACAACAAAATACCAAAGTTTCATTCCAAATATGGATTGAAATATACCACAAACAGAAATTCTGGGTCCCCCGTGCAGTTTATAGCAATGGCATCTAATTTTCTCTTCCTGATTTTTTTGCTGCCATACTGAAAAAGCAACTGTATATTTATTTATTAAATTTAGATTCCACTTTTTTTAAAGAACAAAAAGAGGCTTACACCACTCTTTTCCTCCTGCTCTCAATTTTAACCCCACAACAACAACCCTGTGAGGTAGGTTGGGCTGAGATTTTGTGATTGGCTCAAAGTCACCCAGTGGGCTCCGAGGCTGAGCAGGGACTCGAACCTGGATCGCCTGAGTCCCAGTCCCACGCTCTTAACCACTAAATCCCACGGTCTCTCACATAACTGTTAACATAAAGAACTGTTCCTACCAAGACATTCCTGTATCCACAGGATAGCAAGGGTTTCGAGAATGTCTCATTTGGGTTATTATATAGAGGGCAGAGTAACCTGTAATGAATTATACATTTTACTTGAAATAAACCACACATGTATAATCTGTATTCAAACCTTGTTATATCATCCATCCAAGACCGCAACTGGCATAACTTGAAATCACAGCTGGATAAAAGTGCTTCTGAATGAGGATGGAGTCAGGGGTCAGACTAGATGGCCTGAGAGACCTCTTCTGACTTGTATGTTTCTATGTCCCAGTCCAGACAGCCTGCTAACACTTTGACCTTGTTTTGAAAAGAGCTTGGAACCACTGAGAAAATTTGCGGTTCTTCTTTTATCCATAGCAAAGATGGCATTCAGATAAAAAGTATAGTAACTACATGCCACATTATGGGCTTCTAGATGTGGCTTTCGGTCATTTCCAAATGCCACAAAGCTGAGAAGCATCCATTTGGAAGGGTAGCAATTCATTTAAGATACTGCAATTGTACACCGTCTGTGCTTGTCTTGGCTGGTGGCCATCGCAATTCTGCATGCGAAAAAGAGTTGCAAAGGGAAGAGGAGTTTATGGGAAAATTGCACCATTCCAAATTAATGTAGTGCCAGTGTGGCGTTGCGGTGAAGAGCGCGGGACTGGGACTCAGGCGATCTGGGTTCGAGTCCCCGCTCGGCCACGGAGCCAACTGGGTGACGTTGGGCCAGTCACAGACGCTCAGCCCGACCTACCTCACAGGGTGGTTGTTGTGGGGATTTATTTATTTATTTTTCGATTTATATCCTGCCTTTTTCCTACGAAGGGCTCAAGGCAGCTTACATCATTCTCCTCCATCTTCTCCCCACAACAACAGCCCTGGATGGAGAATGATGTAAGCTGCCTTGAGCCCTTCGTAGGAAAAAGGCAGGATATAAATCGAAAAATAAATAAATAAAACTAACAAATAAATAAGAGCAGCCCTGCTGGATCAGGCCAAAGGTCCATCCAGTCCAGCACTCGGTACACACGGTGGCAAACCAGCTGCCCCCAGGATCCCTCCAGCAGGAAGGATGCAGGAGCTCCATCTGCCCAAGCTCCTCAGCAACAGGCGTGGGCAGGCAGGCCGCCTCTGGGGAAGGGCCAGCAGGGCTAGTAGTCACAGACAGCGTCCCCCCCCACCACGAAATGCTTTCAGCCCCAGAATGCATTTCTGTGATCCCTTGACTATAACAAAGGGTAGCTTCAGTCAGCTCCTCACAGTTGTTTTTAGTGGGATCCAACTGGTCCATCGCAGAGGGATCCTCCCAGCTGGGAGAACAGACATCGAAATGGGAAATACAGGAGGAAGCCGGTGGGAAGTTGTGCAGGGTGGGACACAAGATTCCCCCTTCAAGCATACGCTGGTGGCATTTGACTCGGCAGTAACGACGGAGAAAGTGATCTTGGCTCCGTGAAACTGTCCACCGTGGGTGCAGCTGCTCTGGAAAAGGCAAATTCTCCGGGAGGGATCATTCGGAAAAGAATTGCGAATAGGACTGCCGATCTCAGGCTGCCCCTATGCCATCCTTTGGTGCAACCACACATAGAATAATGGGCCATATTCTGGCCATTCTGCCTAAAAAGGAGACATTTTAGAGCTGGAAAAGTACCAAAAAAGGCACTTGGCATGATCGGAGGGCTGGAGGAGGAACAGTTATAATAGCTGTGATGTTGAGCTCAAAAAGCTGGGCAAGGAGAGACATGATAGCAGATCGTTCACACACGATGGCTAAGAAGATGTTTTCCTCCTCTCACAAACCAAGAGCCTAAAGGATTGGCCCGTGAGGCTGATCGGTGGGAGGCTCAGGACAGAGCAAAGGACTCCTTCGTGCTGTTCGGAGCCACGCTGCAGCTTTCGCTTCTGCCAGAAGAAGTGACGGATGCCAGTCTGGATAGCTCAAAAAGGGCCTGGACACATTCACAGAGGAGCAGAGCTCCGGGCCGTTAGCACACATGGCTCCATCCTGCTTCCTGTACCAGAGGCAGTACATCCGTAGGCCTTTGCACTTGATGCCTTTGATGCCTTTGCCTTTGATGCTGACGGGGACGGGGCGTTATGTTCACATGACTCCAGTCCTCCGACAGCTTCACTGGCTTCCCACTGAAGTCCGGGCCCAATTCAAGGTGTTGGTGATGACCTATAAAGCCCTAAACGGCTTGGGTCCTGGCTACCTGAAGGTGCCCCTGCATCCATATATGCCCGCCCGCCCCTTGAGATCTGTGGGAGAGGCCCTTCTCCGGGAACCCTCCGTGAAAGAAATTAGGAGGGTAGGTACTCGGATGAGAGCTTTCTCTGCGGTGGCGCCCAATCTATGGAATGTGCTCCCCAGAGAGGTCCGCCTGGCGCCGTCGTTATTTGTTTTTCAGCGCCAGGTGAAGACCTTTTTATTTAAACGTCATTTTAATCGTTAACAATATTTACTTATTTATCTGGCCAGGGCGACTTCTTTTCTTTTCTTTTCTTTTTTCTTTTCTTTTCTTTTCTTTTCTTTTATAACTTCTTATATATTGTTTATATTTCTTATTTATTTTATATTATTAATTTTAATTTTATATTGTTATTTTTGTATTATATTGTATTTTATTGTGTTGTAAGCCACCCCGAGGCTTCGGAAAGGGGCGGCAGAGAATTGTAATAATAATAATAATAATAATAATAATAATAATAATGCCCTGCTTGTGGGGAGAGGTTTGCTTAGGAGAGCAGAGAAAACAAGGCACGGCATTGCACTCCCTGGGTTATTACAGGAAACGGAACTCGTTGTTCCAAACTGTCATTCAAGAAAACGGGGCAGCACTTGGCAGAATCCTGGGATTTCAATTTGTGAGGGGGAAATAAAACTCGGGTTCGTTTAGACCATCTGCTGCTTCATTGCTTAGCCCAGGTTCCTCGTGGGATCGACTCACGATAATGCATTACCGGGCAGGCAGAGGTGGGCTCTATTTTTTTCTTTTTTCCTTTTATATCCCCTCCCTTTTTATTTTTTTTTTTAAACAGAAAAAAACCATGAATACAACACAGCACAGCAATGATAATATAACATAACAAAACACTATAATTAAAAAGTAAATGATAAAGTGTCCCCACCACCCCAGAGACCAATACTACCACCACTTAATTCACATACTATAACAATTAATAATATATAATATACTTCAATTGTATCCATATCCCCTCCAGAAGTTCATATAATCTTGACTGGGTTTACAGCCTTTGCCTTCTATCAGTACTGCTTTTACAAAATCTTCCCAAATTCCATTATATTTATTTGCTTTCATTAACCCTTTTTAATTTTTAATTCTGTCATCAGTTTATCATTAATTACCATGTTCCAGATTTCATTATAGCATTCATGCCTTTGCAAAACCCAATTCTGTTTCCAATGTTTAACTATCACTAGCCTAACTGCCATTATCATACTTACAATCAATTCTTGCTTAGCTTCATTTACATCTTGTTTTTCTTTCAACAGTAATAGCACCATTCTCAGTGATCTCTTCTATTCCAAATATTCTTCCAGCCCTTGTCTTTTATTTCACCTACATCCATTTCCCAAATTGATTTTAAACTCTTTCTCTGATCCCCTAACTCCATTAATATCCTACCACCATTTACCTACTGTAACAATTTATAATATAAAATATACTTCAATTATTTCCATATCCCCTCTGGAAGTTCGTATAATCTTGACTGGGTTTACAGCCTTTGCCTTCTATCAGTACTGCTTTTACAAAATCTTCCCAGATTTGATTATATTTATTTGCTTTCCTTAACCCTCTTTTAATTTTTATTTCTGTCTTCAGTTTATCATTAATTACCATGTTCCATATTTCATTATAGCATTCATGCCTTTGCAAAACCCAATTCTCTTTCCAATATTTAACTATCACTAGCCTAACTGCTATTATCATACTTACAATCAATTCCTGCTTAGCATCATTTATATCTTGTTTTTCTATCATCAGTAATAACACCATTCTTGGTGACATTTCTAAGTCTCTATCTAAAATTTCTCCAGTTACCTTAAATACCATAATCCACATCTTTTGTATATTTTTACAATCCCACCACATATAAGTTCCGATCTCTTTACCACATCTCCAACAAATATTAGAATATTTACCATCAATTTGATTTAACTTAACTGGTGTTAAAGGCAGAGGGGGACTCGACTGTGAGGTTTCAATACAAATACAGAGCATTTTATACCCTCCTGGTCACGTACACAGGCACAGAGCAATTGATGACAGAATACAGACATTACAATGAAATTCTGAGGTCATCAGATACAGAACAAATAAGGAAGATCAGCCAAACATAAAAGTAACCATATTTCAAATTGCAGTGTATTGACATTTCAGTTGAGTAACTTCCAGAAACTTGAACCCATCTCCGGGTCTGCTCAGACATGTTAATTCAAGCTAGTGAAAAAACATTCATGAACTCACAAGCTCATCTAGACTCAGACCCTGAGTAATGGATCCGCACCTTACTGATCGGCCAGGGCGCATGGAGCGCTCTGGGCTAGCAAAATAGATACTCCCTGGTAAACTGCGAATTCCTTCAAGGATTATGTAGCTATATTGTGAATGTATATAATGTATATTAGACTGAATGGTCTGTCTGCTCTGACTTACAGAGAGAAGAGAAGAAGAGCAAGAGAAAGGAGAGGGGAGAAAATCCAATGCATTTGAGAAAGGGTGCAGGTTTGATTTTATAACACAGGAGCACACAGAAGCAATGTTTTTCTGCCAGGATTTATCCAAAATTTCCCAACACACTCCCTCGAAAGGACAGGGTCTGCAGCTTGAGAGTGCTCCTCGACCCTGAGCTGTCCCTGGCAATCCAGGTGACGGCAGTGCCAAAGAGTGCTTTCTTACAGCTTCGGCTGGTCCATCAGCTGCATCCTCACCTGGATGAGCAACGGCAATTCATGCTCTGGTAACCTCCCGGTGGGATTACTGCAATGCGCTCTACGTGGGGCTGCCCTTGAAAATGGTCCGGATACTTCAGCTGGTATAGACGGCCAGGAAGCTGACGGGGACCAGTTGTTATTCTCATATAACGCCGGTCCTCTACCAGCTCCACTAGCTCCCAGTTGAAGTCCGGGCCCAATTCAAGGTGCTGGTTTTGACCTATAAAGCCCTGAATGGCTTGGGACCAGGATACATGAAGGAACGTCTCATTCCTTCTATGCCGTCATGCCCCTTAAGGAGGTAAAAAGGACATCTACTCGGAGTAGGGCCTTCTCTGCAGTGGCACCCAGATTATGGAATGCGCTCCCTGGAAAGGTGCACCTGGCACTGAGCTTATACTGTTTTTGGCACCAGGTCAAAACCTTTTTATTTAACTGTTATTTTAAAAATTAGGATTTTAATGTAACAGTCGCGTTCTACTTAATTTATTTTTATTGGCTTTATGTTATCTATTTATGGTTATAGATTGTTTTAATGTATTTGATTTTAATTGATTGTAAGCTGTCCCGAGATGCCATGCATAAGGGACAGCAATATAAACGTTTTAAATAGATAGATAGATAGATAGATAGATAGATAGATAGATAGACCGACCGACCGACCGACCGACCGACCGACCGACCGACAGACAGACAGACAGACAGACAGATAGATAGATTCATATTGTGACGTGAACTGGCTAAAGGTTCTACCCAGGGACGAATTAGCTGACAGCTGGGAGCAAGCTGATACAATTGCCAGGTGTTTTCTCAGTGGGAGGGGGGGGGGGGCCAAGGTCACGAGAGGGTGATAGGCTCTCGGTATGCGGAAGCGAGAGATACCCGTGATTCCTACACAAGGACAGGAGAATTCGCACTCTCGAGGAGATGCGGGCAAAAAGCACCCACGGTCCTGAACATGCACATGGTGGGCAGGTCGTGAGTGGAGCCGGCTGGAGCCGGGGGTCGGACTAGATGGCCCAGGAGACCCCTTCTGACTCGCTCTGTTTCTATGTTTCTGTCCTCACCTGGCATGCATCACATGCCAGTCACCTCATGAGCTTTCTGACCTGGGCTGGGGGGGAATAAAAGGTGAGGGGCTCGCTGTGACTCTTTGAGGAGAGGCGCCGATCTTGCTGCCAAACCCTTTGCTACCCTGTGGCACTGATCTGACTGGTATATTATCTGTGTGTATAACTAGGCTAGGTTTAGCTTTGTTCATTTGTGCCTGAGGTGGCCAGCAAGGCCTCAAGTGCTGGGGCTTTTGTTTGGCTGTGAAATATTTCTCCAAATGTCTTCTGTTGTGTATTCTCTTTCTTAGCATTTTAGCTGTTTTAGTACCCCCACACTCCTATCTTTTAGCCTTTTAATAAACTCCTTTCCCCTAGTGCTTGGGATGCCATGTGCTGAATTCAGTGTCTGGTCCAGCGTTTGGGGCCTAGGGAGTTGCTGGGCAGAGACTTAAGCCCAAATTTGCACAGATAAGTGAATGGCAGAGTCCTCTTGTGCCAGTTTTCATGGTTTCATTCATGGAGGCAGAGGGGCATGTGTTTTAACAGCAGTCGGAGGAATGTTTTACTTCAAAAGCCAGGAAGATTCATTCCTCAGAACCATGTTTTGTGATGCGGCAGCACCCGTAACTGAGGGACCCACAACTGTTCTGGCTCTGCCTGCAAAGACAATGTGGCTATGACTGGATTGTGTGGGGGGTTTTGCAGAATGCACTGTTGAAATCATATGAAATCACGAAGATCTGTGGTTCAGACCCAGGTATCTGTGCCAGGCAGTGCCCACAACTGCTGCATCCGGGATCTTTACGTTTCGGTCCAGGGAGGGAGCTGTGCTGTCATTAGATATTGGTTTGGGACATGTGCATTAAAAACTATATGCAATCACAAGCCTGTTTTTCTCATTCGGTGCATCCAATGTGTTCTTTCTTCTAGAAGAGGCATACCTGTCATGTGCTCTCATGCCCAGACAAGGGACACAGCTGGATTCAGTGCGCTGGCCAGACAAAACACACACACCCGGCCAGGGCTGACCCAGAACACTTAGCCTCCTGTGACTCAGAAAAGGTATTTCTCACCCGATGCTCAGGGTCAGGCAGGGTCTCTACGCCCAGCCGACCCATAGGATAGTTGTTGAGCATAAGAATGGAATGGAGCTTGAATTATGCAAACGGCCTTGAGATCCTTGCAGTAGAGCCAGGCTGTAAATATGAGAAGAACCAGAGATTCCCCAGCCCAGGAAAAGCAGCATAACGTCAGCAGGTCCAGTAGCCATTAATACCCTCCTTTGCTGTAGAAACTACTGAATCATAGAGTCATAGAATAGCAGAGACGGAAGGGGCCATGAAGGCCATTGGGTCCAACCCCCTGCTGTTGCAGGACACCAATTTACATCATCCCACTGTGAAGGCTGTCCAGTTTCACGTTGAATGTCTCCAGAATGGGAGAGCGCACCACCTCTCCAGGCAGCTGGTTCCACTGACGCAGTGCTCTGACAGTGAGGAAACTTGTCCTGATATCTAGCCTGAATCTGGGTTGTCAGATTAATCTTAAATTAATCTTGAATTGATTATTCTGTGCCCTACACTCTGGAATCAGCAAGAAGAGATCTTGACCTTCCTCTTTGCAACAGCCTTTGAGGTACTTCTAGAGGGATACCTTGTCCCCCCTCAGTCTTCTCTTCTCAAGGCTGAGCGTGCCCAGTTCTCTCAGTCTTGCCTCACAGGGCAAAGTTTCCAAACCCTGGATCATTCTTGTTGCCCTCCTCTGGACCTGTTCTCATTTTCCTGCATTTTTCTTAATACTGGTACTCAGAACCAGTATTCCAGATGGGGTCTGAGTAGTGAGGAGTACTACTCAGAATGCGCTCCCCAGAGAGGTCCGCCTGGCGCCGTCGTTATTTGTTTTTCGGCGCTAGGCCAAGACCTTTTTATTCAAACAGTATTTTAAAAATCTTTAATCTTTATAGTTTTAATTATGCAGCCAGTGTGTTACCAACTTTTATTTGTAATTGTAATTTTATTTATTTATTTGTTATTGTGAGCCGTCCCGAGGCTGTATAGCAATGGGGACAGCATATAAAAACTTTAAATAAATAAATACTGCTTGTTATTTAGAGGTAGAACTTCTAGTAATGCTTCCCAGAACAACATTTGCCCTTTTTGCAGCTGCATCATATGGTTGGTGAGTTCTTTGATGTTCAGCAAGATTTCCACCCTCACTGATGCACTTCCCACATTCCATGCATTGATAAGGCCTCTCCCCAGTATGGGTTCTTTGATGTTGAGTAAGATATCTATGTTGTGAGCCACCCTGAGGCTTCGGCAAATGGGGCGGCATAAAAATGTTTTAATAAATAATAAATAAATAAATATCTACTCTGACCAAAGCTCTTCCCACATTCCATGCATTCATATGGCCTCTACCCATTGTGGGTTCTCTGATGTCTACTAAGATGAACATTCAATTTAAAAAATTTCCCACATTCCATGCATTTAAATGGCCTCCCCCCCCCCGTGTGTGTTCTTTGATGACTAGCAAGATTTCCACTCTCACTGAAGCTCTTTCCACATTCCATGCATTTAAATGGCATCTCCCCAGTGTGTGTTCTTTGATGTCTAGCAAGATTACCACTCAGACTGAAGCTCTTTCCACATCCCATGCATATGTATGGCCTCTCTTCAGTGTGGACCACTTGATGTCTAGCAAAATGCCCAATGTCAATAAAGCTATTTCCACATTCCATGCATTTGTATGGCCTCTCTCCGGTGTGAATTCTTGCATGTATAATAAGATGGGCATGTAATTTAAAGCACATTCCACATTCCATGCATTTGTATGGCTTCTTCCCAGTGTGGATTCTCTGATGTTTAGTAAGACCTCCAATCTCGCTGAAGCACTTCCCACATTCCATGCACTGATAAGGCCTCTCCCCAGTATGGGTTCTTTGATGTTGAGTAAGAACTCCACTCTGACTGAAGCTCTTCCCACACTCCATGCATTTGTATGGGCTCTCCCCAGTGTGTGTTCTTGCATGCATAATAATGTGATGTTTCTGTTTGAAGTGCTTTTCACATTTCACACATTCATATGGCTTCTCCTCAGTATGGGTTCTTGCATGTGCACTGAGATGATGTTTTCTTTTGAAGCTTTTAACACATTCCATGCATTCATATGGCTTCTCCCCAGTGTGGATTCTCTGATGTTTAGTAAGACCTCCAATCTTGCTGAAGCACTTGCCACATTCCTTGCATTGATAAGGCCTCTCCTCAGTATGTGTTCTTACATGTATAATAAGGTGATGTTTCTGTTTGAAGTTCCTTCCACATTTCACACATTCATGTGGCTTCTCCTCAGTGTGGGTTCTTGCATGTGCACTGAGATGATGTTTCTGTTTGAACCTCTTTCCACATTCCATGCAATCATATGGCCTCTCCCCATTGAGGGTTATTTGATGTTTAGTAGAACCTCCAGGTTCGCTGAAGCTCTTTCCATATTCCATGCTTTTACATGGCCTGTCCCCAGTGTGCTTTCTGGAATGTATAATAAATCTAGCATTCTTTAGGAAGCTCTTTCCACATTGCATGCATTTAAATGGCTTCTCCTCCACATTTATTTATTTATTATTTATTTATTAAAACATTTTTATGCCGCCACATTCGCTGAAGCCTCGGGGCGGCTTACATGTGTTCCTTCATGTGTATTAAGGTCTGCACATATGTCGCAGCTTTTTCCATTTCCTGTACATTGATGTGGCTGCTCTCCCGTGTTAACTCTTCCATCTTCAGCAAGGCTGCCACCTTCACCGAAGCTCTGCCCACCTTCCATGATCTTATACAGCTTCCTGAATGTTTGGATCCTTAGTGCCCACAAAGACATCTGCTCTCTCTGAGGCTCCTTTCACATGACACATGTTAAAATGGGTTCTCCATTATGTGGGATCTTTGAAGTCAAGGGAGTGTTGTGTCTACATGGATGCTCCTTTTAGGTTCTGCACATTCGTTTAGTCCTTGCAAATGTAAATGTTTCTAAACGTTGTATTTCCTTCCAATTTCTTTCTCCTTTCCTTCCTCTTGTGAACTTCAGGAATGAAGGGCTTATGGTTACCAAAACCCTGAGAAATTCAGGTTTTCTTTCCTCCTGTCCTTTACATTGTTTTCCTCATGGTTTCCCCATCCCATTTCATATAGAAGTGTGTCTTTTCTCACTTCACGCTCACTTGCTTCTGATGATATGACACGGGGTTGCACATAATCACTAGAGTCTTGCCGTTCACCTGGTTGTGAGAAAAAGAAAATCTGGTTATACGTGAAAGGCTGAAAGCCATAAACTCAGTTGAGCTCATGCCAAATTTGACACCTTTCATTTCAGCTTCTCCACTGTTCTCTCTTTTTCCTTTTTGTAAGCCCTACTGAATCCTAGGTTTCTCTTGGTGCAAGATTTCAAGATTCTGTCGTTAGAAGTCTTATTCCATTCCTGTGAATACCTGCAGGGATTCTGATCGCAGACACCTGCACTAATCTTTTCACATTGTTGGCTAGTTTGTCTCAGCTGTAAATAAGATTCCCTCTACAAAGCAGGCACTCACATTTCCATACCAGTATAGATGGGAAAGAACAGCTTGTACAAATCAGAACTATAGTACTGGCTTGTAGCAGAGGTAGGCAACTTTATTATTATTATTATTATTATTATTATTATTATTATTATTATTATTAACATTTCTATGCCACCCCTTGCCGAAGCCTTGGGGCGGCTTACAACACAATAAAATACATTGAAATACAATAGAACATAATAAATTACCACTAAATACACCTTGAACTGTCTATCCAAAATTAATTCTAGGATGCCATTGAGGGTAAAATCTTCTCACAGTGGCATACAAGATTTACCAAGCAGTGTTGCTCATGGCAAGGGATGATGGAAGTTGTAGACAAAAACAAGATATGGATCTATTCCTGGGAGGAAGGCAGCATAATGTCTCCGGGACGGAAGTAAAACTAACTTTTTACTTGGCTCTCCTGCAACAGCAGGGGTGGGGGGGTTGGGATCAATGGCCTTCATAGCCCCTTAAACTCTAGTATTCTCTGGTTATTTTTAAGGGTATTGCACTGTCAGCAAACATTTGTATGAAAGCAAGAGAGATAGTGGATGCTTTTAATCTTATGCAAGTCTTTTAGATTGTTATTTATTTTATATTGTTAATTTTATATTGTTATTTTTGTATTTTATTGTATTTTATTTGGGCTGTGAGCCGCCCCGAGGCTTCGGCAAGGGGTGGCATAGAAATGTTTTAATAAATAAATAAATAAATAAATAAAATACAAATTTGCTAGACATAAGAAGATCAAAAACAAAGCAAGAAGAACAAGGACCTTCACAAAGAAAAGAGTATCGAGTTCACCGACTGCCCTCCTAGAACAGCTGTTTGGAAGATAAATAGGTGGAAACTAGGCTGTGTCCTGTTTCCCAACAGGAACTTTTAGAGCCCCACCTAGGGATTCCTGGAATCAAAGCAGTTTGTAGCCTCCTCCAGTGGGCTGAATGCTTCTGGAGATCTGGAAGCAAAGAAATCCAGGTTTTCTTCTGGGGATCCTGAAGGCAAGAAGCCAGATTCAAGTTTGCTTACAAGGTGACGTGTTGGTCTGTGGAGTACTCATACAGAGTACACTCCACTCAGTAACAGCAACGATCAATCAACAAGGATCCCATCAGCTGGAATGGACCAACATTTCTCTGCGGTGGCGCCTAAGTTATGGAAGGCGCTCCCCAGAGAGGTCCGCCTGGCGCTGTCGTTATTTGCTTTTCGGCGCCAGGCGAAGACCTTTTTATTCAAGCGGCATTTTAACTGTTAATATTATTGGATTTTATCTGGCCAGGGTGGCTTATTTTATACTGTATTGTTGTATTTTTAATTTAATATTTATATTTTTAATTTATATTATAATTATTTTAACTTAGTGATGTGAGCCGCCCTGAGGCTTCGGCGAATGGGGCGGCATAAAAATGTTTTAATAAATAAATAAAAAAACAGGGAAGCCTGCTGGTCCACGAAGTCCAAACCAAGACGAACTGAGCCAAGTGCCCATTTTATACCTTCTGTTCCTTGCAGCAATAGCCTACCCTGACACAGGTGAGCGCTCTGCAGTTACCTGGATCACAAGCACGCCATCTTGCTCTGCACATTGGCAAAATGCTCCCTCTCATCAGAAGCCAGTAGCGGATCGCCAGTAATCAGTCGATCGATGGGCAGGGTCATTCTTGGACCAATCAGCAAGCCTGTGTGGCAGCCGATGGGAGCAAGAGTGAAGTGCACCAGACCCTCATTAGCTCCGTCTGTCCAGAATGCAAGCTCATTAGTCATTGGGTTAATCAAGCCCCTGCTCACATATCACGGTATCAGTACATCTCTGCTCTGTGTCCTCCTTCCCTGTCAAGAGGCTGAACTACCAGCTGGCCTTCCAAGGTGCTAAAGGGCAAGACTGTCTTCATCTGGTGAAGACACCAGAGCCGTCTTCCTCCGAGGCGTGTGCTGGAGATCACCCCGGATGCTCCACGGCAGGCGAAGCTTGGAGACTGGGTCTCTCTGGCCTGATCCCAGCAATCTAAATGGACACCGCTCACAATCTCATACTGGTCTACCTTACCGGCTTGTCAAGAGCATTACTCGAGGATTGCAGTCTGAACAGAGAGGGAGGCCGCGAGCAAGGCTGCCATGGAAAGAGAAGGAAACGCATGCGGTGGAAGAATGAAGAGCCACCTACAGACAAACTGATTCTAAAAAAGATCTTGGACTGTGCAGAAATGGACAGATTGACTTTGCCTCTGAAGGAGAAAGAACATACAGACTTCTGTCAAACTTGGGATTCTTTTTATCATTGGCTAGAGAAACG
Source organism: Varanus komodoensis (assembly GCF_004798865.1). Classification (NCBI taxonomy): domain Eukaryota; kingdom Metazoa; phylum Chordata; class Lepidosauria; order Squamata; family Varanidae; genus Varanus; species Varanus komodoensis. The sequence goes on from NW_025335510.1 coordinate 133,550, forward strand.
GGACTATGCATAGATTCAAATATGTTTATAGTTTAACATAAAAAGATAAAATGTGGGGGGCTGACCCAGCAGGTCCGATGTTCTCGATGACTGATGTTGTTTTCAGTTTCTTTTTTGTTAGGTTTATTAAGAATAAAGCAGAGAGAGAGAGAGAGAGAGAGAGAGAG
>NW_025335510.1:133816-165374 GCF_004798865.1 Varanus komodoensis
AGAAAGAAAGAAAGAAAGAAAGAAAGAAAGAAAGAAAGAAAGAGAAGGAAACACACAGCCTTCTGTTGCCAGCCCTGGAGACACAGCATGACCTTCCAAGTGCTTTTGCCTCTTCCAGCTCCAGCAAAGATGGCTCCACTCAAGGAGTGGGTCACAGGGTTCCATCCCGGGTCCAGTACTCTTCAACATTTTTAGGCATGATTTTACGCATGAGGAAGTGCAAGAAAAGATAATTATGCATGAGGAAGTGCAAGAAAAGATAATTAAATTTGCAGATGACACAAAGCAAATACCCTGGAAGACTGAGATAAGATTCAGGGTGAGCTTGATAGGTTAGAAAGCTGAGCAGGGAACAAAAGAATGAAATCCAATACGGACAAATGCTAAGTTCTCCACTTAGGAACACGGGGAACTGCTACAAAAAGGGGAACACTTGGTTCAATAATACCGCAAACATTATTGTGGGGTTGTTGTGATGTAGCTACAAAAAAGGCAGGTGCTATTTAGGGCCACATTAACAGAAGTATCACATTCAAAACACATGAAGCACTGGTTCCCCTCTACTGAGCACTTGTCAGAGCTCACCTGGAGTACTGGGTCCAGTTCTGGGCACCTAAGTTTTAAAAACATAGAAACAGAGTGAGTCAGAAGGGGCCTTCAGGGCCATCTAGTCTGACCCCCAGCTCCAGCCGGCTCCGCTCACGACATGCCCACCATGTGCATGTCCAGCCTATCCTTGAACACCCGCACCGATGGGGCCTCAACCACCTCCTGTGGAAGCCCATTCCACATCCTCGGGGTGAACCTCACTCTCATAATCACCCTCAGCCTCTCCATTACCCTCACCCTCATCCTGACCATGACCCTGACCCTCATCCTGACCTGGGCCTGAACCTGAACTTGACCCTCACCCTCACAATGAGCATGACCCTCACCCTGACCCTTTCCTCAGCCTCACAATGATCCTCACCCTCACCCTGACCTTGAACCTAAACCTCACTCTCACCCTCTCCCTCACACTGACCCTAACACTAATCATGACCCTGACCCTGACCCTCACCCTCACCCTCAGCGTGACCTTGAACCTGAAACTGACCCTCATCTTCACCCTGGCACTAATCCTGATCCTGACCCTGACCTTGAACATGAACCTCACCCTCAGCCTGAAAAAGATGCAGAAAAGCTGGAAAATGTACAGAGGAGGGCAGCAGGAATGATCCAAGGGACTGCAGGCCAAGCCCTAGGAGGAAAGGTTTCTGAAGCTCGGCCTCAGAAAGAGAAGACTGAGAAGAGATAAGAGTGTTTTTTTGTTTAGTCACAAAGTCATGCCCAACCCATCATGACCGCATGGACAACATTCCTCCAGGCTCTCCTGGGCAGCGGATGTGGGCTTGGGTGGGCTCTGGGGGATGGTGGAGGGCAGGAAGGCCCGGAGGAGTGTTGTCCATGGGGTCCCGATGGGTCGGGTGCGACTTCGCGACTAGCAACAGCAGCCTATAAGAGGCCATGCCCAATCTTGGCTTTCTGTCAGCTCTGCTTTGCGGGAGGAGCCTCGCTGGGGACCGATCTCGCAGGCAAAATAATCGAGTCAGATCTCATCAGGGTGTTGCTTCCCCTTTTCCCCTCACAACTGAGACCCTCTGGGGAAAAGACCAAGGGTGTTTTTGCAACAGTGACGAGGCTTCTAACGTCTCTTGTCCTCCAAAGTCTTTCTCCAGGGCACCTCGCCAGCCCTGTAAATTGCTGACGAGGAGGCTGCAATCATGCAATCCCTCGAGTTCCTCTCCATGCGAGCCTTTTGAGGGCTTCACCTTCACAGCAGGGGCTGTCCAGGCGGATTCCCAAAGGGATTTCTGGAAGCCCCCCTTTGGCCACGGCGGCGGCGGCGGCGGCGGCAGAAGGCCTCCGCCTTGATCCACCTGCTTGGAAGCCAAAGAAGCGCCATCCTCAACCCCCGCAGCCCCCGCAGCCCCATCCCGCCTTGCCCAGGATCGGGGAGACCTTCCCGGGCCAGGACGTTTCCGGCCGCCCCCTCCAGCTCCGGGGCGCCAAGCAGCGCAGCCATCCCCCGCGCGCGATCCTGCCCTGGAGACCCGCGCAGGGGGAGGCAACTGCATGGCGAGCTCGCCGGCAGGAGGAGGACGCCTTTTCCCACTGCGGAAAAACCGCAGCCTGCTCCGCCCCGAGAAGGGCTCCCACGAGTGGGATCGTGCGCAGGAAAGCCCGCGGCTTGGCACCCGAGGAGTCAGGATCCGGCCCCACGAGCGGTTCCAATCGCAAGCTGAGGCTGGGGGGGGCGGTCTCCCCTCTTTCTCCTGAAGCCCCCCATGCTCGGCCTCCTGCCCCGCCTTCCCCACTCACCTCCCGATTCCACCTTCCCGGCGCGCCACGGATCCGCGCAAGCGGGCCGCCCGGCACCGCCGTCCCGCCTCTCCACGAAGCGCCGCGCTCCTCGCTGGACCCTCCGGGACGCAAAGACTGACGCGAGCGCGCAACGGCCCGTCCACACTGGAACTGCCCCTCGGGGGGAGCGGAAAAGCCGGATGGCCGGACCGCGCCGGGAGCCCGCCGCTTCCGTCGGTTTGGCGCAGTCGAAGCCCTCCCGCCTCCCGCAGCTGCGCCGCGAGAGCCGCGCGCACCGGGGGGCGCAGACGGGGGTCCGCACGAGTTTTGCGTGCCCCACCGCGAACCTTGGTGGATCGGGGAGCACGTGGGCCCGCGATCTGTATCAGTTATGGGTGATCATTTCTATTGTCCTTGCATTTTTTTATTTGTTATCCTGACTCGCGGGCAGTCCCATGCCAGGCGTGCGCCCAGGGATCCTCGGAGAATTGCGGGCATCCTGTCGAGGGTGGGAGGGATGCGCGCGGCTCGCCGGCTGCCAGCTGCGCTCCCCTGATCCGGCTTGCAGCCTCCGGGTTTTCCTCTCCGTGTGGGGGGCAGGAAAGGCCGAGGGGCCTCCTGGAGGCGGCTGAAACCGCCGCTCCCTTTCGCTGGACCTGGAGATGGCTCTCCATCTCCGAAACTGCGCCGACTGGCGATTCTGCTGCGGGGGCGGGGGTCCCTGCTGCCACCTTTAGGGGATTTCTGCGGACCCCCCCCCCCACAAAAGTGAAATGCCTGCTGAAATGTAGATTGACCTAGAGAAAGCACTGTGCAGGATGAGGCCTGGCAGGCATGACCTGCACAGAATCCACAGCATTTGCAAGGGTGCCTGGCCGGGCAGCACTTCTGGGCACCCCAGCGCAGGCCTCCTCTGGCGCCAGGAGCTCCAGAGCCCTTCCCTGGACCTTCCTCTGCTGAGGCTTGGCCGCCGCTGTGGGGAGCATCCCAGGCTGGAGAGTCTCTGGGCCGGCTCAGAACCGCTCCGCTCTGCTTGCCGTGATTCCTCAGGCAGGCCAGCCCTTTGGCCTCCAGAAGGCCCCGTGGGATGGCCGGCCGGCCAGCCAGCCAGCGAAGGCGTTGCTGCCAATGTTTCTGTGGTGCTTTTCAGCGCTTACATCCATATATGCCTGACCGCCCCTTGAGATCTGCGGGAGAGGCCCTTCTCCGGGAACCCTCCATGAAAGAAATTCGGAGGGTTGGTACTCGGAGGAGGGCCTTCTCTGTGGTGGCGCCCAATCTATGGAATGCACTCCCCAGAGAGGTCCGCCTGGCGCCGTCGTTATTTGTTTTTCGGCGCCAGGTGAAGACCTTTTTGTTTAAACGTCACTTTAATTGTTAACAATATTTACTTATTTATCTGGCCATTTACTTATTTATCTTCTTTTATATTTTTTATTTATTTTATATTGTTAATTTTAATTTTATATTGTTATTTTTGTATTTTATTGTATTTTATTGTGTTTGTAAGCCGCCCCGAGGCTTCGGCAAGGGGCGGCATAGAAATGTTATAATAATAATAATAATAATTTTCACATTTAATCGATGCAATTACATCTTTTACATCTGCATACTTTCGAAGGGTTTAGGTCAAAAGTAAATGTCATAAATGCTTGATTCAAAAGTAAAATTCAATGCTTTAATGTGAATGTCGATGAATCGGCCACCCAGAGTCCCGATTACTGGAAACAAGTCGGCTAGGAATAAATTTAATGCTAATAATATTACCTTCTTGGATGTCAGGTTGATGTCAGGTTGTTCTTTTGGAGCTTCTTCTCTGGAGAATGGAGGAGGGCTACTCTATTATTATTATTATTATTATTATTATTATTATTATTATTATTAGAACATTTCTATGCCGCCCCTTGCCGAAGCCTCGAGGCGGCTTACAACACAATAAAATACAATACAAAAATAACAATATAAAATTAAAATTAATAATATAAATGAAAAATATAAACGATAGAAAAGAAGTTATAAAAGAAAAGAACTGTCTGGAGCAATCACCTTCATTCATTCATTCATTCATTTATATCCTGCTTTTTTCTAACAATGAAGTCCAAGCGGCTTCCGTCATTTAGAGCCTGCTGCTCTCCATCTCATTCCCACAACAACAGCCCTGTGGGGTAGTTTGGGTTGAGAGCCTGTCACTGCCCCAAAGTCGCCAAGCGGGGACTCGAACTCCGGCCGCCCGAGTCGCAGTCCCGTGCTCTTAACCACTGCGCCACGCTGGCTCTTGTGTCAGCTCCCATCGCGTCTCAAGGAGGAAGATGAGATGAATGAACTGGTGATGCGGCTGCCGCTTCTCGTATCTCTGCAACTGGTAGAGAAACAGAGCTGGGCTCCACTTAGGGCCACAAGGTCGGTGGCCGGTTTGCAGGGGATGCCGTATGAGGCGAGACTGAGGGAACTGGGCCTCTTCAGCCTGGAGAAGACTCAGAGGGGATCTGTTGGGGACATGCAGGTATGTGAGGGGGTGTCACATGGAGGTGGGCAGAGACCTGTTCTCCCCTGCAGAGGAAGGCAGGATGTGCTCCAACAGAGCAAAGCTCAGGGAACCCAGGTTCAAGGTAGATGCCAGGAAGCACTTCCTGACAGTCAGGACCCCGAGGGTGTGGAATGGGCTCCCACAGGAGGTGGTTGGGGCTCCATTGGTGAGGGTGTTCAAGGATAGGCTGGACGTGCACATGGTGGGCATGTCCTGAGCAGAGCCGGCTGGAGCTGGGGGTCAGACTAGATAGCCCGGGAGGCCCCTTCTGACTCACTGTTTCTCTATTTCCCATCTGACTGCATCTGCTCTTCTGGATGTCAGGAAGGGTCTCCTTGTGCTCCGGCAATGGGCCTGACCTATGAGCTCTTTGCAGGATACGGAAGGACATTGCTGGCAGGGAGCAGTAACGCCTCCCATGTTGGAAGAGGAGCAGATAGACCGACTTTTCATAAAATCATGGAATAGTCGAGCTGGAAGGGGCCAAGAAGTTCATGCAGGACTCCAAGTTAAACCAACCCTCTCAGATGAGTGTCCGGTTTCCTCATGGATGTCTCTAGTGTGGGAGAGCCCACCATCTTTCTAGGAAACTGTTTCCACTGTTGCATGGCTCTGAGAGGGAGGAAACTTTTCTTGATATCTTGTCTAAACCTGGGTTGATGCAACGTGACTTGATTATTCTGTGTCCTACCTCTGGTATCAGCAAAAGAGAGAGAGAGAGAGAGAGAGAGAGAGAGAGAGAGAGAGAGAGAGAGAGAGAGAGAGATCCCGTCCTATACATGTATCATCTCAGGGCAGCTTACAAGAACCAAAACAATCAATCAGCAAAACAGCAATTAACAATTAGCGATGTGTATGATGCCAACAGAAACGTATTATCAACAAGAACAAAGTCAAAACCCAAAACAAAAACGTGACTGTTCCACTCTTTCCCTGCAATGTCACAATTTACTCAACCAGCTAGCGCAGCCTTCCTGAGTGGACGCCTCATCATCACCTATTGGTATTTTGTAACTCGGAGCCTCGGTCGCAGATCGGCAGCTGTGACACGCATTTTGGGCGACGGGGCCACCGCAGAGGGATTCAAGAGCCACGTACGGCTCCGGAGCCGCGGGTTGCCAACCCCTGGTGTAGCTGGAAGTACCTGGGCTTGCAATCATGTGGGGACTCCTTATGCGTGAGGCAGGGAGGAAGAGAAAGGATTTGGGAGATGCTGGAGGGATCCAGGAAAAAGGTGTGCTTTTTCACATGCTTGCAGTGAGAAGGAAGAGAGACGGGTGTATGTGTGTATCTGCATGGGGAATCTGTGGGCACAGGTGTCCATGTGTGGGTTGCAGAGAAAGAGGGCAGATGCTTGGCCTGGGATCGAGAGAGAGAGGAATTATTTGGGCAAATGGTGCAGGCAGAGGAAAAGGGTTTGCTCTTGTTCAAAGATAGGCTGGACATGCACATGGTGGGCATGTTGTGAGCGGAGCCGGCTGGAGCCGGGGATCAGGGGTCAGACTAGATGGCCCGGGAGACCCCTTCTGACTTGCTCTGTTTCTATGTTTGTTGTGTTCTCTTTGCTGCTCTTTGTTTCCTTCCATTCCTGCAGACCTAAACAGATTCCATAGAGGGGAAGAGTCCACTGCTAAACACATCAAAAGCTACAAACAATATATTAAAATTGGATAACAATAAAACGGGCTGTCCAGCAAAAGGCTTCCCAGGACAAAGGCGCCTTCCCCATCTCCAATATGTGCCTTTCCAGCTAATAAAGCCAAGGGAATCAATAACCGAGATGAAGCCTGAATGAGGGGAACCTAGACGTCCCTGTTACCACCATATTTCAGAAACTCAGCTGATATTTGACCGAATCCGGGTGCTTTATTCTTCTTCAATATACATAGAGCGAGTCAGAAGGGGTCTCCCGGGCCATCTAGTCTGACCCCCGGCTCCGCTCACGACATGCCCACCATGTGCACGTCTAGCCTATCCTATACATATAGCTTCCTCCACTTCATCTTGAGTAAATCATCCCATATGGACATCCCTGTCAGCGGGAGGTGGACTGCTGAAGTTACCGGTATTGCCGAGCGGGGCTGATTTGACGTCGCTTTAAACTATTCGGCCCAACGCGCGTCCCGTCCTCCTTGTTCAAGGCGTATTTTCCCACGTTTGTCTCTCGCATTTGCTTTCATTGGATAACCGGTCAAATGTCGGGCTCTATGGAATAGCGATTTAGCATCATTCTTTAAGGCTGCTTCTTGACCTTCCCTTCCTTTTTGCTCTAACCAGTTTTTCTTATCTTCCCCGGAGCTACACTTCACCTTCCTATCTAATTCATGGCACTTTGCTTATGCTCCCGCCGCCTCCCGCGGCGCCTGTGTTTGACCGCTGCGGCCCTTGGCCGCCTTCCTTTCATCGATCGGCTTCCAGGTTCTGGCTTGCATCCCTGCCTTTGAGGCTTCACCTCGCAAGCGGGGCTCCTCAGCGGCGCAGGGAGCCGCGGCGCCCCCCCCCCCCCCGGGGCCCCCGGACGGGGCCGGGGGGGGGGGGGCACAAAACTTCCGCGGATCCGCGTTTGGCCCCGCGGCGCGCAGCGGCGACGGCGGCCCTGGTTCGGGCTGGCTTCGCGGCGGCAGCTGCGCCCGGCGCAGCGAGGGCAACCGGGGAGGGAAGATCAGAAGAAGGCGGCGGGATCCAGCTGCGATCCCGCGATCCTGCTTTTGCTCCCTCCCAGGAAGGCCGTCCCGAGGTGGGCGGGCTGCAGAGAGGTCGCTTCCGCCGCTCCGCCCCGGAGGGTTCAGCAAGGAGTGCTGCGCTTCCAGGAGAGGCAGGAAACCGGCGAGGGGCATCCCGGGAGCGAGATCGGCCTGGTGGGCTCCCCCGGTGCGGCGGGAAGGCGACCCCGGGAGGTGAGAGCGGGAAGGGACGGCCAGGGGTCCGGGAGCGGGAGGAGGCCGAGACTCGGCGGGGAGTTGGGGGGCGAGAGGGGAGGGCCCCCAGCCTTCTTTGGCACGGAGGGGACGCTCGCGGGACCTGATCCCGGCTCCTCGGGTGCAACGCGCGCGGGCGCTCCTTTGCGCGCCCCCCGCCCCGCACTCCGCTTGGAAACCCTCGTCGGAGCGGAACCAGCCTCGGGATATCGACCGTCTCTCCCCTAATACTGCAAGCGAGCGCGCCGTGGACTTGTCTCCCCCGCTGGACTTTGCCACCGGCAGGACCGCTTTGCGCCTCCCTGCGCGCGTCTCTGGGGCGGGATCGCGGCGGCGGGTCCTGTGCGCGCCGAGTGCGGGATCGCGGCGCTGCTTCGTGCCGCGGAGCTGGCGGGGGGCGCGGCCGGAAGCGTCCAGCCTGGAAGGAGCCGCGTCGGGTTCCCTCCTGCGGGGCGAGGCGGGGCGGGCTGGGGCTTGCGGGGAGCATCGGGGGGGGGGGGCGCTTCTCGGCCTTCCAAACAGGGGACCGAGGCGGAGGCCAGCCGCTGCCGCCTGTCCCGACAAAGGTTTTCTCCAGAAATCCCCCTGGGAATTCGCCTGGAGAGGCGTTGCTCTGGCGATGAGGGCAGAACAGGCGCGCGGGTGGCTCTCGCTTCTTTCGCAATCCTGGGGGCTCAGGATCCTGCGTTTCCTTCTCCTACGGGCCGGCCTGGCCCTGTCCACCCTCGCCCCCTGAGCAACCTTCTCAACAGCCCTGTGAGGTGGACCGGTATGAAATGCTGCCTGGTGTGGCCAGGGCCTGGCTCCAAGTGGGGTAGCTTCCTGGCTTCCTCCCTCCCCAGACCAGCCCACCTCACTGAGCGGTTGTGAAGATCCGGCAGGGGGGTGTCAGTGTGTGTCGCTCTGGACTCCTTCCAGGAGGAGGATCTGGTGGCCACAACCTTTGGGGTCTGCAAGGTGCCCCGCTTGCCGCCTTTCTTGCCCTCACAGGCAGCTGAAGTGGGACCCACGATCCGGACCGCTCCTCTTGGTGCCGGCGTGGAAAGAGCTGCTGTGCAGCCGGATCAGACCATGGAGGTTCGGGGACAGGCCTTGGGGATGGAGCCCCGGCTGGGTGGGGGGAAGCAGGAGGTCTGAAAGAACACCCCCCCACACACACTTTTCTTGTGCTGCTACCAGATTTCAAAACACCCAAATAGGAAGGCTGTGCATTTTGCTGTTTCCTGCACCTGCGGTCCTGCAGAACACCCCCTCCCAGAGCAACCCACCTCTGTCCTGCTTCACTAAGCAGGAAGTGGCCATGACTGCCCTGCGCATCTGTCCAGAATTGGCGGAAGCAGACTGCTTACATGTGTGTTGGGTGCTTCCTTCCTCCTGGCTCTGGCAGGGTCCCTTGGTGATTTTTGCTCTGCTTGATGAGGGATGTTTCCACATATATGTTTGTAAATTCCCCCTACCCCTGCCGTTCCTAAGTTTATGTTTTGTTTTCCTGAAGAATTCTGAAGGCTGTCGCAACTAGGCCTGGACAAGGAGATTAGAAGTGTTTGCTTGTGGAGTTTGTGGTGTTTGTGTTACATAGGAAGTGTTTGCTCCCAACAGGAAAGTCCTTACTCTGCTGCAATAAGAATTTTTTTCCAATGACTAGAATCACGTGGCTTCTTGCTTACTTCATAACTAGGATTGTGTGACATCCCGTTTACTTTGTGCTTGGGAAAACCTACCGTGTGCCGTTTATTTTGTACGCTGTTTCAGCTTCAGGCTAACACTCAAACAGGCCTTCAAAACCCACTTTTCTTCTGGGCACGTCTTCCCACCATCTTCAGTTGCTAAGGCCTTGGCTGCTTTCTGTGCGTCTTCTGCGAGGGCTCAGTCTTTTTCATGCAGCTGAGATGGAGCCAGCTCTTTGAATTCCCCAGTTTTTCTGGTGTGAGGTGGTGAGCAGCACCCGGAGGGACCTTTCCAGCATGAACCTGGAAGCTCTTGCTTCCAAGCCTTTACTAGCCCCCGGTTCCCACGCACCATTCAGAGGCAAGGGTTGGTTCTCTGCAATGTTCCCCTGGAGCTGGGAAATGTGAGATTGCAAGACAATCTATTTCCCACCACAATGAGGGACACAGTTCCTGGGAAGGGGGGACATAGCAGGACCAAAGGCGATCCAGAGGAGTTCTTAGCATAGCCTTGATTTGTCCTAGTGCTAAAGGACAAACTTCAGCCTTTACATTGTCCTAGCACAAGTCTCTTTAGCCCAGTCTTCAAGGTTCTGTTTTGTTGTAAAGACGAGACCTTTGCTGAACTTGGGTCTTCCAATCAGGTTTCACAAGAGCTTCTTGTCTACAGCGATGGCACTTGTCCACGCACACAAGTACGAAAGTACTCCAACTCACCTTGAATATATGAGACCCTTAACCAACACGTGTTTCAGACAGACAACCAGTACTTGGACATTTGGATGAAGTGAAATAGCACTAGCCGGACCTCACCTGGAGTGATGTGTCTAGTTCTGGGCACCTAAGTTCAAAAGAGATGCAGAAAAGCCAGGAAGGGTCCAGAGGAGGGCAACAAGGAAGATTCGGGTACTGCAGGCAAAGCGCTCTGAGGAAAGATTGAGAGAAGTGGGACAGAGAGAGGAGAGATAGGATAACACCCTACAAGTACCTGAAAGTACCTGTCACAAAGAGGAAGGGCAGAATCTCTTCTCATCTGTTCATCGCTTTATTCTTTTCGAAGCCAGGCCGAAACCTTTTTATTTTCCCAGTGTTTCAAGTCCTGACTGTTTTAACTGGGGTTTTATTGTTAGTTTATTTTTTTAGGACACTATATTGTATTATTACGTTTTGTTTTGTATTGTTAAACCGTCCCGAGACTTCAGTAATGGGACAGTCTAGAAAAGTTTTAAATAAATAAATATTCCAGAGTTCAGGACATGGAATAATGGAGTTAAGTTGAAAGAAAGCAGAAACTAGACAGCAGGAAGAATGTCCTCACGGTCAGGGCAGTACGACGGTGGAACCTGTTGCGGGGGAAGTCGTGGGCTCTCCCTTGTTGGAGACGTTAAAAAAGCGTCTGGACAGCCGTCTGAGGGGGGTTGGGGTGAACTGGTGTCCTGCCACAGTGGGGGGTTGGACCCAGGGCCATCTCAGCGTGTGGGCCTGATGGGCACTTGCCCGTGGGCCCCATACTAATCTGTGTATGTTAACCCTTCAATGCACCTTGTATCATATATGATAATACCAATCAGGCGTATAGTTACTTCACTAATTGCTCATTTAAGTTCTTTTCTGCTTTGTATCGACCACTGACATTTTTATTCCTGTGAGTCGTTGTCATGGGGGCCCCAATACACTGCTTTGCCCGGGGCCCGTAGTGCTGTTAAGACGACCCTGGTTGGACCCGAGGGCCTTCTGGTCCCTTCCAGCTCTGCTATTATAGGATTCCATGAAATCTTATGTTCACGAAGAAAATTCCAGGAAAAGGTGCTTTGTTTATCCCTCAGACTGTTGGGGGGCTGGACTATAGTTTGAAAAATTAAAATTGAAATATTTTTTAAAAAATTAAAATGAATTTAAAAATAATTAAAATGAATGAGCATAAATTAGCATGGTGGGCTGGATCCCGCTCGCGGGCCATAGTTTGAGGACCCATGTTCTACATCTTTACCAAGTAAACCACATGTTTAATCATTGTTACATAAGCCTGATAACTTAAGGCAATGGATAATGCATTTACACAAAGACTCCGAACTTCACACTGAGCAGCAGATCTTTCTTTTTTCGTATCTCATTGTTCAGAACATGGGTTTAAACCTTGCTCGAGCACAAAATGAGAAAAGTGAGAAAAAGCTTTCTTAGCCTTTCTTGGGTGCTGATACAAATAGGATGCGTGTTCTATAACATTGCTGCTTCCAGGCATGTTTTGGAAGGCTTGCCTGCCTTAAAATATCCCCCTCGCCTCTTATCCGGACTGCTGAACGGCCTTTCTGTGTAAAGTAATCCTCTCTCTACATGCAGGTTCTCCAGGAAGCAGTGTCTGTATTGTTTCAACACTTCCTCTAAAGGCTTCTGCTTTAATCTTTTGCACAAACTTATTTCATTTGAGTGCTAGTCTAGGTCCACCTGTGCCTCAGGAGAATTCTCTTGTGCCGTGGCTGAAAGCAGAGCCAATCCAACTCCCAAGGGCACTTTGCATATGCTCAGGAGCCATGTGAATGCTCTTTCTGCCATTCTCACAAGTAGTGGTTTTTTAAAAGCATATTTTTGTTCCTTGCAGAATTCCGGTTCTTCCAGTTCTCAAACTATGGCCCGCCATGCTCATCTGTCTGTCCCACCTCAGAGCTTTTGGGCTCACCTGGAGAAAAGGATCTCCAAGCGAGTCCAAATCTCTGAGCTGGCACAGGTGTACTCAGTGGGGAGATGGCCATCATCAGCTGCCTTCCCCGCATGAGCGTGATCGTGTCCCCCCCACCCCCGAGCATGATCGCGGACATTGCAGCTCTGTCCCTTGAATATGGGCATGCTCTTCCCCACCTCATCTTGGGCTTCTGCTGCAGCCCGAGCAAGTGGAGCAAACGTTTTTAAATTATTTTTTTAAATTTTTAATTTATTTTTATTTAAATTATTTTTATTTTAATTAATTTTTATTTTTATTTTTATTACTTTTTAATTTATTTTTATTTTAATTCTGGTTTATTTTTATTTTAATTAATTCTGATTTATTTTAATTAATTTTTAATGTGCAGTGTGTATAGAAATTTGTTCATATTTTTTTCAAACTATAGTCCGGCCCCACAACAGTCTGAGGGACAGTGAACCTTTTAGTTTGAGGACCCCCTGGATTAGACCATGCAAAGTAAACTACAGTTTAGGTCTTGTTGATGCCTGTAAGAAAACATTATTGGGAAAAGCATGAAATGGAAATCCGTGTCATATAAAAAGTTTTAATGGGCAATTAGTTCTTCTGCAACTTCTGTCACTCCAAACTAATGAAATGCAGTGCCTGAAGCTTTCCACTATGTGTTTCCGTCCAGCCCATTAGAAAAGCCCTTTAAAATCCTCTTATATGCAAACCTGTTTCCTTGCCAAATGAAAAAAAGATGTTGTTGGACTTCCTGGGAGCTAGGGGAAGTCACCCGTCCATTACTTTGGAAGTTCAGTGTGCCAGAGGAACTGTGGGTATTATTATGACAAACTAGCACGTGACATAAAGAGCGAGGGGATGGGGAAAGGGCTTTGGGAGAGACGGGGGTCCCGTGACTTTTGTCTGCTCGTCATATGGGGGTGTGCAGGGGGCAGTGGCTGAGGAGGGCCCCCCGGGCCAGCTTTGGGCCAGGGGCTGATGGAAGCCAGCAGGAGGGAGGGCCTGGGAGCAGCAACGGAGGGGTGAGGTCTGAGGAGGAGGGGCAGATGGATTTGGGATTTCCTGGAGGAATCCTGAGAATAGCTCTTGCTTTAGATAAATAGCTCTTTTGCTTTAGAGCAGCTCTTTTGCGATAGTTCTGATGCTTTCTTGTGGTTGCAGGAAGGAGCAGGAGGGCAAGAGGCCCACGGATTCATGCGGGCAGGATGGGACGGGGGGCTTGTGTGGCTGAGGGAGGGGGAGCACCGTTCTCCTTGGCAGCAACCCGGGGGGGGGAGTGCCCTTCCCAGCATGCCATGCAGGTGGGAACCCATGTGGGGAGCGCTGGGAGGAAGGCACATGGCCCTTTCCAGGAAAATTGTCTTCTGGGTAGACCTTGGCCTGGCCAGAGATACCAGTGGGGGAGGGACAGAGAAAAAAGGGGGGGGAGGAAGTGGAGGGGGTACAAATTGGGGGGGTCCTGGGGGGAGATGGGTTCAAGAAAAGCGGGGAGAGTGCCCTCGCCATCCTCTCAAGATTGGAAGCTGGGGAGGGCCCAGTGTCCATTCCAGAGTCTTGTTGATTGATCTTTGCTGTTGATTGATCTTTGCTTAACAAATCGATAATGCTGCTTGTTGGGCTCTGAAAATTCCCATCCGGGACCAAGGCACAGTCCGGTCTTGTCCTCTCTAAAGGGAGCTTCTCTAGGAGAGCCTGGATCCTATTTCCTTTGTGATGGTCTTTGTTCTTGCTTTGTTGGTGCGCACACACATTTTTATGCCACAGAATCGGTGTTTTATTAGAGTTGCATAAGATGACTATGTCTCCTGTGCTGTGATCTAAACTTTTGCTGTCGATGCAACACCCTTAAAAAGTTAGTTGCACTTTCTTCATGGAGATGTTTCATTGCCTCGCTGCCTAGCGCTGATCCGTATCACACTGGCTGTGATGTCTTTATGGAAACCTGGACAAACCTAGATAAATGCCATCCTGGAGAAACCTAGGATTCAGCAGGGCATACACAGAGGAAAAGGAAGAATAATGGAGATGTTGAAATAAAAGGTGCCAAATTCCGCTTGAGCTCAGCTGAGTTCCTCAGTTTCAACCTTTCAGTTGTAACAAGATTTTCATTTTCTCTTTCTTCACAACCAGGTGAATGGCAAGAATCTAGACGTTTTATGGATCCCCGTGTCATATCATCAGAAACAAGTTGGTATGAAGTGTGGAAAGAGATACTTGACTATGAAATGGAATAAGAAATATGAATAAAACCATACAAAGGAGAGGGATAATCCTGTAGTTCTCAGGGATTTGGAAAGCACAACACTTAATTACAGAAGATGACAAACGGAAGGAAAGGAGAACGAAATTGGAAAGAAATACAACATTTAGAATCTACAAGGACTGAAGGATTGTACATGATGTTAGAAGAACATCCATATAGACGCAAGGTTTCCTTGACTTCAAAGAACCCACATTGTGGAGAACCCAGATGAATACATGTCAGGTGGAAAGGGCCTCAGACAGAGCAGAAGTCATTGCGAACATCAAGAATCCCACATTCCATATAGATGCATGGAAAGTGGCAAAGCTTACAGTATGTGCACAGACCTTAATACACATCAGAGAATACATGTGGAGGAGAAGCCATTTAAATGCATGCAGTGTGGAAAGAGCTTTATAACAAATGTGATCTTACTGTACATATAAGAACACACACTGGGGAGAGGTCATATAAATGCACAGAATGTGAAAAGGGCACTGGAGCAACTGGAGGTCTTGCTAGACATCAGGGACTGCATCCTGGGGATAGGCCATGTAAAGGCATGGAATGTGGAAAGAGCTTTCGTGAAACTGGTGGTCTTAAAAACATCAAAGAATCCACACTGGGGACAGGCTGTATAAATGCATGGAATGTGGGAAGAACGTCAAAGAGAAGAATCATCTTGGTGTACATGCTTGAACACACACTGGGGAGAGGCCATACGTATGCATGGAGTGTGGAAAGAGCTTCTGTGTGACTGGAGGTCTTACAAAACATCAAAGAATCCACACCGGGGAGAGGCCATATCAATGCATGGAATGTGGGAAGAGCTTCAACAGGAAACATCACCTTGTTCTACATGCAAGAATGCACAGAGCAGACAGGCCGTATACATCCGTGGAATGTAGAAAAAGCTTCAGTTTCCGGTGGAAATCTTACTCAGCCTCAAAGAAGCCACACTGGGGAGAGGCCCTTCAAATGCATGGAATGCGGAAAAAGCTTCAGTCAAGGTATAAATCTTACCATCAAAGAACCCACACTGGGGAGAGGCCATTCCAATGCATGGAATGTGGAAGACCTTCCATCAACTTGCAGGTCTTATTTACCATCAAAGGTTTTACTTACCATTTCTGGGGAAAACCATATAAATGCATGGAATGTGATAAGAGCTTCTCTTGCCATGGAAGCATTACTAAGCATCAAAGATCCCACATTGGGTTGTCAAGTTGAACTGCAGGAAGATGGGCTTCAGAAGCAGGTTCTGTCCCATTTCTCCACTGAACTACACTGAATTCAGCAAACCACTGATTCAGCACGGAAGCACAAGGCAGGCGTCTGGAAATCCGACAACGTGGGAAATGTGCAGGATGTAGCAAAAAGCCCAACAAGTCCAAGATTCCCTTTGCAGAGTTTGGCACCTCAGGCAAATTTTCCACTTTTGCGCCCCGGTGTCCCTACTGTACATTTAGAAACTTGACTTTCTCCAAGAGACTTTATGATTAATCTTTAATTATGTGACTCTTTATCACTATTTCACCCCACCTTGATCACTTCACGACTTGGACACAAACAAGCCTGGTCTCTCAATCGGAGCCTCTTAGTTATTCCGCAGTTTCGCATCCAGGTTTTCCTGCACCATTCCTCCGAAGGTTGTTCACTTCCGGTGTGTAGCGACATTGAGAGAGACTGCAGCATTTCTGAACGATTCTGCTCTTCTGGATGTCCAGAAGGCCAGCCTCCGTTTCTTCCTTTCCTATGTGTCCCTTCCAGATTGCTGAAGGGCTTTCCAGGCTGAAAATAGAGGTGCTTCTCATACTGGAAGAGGAGCGAGTTAATGGTGAGACTGGAATTTCCTGGACATGCAATTGTGTTGCCTTGGAGGTTATGGAAGCAGAGTTGAGATCTATGTAGGCTGCAGGATGAGGCCCGTTCGGGTCTCTCTGTATTGCATTTTCAGCCCCCCTGCAGATTCAGCCTTCTGGAATTCCCGGATGCAGGGCCCACATCTTGAGCTTGTGCTCCCGCTTCCCGCTTCCCCAAGCTTTGATGGTTTCCCAGCTTTTCCCATTTCCAAAGGGAACTGTGTAACTGGCAAGAAGAGGCTTCGGGTGCCTCTTGTGTTCATTTTGAGCATTTGGGCTCCCTCTGACCTGTTGCATCTTGCCTGCTGCTTTCGCTTTCGTGTTCCCCTGCCACCTGGAGGTGGCTTCTCGGCGCTCATCCGTGTCGGAAAGAGCTACGATCAGCCTCTAATCCTTGCTGCCTGCACCGATCCTGGAAAAGGGCTGTGAAAGTGTGGATCTGGTACACTGTTCAAATCAAAGCACGGGGACATGCAGAGCAGAGGTGGGTAAACGAGGAAACGCCAGGCAGGTATCTATGAACACGTCACATGGGTTTTGTCAAACCTATTATCACTCTGTTCTGGCATTTTCCTCATATGTGGAGCAGACCTTCCATCTTGCTCCTCCTGTAAATTGAGCAAATTCAGTTTTTTTGCAGAGAATTCTGGCGTTTGTGTATATTTTAATTCTGTTCATATTGTTGACATTAATATTGTCTGTCTATGGACTGGAGAAAGAGCTTCAGCAAACTCCTGTTCCTCCACATGCTGATTCCTATTTTGAACCCTGAAACATGATTTTCTACAAATAAAAATGGATTTCTCAGAATAAAACCAAAATTCAATCACAACTTATTCAATTAACAATGAAAAGGAAAGGATGAATCAGAAAATTAGCTAGGTGGAACTGTCTTGGCCACACAAACCCGCCGGGGAGGCCAAACTGAAGAGGGTGAACTTCAAACGCTGGGTTGTCCATCTGGGGCACTAGGAAGAAAGCTCATTTGGGCTATTTCAATTTTGAAGCAGAAGGGCTGACACTGAGCCAGAGAGGGCAATCTTTGGAAGCAGTCCCTAATGGTTAAAGAAGTCGGCTGCTTCTGCCCACCATTTTTGTTAGCTAAGCAGGAGGCTTCCAGCGGGACTGGCCCAAATGGGCCAAGAGCAGGACAGAGGCGAAAGCAGAATCGGAGGCTCTTGGGAGGGGAGGGGAGGCGAGCCTCCTTGGCCAGTGGCTGGCTGGCTGAGTCTTTGTGCAGGGGGAACTCCTGGAGCAGCTGGGCCGCCGTCCTGGGATCTTCTGCCAGGAGCTGTGCTGAGGTCTTGACCGGTTTCTGCAGTGCTCTTCGGGCAACGGGGATTTCAGGAGCAGCCGAAGCAGAACAAGAAAGTGCTTTTCTCGGCAGGAACACACGGAGGTGGGAGGGTGTGGGAAAGCAGAGATAAAGGCATTGCAGGCTTAGAGAAAGGGGGGTGCAGAATTCACCCCCGAAGTGCCCTGTGCTGGGCCAGCCATCGGTCCTGTCCCACCAGGTGGCTGGAATAGAGCACAAGGCATGGGGCTTCGCCGTGGGGCGTTGGCACTGGATCTGTCTGGCTGCCCTGAGCAAGAGACCTCAGCAGGGAGGGCGAGCGTGGACTACCCCCACCAGCATGCCCTGCAGGGGAGGAGCTGGAAGCAGAGCATTCTGGGAGAAGAATCCCGCACCTTGAGGGACCCATTGGGTCTGGGGGAAGGTGCCAGGAGGGGAAATTCAGGCTGACCTAGGGTTTGGGGGAGCAGCGCCACCTCCTCGAGATGAAGCTTGTGCAGGGGGAGGGGGGAAGAGGCAGGTGGCCATTCCTGGAAGGAGAATTGGGCTGTGGGACCCCTTGACCTGGCAGGAGAGCGAGAGTCAGTGGGGAGGGAGAGACAGGAAGGGCAGGAGGAGGAAGGGAAGGGTGGTAGAAATTTCTGGGGAGAAAAACAGTTCAAGAAAAGCGGAAGGAGTACCACAACTATCCTCTCAGGAGTCAAAGGGGATGCAGGACCCGGTGCCTAATTCCTTGGTGCAGAATGTGTCCAAGGCCTCTCAGCGTTTCCATTCCAGGATCCCCCTCTTGGGAGTCCCCCCAGTGATGAATGCGGAGCAGCTGGTGTTATTTTATCCTCACAACAACAACCCTGTGAGGTAGGCTAGGCCAAGAGGGAGCGACCGGCCCACGTCACCCAGGAGCTTCACAAACAGGTGGGGCCTGGAACCCAGATCTCCCAGGACCTCGGTCCAGTGCCGTGACCACCCTGCCCCTCCGGGTGTCAGCTGAGCGTTCCCGCTGGTCTCCATGGGGCTGGGGAATAAAATAGGTCCGGATAACATCACCGGGAAGCGGGTGGCCGCTTCCTGCTGGCCAAGGGGTGGGTGGGGCAGGGAGCAGCTGCGGATGCCGCCATGGCCAAAGGCGCTTCTTCCTTCTGCACCATTCTTTGGGAACATTTGACTGGACCCCTGCGCATGAGCTGAAGCGGGGAAAGCCCTCTGGTGGGTATCACTCGGCTTGCAGGCTGCGAGTGGAAGGCGGTGTCTTTCCTTCTCTCTCAGTGCCAGCCTCGCTCATGCCCTTCCTCAGCCCTCAACCTGCCGTCCCTTCTGACAACCCTGGAAGTCCGATGGGTGTGAGAGCTCGTCGAGGCGTGCAGCCCGGGATGTAAACAATCCACACATTCTAGAGCAATAAAACTAAAGTCCTTTAATGCTAATTGTCTACAAGATTTACAACTCTATAGATAAGTTCCCTAATAGCGGACCTTGCTAAACAGATGTTAACTCTCTAATGGCGTCTCTTCCCAAGCCCACGTGGGATCATTCTCCCAAGTCACGCCTTTCCTCCCTCTTACGGAATAAATTTTGCCGCTGTTCATACCTGCGTAAAATACATCTGTTCTGGGCCCTTGAAAATTCCACGACACCCGTTGTGTCTTCTGTTTCTGGCTCAGGGAGATCAGCATCAGTGGGGGAAGAGGCAGTTTGCTCTGCCTCCTTCTGAGTAGAACTTGCAGCTCCCTCTTTCTCGTGACTCCCTGTCTCTGCTAAAGGTCCAGGCGTTCACTCAATGTGCTGCGGGTCAGAGGAAGACGCAGCAGCTGGCTCAGCCGTCCCTGCGTTGGGTTGCGGGGTCGACTCTTGGGCACTGGGTGTCAAGTGCAAGGTCTCCTCGCGAGTCACTGTTTCTGTCAGGGCTTCATGCACGACAGAGCCTGCCTGTGTTTAGTTACTGTTTATTTATTTAAAGCTTTTCCATCCTATCCTTCACTAAAGTCTCAGGGTGGTAATTCAGTAGAAGCACAGCTTCAGACATCAATTAACAACATGTAAAACCCATCTTTAAAACAACACCAACATTTAAAATGTTGTAGAAAATAAAAAGGTGTTGGACTGGTGCCGAAACGAATAAAGTGTCAGTGCCAGATGCACCTCTCTGGGGAGCATTTTCCGTAATGGGTGCCACCACAGAGGAGGCCCTTCTCCTGATCTCCTTCAAAGAGGGCTCCCAAAGAAGGACCTCCAATCCAGATCTTAGCGGGTGGGCAGGTATGTATGGAAGGAGACACTCTGTTGGGCTTCACCCGTTGGGATCCCGTCTCTGAGCTTCCCCTGCTGAAGAGCTCCACGGGTGTCCTTCGGCCAAGTCCGGAAGAGCACAGACCTCAGATGCCGACAGCCATGACATGTAGGGAAATGGGTCTCTCCCCTTTTGCAGAAGAGGGCAGAATGTGTTCCCATGGGGAAAACTTAAGGAGCTCGGCTTCAGCTTGGATGTAAGGAAGTCTTTCCCGACAGGATATGGAATGGGCTTCCTAAGGAGGTCGTGGAGGCCCCATCAGTGAGGGTGTTCAAGGAAAGATTGGACAACCACGTGTTGGGGATGGCATGAGCGGAGCTGGCTGGAGGCAGGGGTCAGGCTAGATGGCCTCGGATGCCCCTTCTGACTCACTTTGTTTCTGTGTTTCTGTCCTTTTAGCACTTTGGCAGGCCAGCTGGGGGCTCAGTAGGGAAGGTGGACAAAGAGCCGACATTGGATTTCACGTACTGATGTAATGAGCAGGGGCTTGATTGTTAATGAGTGTGCGCTTAAAAGTTAGGCCATGTTTATCAGACTGGCATGGGCTTCACTTGCTCCCATCAGCTGCCGCATGACCTTGCTTATTAACCCAAGAACGACCCTGCCGATCAATTGATTGACTGCTAGGTATCTTTTATTAGAGTAGCATATGCTGGCTTATGGTGAGGAGGAGTATTCTACCAAACGAGTGGAGCTGGGCAGGATGATATGCTTGTGATCCACATAACATCAAAGCTCCCACCTATATCAGGTAAGCTTTTGCTGCAAGGAACAGGGTATAAAACGAGCACTTGGCCCAACCCATCTTTGCTAGGATTTTGTGGACCAGCAAAGTTCAGTGTTCATCCATTCCAGCCAACGGGAGCCTCTGCCTGATCGTAGCCGCCACTGAGCGCATTATAAAGTACTCGGAAGATCAATGCTTGTAATCAGACTCTGGCCTGGCATATTGTTTCTTTGGGATTCCTAGAAGATTTGCACCAGGTGGATACTCTCTAGTTTGTTTCCTGGCATCTCTAGGTGGGGCTTTAAAGATGGTTGTTGGGGTCTAAGACACTTATGCCTCTTCTCTACAGGCAGCTGCTCCAGGGCAGCTGGCCATGGATTGCATCTTTTCTTCTTTGCCATGGTCCTTGTTGTTCTTGCTTTGTTTGCACGCACACACACTTTTTATGCCGCATAAATTACGGGTACCCACGATCTCTCCTGTGCGTTGATCTAAGCTTTTGTGTTTTCTTTCCCTTTGACGATGTTTCACTGCTTTGCTCTGCAGAGTTGATCTGCATCTCTCCGTATGTGATATCTTTATGGAATACTGTAGAAACCAAGGATACAGCAGGGCGTAAAAAGAGAAAAAGGGAGAATACTGAAGATGTTGGAATGAGAGGTGCCAAATTTGGCTTGAGTTCAACTGAGTTCATTCGTTTCAGCCTTTCACACATAACAAGATTTTCATTTTTTTTCTTTCTTCACAATCAGGTGACTGGCAAGACTCTAGAAGTTATATTGATCCCCGTGTCATGTCATCAGGAAGAAGTCAGCATGAAGTGTGAAAGGAGATTCTTGACTATGAAAAGGGATAAAGAAAGATGATGAAAACCATACAAAAGAGAGGCATAATCCTGTAATTCTTGGGGTTTTGGAGACCTCAACACTAAATTCAGCAGTTCACAAAAGAAAGAAAAAGAGAAGGAAATGGGAAAGAAATGCAACATTCAGAATCTACAAGAACTGAGTGAATGGACAGAATCTTAAGAGAGCATCCAGGCAGACATGATGAATCCTTGACGTAAAGAATCCATGCTGAGGAGAAACCAGATGAAGATGTATGATGTGAAAGAAGCCTCTGAGAAAAAAGTCTGAGTGAGTATCAAGGATCCAACCATTGGGACCCCAGATAAGATCATGGAAGTTGGACAGAGCTTCAGTGAAAGTCGCCGTCTTCCTAAAGATGAAACCGTCCACACTGGAGAGCAGCCATATACATGCATGGGAAGTGGAAAAGGCTTCGGTATATGTGCAGACCTTGAAAGACAGGAGGGAACACATGTGGAAGAGAAGCCATTTAAATGCATGGAATGTGGGAAAAGCTTTACGAAGAAAGTTAAACTTATTATACATGCAAGAACCCACACTGGGAACAGGCCTTATAAATGCATGGAATGTGGGAAAAGCTTTAAACATAATTCTGACCTTATAGTACATACAAGAACTCACACTGGGGAGAGGCCATATAGATGCATGGAATATGGGAAGAGCTTCAGTGGCACTGGAGGTCTTACTAGACATCAAAGAACCCACACTGGGGAGAGGCCTTTTGAATGCATGGAATGTGGGAAGAGCTTCAAACAGAAATATCATCTTATTGTACATGCAAGAACCCACACTGAGGAGAGGCCCTTTAAATGCATAGACTGTGGGAAGTGCTTTAAACGGAAAGCTCATCTTATTACGCATGCAAGAACCCACACTGGAGCCAGGCCATATAAATGCATGGAATGTGGGAAGAGCTTCAGTGAGAGTGGAACCCTTGCTAGACATCAAAGGCTACATACTGGAGAGAGGCCCTATAAATGCATAGAATGTGGGAAGAGCTTCATTGAAACTAGAAGTCTTAGTAGACATCAAAGAACCCACACTGGGGAGAGGCCCTATGAATGCATGGAATGTGGCAATAGGTTCAAAGAGAAATCTGATCTGACTGCACATAAACGAACGCACACTGAAGAGAAGCCATTTCAATGCATGGAGTGTGGAAAGTGCTTTAAAAGGAATGCTCATCTTATTACACATGGAAGAACGCACACTGGGGAGAGGCCATATAAATGCATGGAATGCGGAAAGAGCTTCAGTGAGAGTGGAACTCTAGCTAGACATCAAAGGTTGCATACTGGGGAGAGGCCCCATAAATGCATAGAATGTGGGAAGAGCTTCATTGAGACAAGCAGTCTTGCTAGACATCAAAGAACCCACTTCGGGGACTTGCCCTACGAATGCATGGAATGTCAAAACAGGTTCGAAAAGAAGTCTGATCTTACCATACATGAACAAAGACAAGCTGAGGAGAAGCCCTATAAATGCATGGAATGTGGGAAGTGCTTTAAAGGGAATGCTCATTTAATGATACGTGCAAGAACCAGCACTGGGGAGAAGCCATATAAATGCATAGAGTGTGGGAGGAGCTTTAAACGGAAGGCTCATCTTATTATACATACAAGAACCCACTCTGGTGACAGGCCATATAAATGCATGGAATGTGGAAAAAGCTTCAGTCAGAGTGGAAGTCTCACTCAGCATCAAAGAACCCACACGGGGGAGAGACCATATCAATGCATGGAATGTGGGAAGAGCTTCAGTCAGAGTGGAAGTCTCACACAGCATCAAAGAACCCACACTGGAGAGAGGCCGTATCAATGCATAGAATGTGGCAAGAGTTTCAGACAGAAATCTTATCTTATTGTACATGCAAAAACCCACATTGATGAAAAGCTCTATATATGCATGGAATGTGGGAAGAGCTTTAAACGAAAACATCATCTTACTATACATGCAAGAATGCACACTGGAGATGGGCCATATATGCATGGAATGTGGAAAAAGCTTCAGTTTCCCTGGAAGTCTTCTTAACCATCAGAGAAACCACACTGGGAAAAGGCCATTCAAATCCATGGAATATGGAAAGAGCTTCAGTCAGAGTGGAAGTCTCACTCAACATCAAAGAACCCACATTGAGGAGAAGCCATATAGGTGCATGGATTGTGGAAAGAACTTACGTCAGTATCTTACCAAGCATGGAAAAAAACACTAGTCTTTCAAATGAATGGAACATGGAAAGAGCTTCAGACTTAATCAATGTTGTGCTAACCATCGTGGAACCCTCATTCAAGAAAAGCCATTTGAATGCATAGAATGTGGCAGGAGTTTCAGAGATGGGAGAACCTAAGTCAATACCAAAGCACTCATATGGAGTAAGAATGGCTTAAATTCAGAGAGAGCACTTCAGCAATACTGGGCACATATTCTCCTCCACACGAAAGGGCTCACAAAGGAAGAAAACCTGGGATCCTTAGATTTTTGCAGAGTTTCAACTATGCTGGAGCATGTCCTGCCCTCATTGGTGATGCGACGAGCTCTGGGGTCAATAGACAGAAAAATCATCAGGTGAATGCAAAATTGGCTGCTAAATCGAAGACCCGGAGTGCTCATCAAGGGCACCTTCTCATCCTGCAGGAAGCGGCAAGTGGGGTGCCACAGGGTTCAGTCCTTGGTCCAGTGCTCCTCAACATCTTCATTAATTATTTGATGAGGGAGTCCAAGGATTGATAATCTGATTTGAGGATGATACAAAGCTGGGCGGAATAGCGAACACCCTGGAAGACTGAGGGAAGATCCAAGGCAATCTTGATAAACTTTAATGCCAGGCTGAAAGCAACAGAAGGAAATTCAATAGGGATCCATTCCAGGTGCTTCAGCTAGGAAAGAGAAACCAAGTGCATCAATACAAGATGGGGAATATGTGGCACAACACAACTGAAAAAGAAAGACCTTGGGGTAATTGTGGACAACAGGCTGAATATGAGCCAACAAGGTGATGCAGCTGCCAAAACGGCAAATGCTATTTTGGGATGCATTAACAGAACTATTACTTCCAGATTGCAAGAAGTCATAGTTCCCCGTACTCTTTTTTAATTAAATTTTATTAATTGATCAAACATAATGCAATTAATATAATAGTAATAAACTGAATTAAGCATTACTAATAGACTGAATTAAACAATACAATAATAACAGTGCTACCTCCACCAGGAACAACACATCATGTAAGATCATTTATTTATTCAGGTTGCCCCACTCAGTTCCCTTCCAGAACTTCATTGACTCTTGTGATGGTTCACACCCCTTTTCTTTGATTAAGACATATTCCATAAATGGTCTCCAAATATTTTCAGAAT
Organism: Varanus komodoensis; assembly: GCF_004798865.1. Classification (NCBI taxonomy): domain Eukaryota; kingdom Metazoa; phylum Chordata; class Lepidosauria; order Squamata; family Varanidae; genus Varanus; species Varanus komodoensis. The sequence goes on from NW_025335510.1 coordinate 158,595, forward strand.
TGTTTTTACTTATCAAACCTTTTTTCCATTTAATATCACAAGTTAATTTATCATTAATTGCTATATTCTAAACTTCTTTATAGCAATCGTGTATTTTATAATCATCTTTTATTTTCCAGTTCCTTGCTATTAATCTTATTGCTGTTAATAAATTTGTCATCAGTTCTTTAATATGTTGTCCCATCTGTTCTCTAATGACAATAATGGTAGTCCAGGGTCTGATTCAATGTTTAAATTCAATATTTTACTAATTTCTTTGAAAACCACTTCCCAAAACTCATTTATATATTTACACTTCCACTACATATGGAGATATGTACCCATTTCCCAGCTGCATCTCCAACATACATTGAAAAATTAACTATTCTAACTGGAGTTATGTACCATTTGCAAACTAATTTATAAAAATTCTCTTTAATTCTTATTGACATAATTTTTAAAATTCTCTTGTCCCAAATATCATTCCATCCTTCAGTACTAATATTTCTTTTTAAATCTATTTCCCAAGACTCTTTCAGAGGACCATATCGGTCTTCCCCTTCTAATAATTTGTTGTAAATTTTACTTGTCATTCCTCTCATCCACATATCTTGTTTTTCTTTCTGTAAAATTTTATCTTCAGATCTCTACATTTGCCATTTTTCTTCAACCAATGATCTAATTGAAGTATATTATACCAAATTACTTTATCCTGTCCCAGTGTTGCTTGTATGATTTCTTTACACTTCATTTCCTCTAACCAATCTTCCAACCTGATAGCATGTTTGATCTTCCATACTTCCCTCAAACTACTCCTCAAATTCTCCAGGAATCTTTCAAATTCCATAATTGGATATAATGGTGAAATCAATGGGATAAATATGTCCCTATATTTATTCCAAATTCTGACCAGATTCTTAAAAAAGGGATTTCCTATCTTTTTAACAATGTCTTTATTATCTTGTTGAAGAAAGATATTTAATAAGGATCCCTCTACAACTTGGTATTATAATTTACCCCATATTATCTTATCTGGCTGTAGTATAATATCTGGTATGTGCCTCATTTGATTTGCTATATAATAAAGTTCCACACTGGGAATACCCAAACCTCCTGTTTCTGGGGCATATACCATCTCTTTTTAATCCTTGCTTTTTCATCCCCATTACAAAATTTATTAATGCTTTGCCATTCTTTCATATCTATCTCTGTAAATTGGCAATATCATAAACAAGAAATTCATAGGTAAAATCTTCATTTTAAATGTCGCTATTCTACCAAACCATGATAAATCATTCTTTCTAAATTCATGTATTTTCTCTTTTATTTCATATTTTAACTTGTCAAAATTATTCCTTCAGCATTGCAATTCTTGTAATATTTACACCTAACTACACAATAATTTTACATATCTTAACTTGTAAGTTGCCCTTAATCTCATCCTTTTCTACTTTATTACAATTAAATAGCATCATCTCTGATTTGTCCCAGTTTACTTGTAAACCCATTATTTTTCCAAATTCTATTAAATGTGTTCTAATCTGATCCATAACCTTAACTGGATCTTTTATTAATAATATATCATCAACAAATAAGCTGATCTTAATTTTATTCTCAAATCCTATAATGTTTATTAAATTATGATTTCTAATACTATTTGCTATAGTAGTTCCATGATTAAAGCAAATGTTCTCAGAGAGAGGGCAATCCTTTCTAGTACCTTGGCCCACTAGTCAGACCTCAGCTGGAATACTGTGTCCAGTTTGGAGCACCAAGATTTAAGAAAGATGCAGAAAAATTAGAAAGGGTCTGGAGGAGGGCAACACAAATGATCCGGGGTTTGGAAACCCTGCCCTGTGAGGAGAGACTGAGAGAACTGGGCATGTTCAGCCTTGGGAAGAGAAGACTGAGGGGGGACAGGATTTCCCTCTAGAAGTACCTCAAAGGCTGTCACAAGGAGGAAGGTCAAGATCTCTTCTGGTGAATACCAGAGTGCAGGAGATGGAAGAATGAACTCAAGTGGCAACTATCCAGGTTCAGGCTGGACATCAGGAAAAGCTTCCTCACTGCCAGAGCAATAGGGCAGTGGAACCAGCTGCCCGGAGAGGTGGGGGGCTCTCCCACAGTGGAGACATTCAGAAAGAAACTGGGCGGCCATCTGAGTGGGATGGTGTGACTTGGTGTCCTGCAACAGCTGGGGGTTGGCCCTGATGGCCTTCATGGCCCCTTCCAACTCTATTATTCTATGATCGTAGGTTTTCAAAAGCAGGACAGGCTGCTATCCAAAGTGAACCACAGGGAGATCCGGAGAAGAGCTGATTTAATAGGGAAGCTCAAGGCAGGAGTCTGGAAACTCGACAACCTAGGAACTGTGCAGGATTTGGCAAAAAGCCCACTGAGTCCAGCATTTCCTTTCTAGAGTCAGGCAGATCAGCCAAATTTTCAATTTTTGCACCCTGGTGTCCCTATACAAATTAGGAACTTGGCTTCCTGCTAGAGAATCTTGGATTAATCTTTAAACCTCTGACTCTATTTCACTATTTCATTTCATCCTGATCACCTGACACAGCCTGGTCTCCTGATTGTATTGTCACTTATCATTTCGTTGAAGCCTATAATAGGGGAGAGTTTGTTGTGCTTATTACCAATGCAAAAGATAAATGTTAAGGATGCAGGCAAGATCATGGAAATAAGAAAGCTGACAGAAAGGAATTCCAGAGTTAAGACTTCACAACTGCAGGAACTCGTGATGGCACAGAACAGAACCTCTGGCTGCTTGATCAAGATGTAACCTGGATGTTTCTCTGAAGGTTGAATTCTTCTGGTCAGGAGTTGGCTTTGCATGGTCTGATATTTACATAGGACCCCCGTGGGTTAGGGGTCTTTTTGCTGTAGCCCCAGCAAGTACCACATTCTTTTTCTGCACATGATATTATTTCGCATTTACGCTGCTTTGCAAGCGATTCTCATGTCAAGACTTGCCCTGCTTCTGTTTACTTTGGGTTAAGAAGTTGTCGTGAGCACCCCTGCTTGCGTGTTAGAATGTGTTTTCCATTGTGAACAGCTTTTAAACACCCTCAAGTCAGTTCTAGGAACAGTCACTCGCCCACAGGGGCAAAGTCAAGCTGAGTGGGAGGTGACAGGGATATTGTTCAAGGATAGGCTGGACGTGCACACGGTGAGCAAGTCATGAGCAGAGCCGGCTGGAGCCGGGGGTCAGACTAGATGGCCCAGGAGGACCCTTCTGACTCGCTCTGGTTCTGTTTCCCCGATGGCCGCAGGAGTCGAGGTAAGCCATAAGCAGAGCCATTCGGGGTCAGACCAAGCGCCCATCCAGTTTTGGCAGGATGGGGACAAGACCACCCCCCCATGCCAAAGCGCCGCAGCCCCTGCTCGTGGGGGCAGCGCCTAGCCGGCAGGGCCAGCGGCCGGAGTGGGTCGCCTCCTGCGCCACGGAAGCGGCCAATCCCCTTGAGAGCCGCCAAAGTGCCGGCCCCCCCGCTTCCTTTTCCCTGTCCTGGATCTTCCGCCAAGCGGCTTCACACCCTCCTTCCCCGTGAGATGCCCCCCCTCCCTCCCCCCTCCCTCCAAGGCCCGGGGGCGAAACGGGGGGGTGCAGCGTGCGCGCTCTTTGGGTTCCACGGAAAGGCGCTCGCCATCTCCGACTGGAGCAGGTTTCCGGGGGCCGCGCAAACGTGAGCGCGGATCCCCAGTTTTGCACGCCGTGCGCAGCGGGGCGCCCAGTCCGGGAGTTCTGGGGGAGAGAAGCGCTTCAATCGCGGTTTGGGGGGTCCTCCTCCCGTTCCACCCCGGTGCAAATCTGGCGGATCCAGCGGAGATTGCGGGATCGCTTCTTCCTTTCTTCCCCAGGGCGGCGCTTCTAAAGTGCGCGGGTTGGAGAGGGGCCGGCCTTGGAGGAGCCGCGCGGGTTTCCCTTCAGCTGGGCGAGGCGAGGGGTTGTGGTGAGGATCGGGAAGGCGCTTCTTTGCCTTCCAAGCCGGGGGGGGGGGGGGGGGGGGGGCGCAGGGACCTGCTGCTGCCGGTCCGAATTCCAGAAATCCCCCTGGGAATTCGCCTGGATCCGCTGCTTTGATGGTAAGCACGCTAAAAGTCCCGGCTGGCTCTCGGAGGCCTGGCGGCTAAGGATTTTGGTTTCCTTCTCTTACGGGGCCAGCCTGGCCACCCTCTGCGGCACCATTCAAAATTCACCCCCTTTCCTTCACAACAGCCCTGTGAGGTGGACCGGTATGAAATGCTGCCTGGTGTGGCCAGGTGGGCCAGGCCCTGACTCCAAGTGGGGCAGCTTCCTGGCTTCCTCCCTCCCCGGACCAGCCCACCTCACTGAGCGGTTGTGAAGGTCCAGCAGGGGGGTGTCAGTGTGTGTCGCTCTGGACTCCTTCCAGGAGGAGGACCTGGTGGCCACGGCCTTCGGGGTCTGCAAGGTGCCCCGCTTGCCGCCTTTCTTGCCCTCACAGGCAGCTGAAGTGGCACCCACGATCCGGCCCGCTCCTCTTGGTGCCGGCGTGGAAAGAGCTGCTGTGCAGCCGGATCAGGCCATGGAGGTTCGGGGACAGGCCTTGGGGATGGAGCTCCGGCTGGGTGGGGGGAAGCAGGAGGTCTGAAAGAACACCCCCCTCCCCCTTTTCTTGTGCTGCTACCAGATTTCAAAACACCCAAATAGGAAGCCTGTGCATTTTGCTGTTTCCTGCACCTGCGGTCCTGCAGAACACCCCCTCCCAGAGCAACCCGCCTCTGTCCTGCTTCACCATGAAGGACCTCCCTGCGCATCTGCCCAGAACTGGTGGAAGGAGCTGCTTGCATGTTCACTGGTCCCTTTTTCCTTCCCGGACATGAAGGATTCCTTGTCGATTTTGGCTCAGCTGCTGTGCAGGGAGACGGCCCCTCCAATCCAACGCAAAGAGGAACAACTGCAGTGCTTTGCCCCTGGGGAGCCAGTGTCAGGCCCCAAAGTCGTCCCCTGTGCGGGGGCCTTTCCTCTCCTCTCCCCCCCCCCCAACCCCTTGTCCTAGTCATCCTCCTGCTGCGTGTGCCCCTTGCCATCTCTCCCCCCTCTCACCCTGATGGTTCCGCCCTCCCCCAGTGCCATGGATCCCATTCAGCTGATCTGGCTCCTGGAATCACCCAGGGAAGCCACATCCACGAACGTCTCCCCCTCAACCCGTTCCCGCTGGCGTCCCAGTCTCCTTCCCTCTCCCTCCCCAAATCCAGACATGATGGGAAAACACCAGCCCAGGTGTGGTGGCAGGGAGGGCTGTCTCAGCCACGCATCCGTTCCGTGCAAAAGCCGAACGTGAGCTTCACGAGTTACAAAGAGTGTGAGGCTGAGGAGTCCACCCTGACTTAGGTGGCAGCCACGTTAAGTCAACTACCGTACTTACCCCAAAAGAAAACCTAACCGGAAAATAAGCCCTAGCATGGTTTTTCAGTACGCTCGTAATATAAGCCCCACCCCCAAAATAAGCTCCAATTGAGATCGTCAGCCAGATGGATGCGTTTAGTACGTCTGTTGCAACACACGACGGACGTATTGAATTATAAAATAATAATATGTAATTAAATATAAATAAATAAGATTATTGACATGAATACTTAAAATAAATGAGAATATAAATTATAATTAAGTATTTCTAAATACCCAAGCGGTGAGACTGGAGGTCTTACTAAACATCAAAGAACCCACACTGGCTAGAAGCCATATATGAGTAAATGCATGGAATATGGGAAGAGCTTCAAACAGAAATATCGTATTATTACACGCAGGAACCCACACTGGGGGGAAGCTGTACATATGCATGGAATGTGGGAAGAATTTCAAACAGAAACGTCATCTTTTTTTTTTTTTTTTTGCAGTACTTTTTTATTAAATTTTAAAACAGTACTAAAAACATCAGTCATCACAAACATCAGAACTACTGAATCAGCCCCTTACTACATATCTTTTAACATTCTGTAATCATATTCAGATCCATTTATGGAATCTTAAAAAACATTTTTAGATCTAAACCAAGTCCCATTTCTCCAGCCAATTAAAAAAAAAAGTTCCAAATTTGATAAGTCAGTATCTTCTTTCTTCTTCGATAGCTTCAATCTAACCAACTCTACACAATTCCAGATCTTTTCATTTTTCTAATATTAAACAGATAAACTCCTCATTATAATAGTTACAAATACGATCAAATACATTTTTTGCTTACTAGTATTCCAGTCTCATATCCACTAAAAAGGAAAGTGAAAGAGAAGAAAAGTTCCAAGCTTAAAAAAGAACTAAAGACTTTTAACCCAATTGATGTTCACATGTCTAGCATCCATTTAGCATCTTTAAGGACATCTTATCTAATCTATTTAGTGACAACAATTATTTATGATATCTTTTAAACAGATTTTCTTTAAGCTAATTTATTAAAGTTTCATCTAGCTTACACTTCACTTAATCACATACAATTAACTCCTTATAAGAGTCCAGCTCCTTACAATCTTTAATATATCTCGCTTGTAAAAAGAAATCTATTTAGTACAGCTCCCATGATAGTCATTTTCTAGTATAGCAATTCAAAGACAAAAGAGTCATGCAACTTAGCTTTTGGTCATTCATTTTTAAGATTAAAAAAAGAAAAAGAATCTCTCAATTTCCCTTATATCACCCACAAAGGAGAGAAATAAAGGGGGGGGGAGACTCCACTCCTATTCTTTTCCTTCTTAGTTCAGTTTAAATCTTATCTTATAATCTCTTCATAATTCAACACGTTTAAATGTAGAAAAGCTTCCACAGTTAAAATCATA
>NW_025335510.1:165474-184262 GCF_004798865.1 Varanus komodoensis
TTAACTCCTTATAAGAGTCCAGCTCCTTACAATCTTTAATATATCTCGCTTGTAAAAAGAAATCTATTTAGTACAGCTCCCATGATAGTCATTTTCTAGTATAGCAATTCAAAGACAAAAGAGTCATGCAACTTAGCTTTTGGTCATTCATTTTTAAGATTAAAAAAAGAAAAAGAATCTCTCAATTTCCCTTATATCACCCACAAAGGAGAGAAATAAAGGGGGGGGGAGACTCCACTCCTATTCTTTTCCTTCTTAGTTCAGTTTAAATCTTATCTTATAATCTCTTCATAATTCAACACATTTAAATGTAGAAAAGCTTCCACAGTTAAAATCATATACCTTAGCCTTTCCATACCACAATAAACATGCCAACCCATTTATACCATTCCTTTTTAAGATCTCTTTTTTACACCTCTTCCAAACCGCTTTTGTTTTAATAGGGTTTGTTGAAAATCAATATTTTTAAACTTTACATCTCCAGAACAGCTTTCTCCCCTTGATGTTATTTGTTGAAAATCAACCCACTTCGAAGTCTGTATTTCAATCTTCACTATTTCTTGCTTTATCTTCAGTGATTGTAGCATTTGTTGTAGGTTAGTATTTATTCCCAATGGCTGTGTTTTTTGCTGCAAATCAACCTTCACTATTTCTTCTTCCTCAGAATCAATTTTAGTTAATTCCATCCATCCTTCAAAAAAAAATTCCTTCCTTTAATGGCCAAATTTGTTTCTTTTTATCCACAGTTTCAAATTTTTCATATACTTGTTGCATTTCTTCTATATTCTGTTCAGTTTTGGATTCTACATCAATCACCATCTCCTTAAAAGAAGCATCAAGCTTATCAAAGCGCTTTTTTTGTACAATTGAGAAGATTTCCTGTTGTCTCAACACTCACCTCTTGGGATATTTGTAAAGTTATTAAAGATTCTTGTATTTCCAAAAAAATAAACCTTTCAGCTCTTCCATCGTTACAATAATTCCAATAGCCACAATAGTGGCAGCCAAGATCAGTTCCACTTTTCTTTTCTTTAGATCACTAGCAGTCATAAGGTTGGCAAGTTGCCAAATACTTTGGCAGAGGTCCCAGAAACGCAGGAGAGAAAATGGAGATTCTTATATCCTTCCTCCTTTCTCCCTTTTCTCTCTCTCTCTCTCTTTTTTTTAATGCCAGTTAACAACAGATACAGTTTTTCCACAAGTAGCATCGCAAAAGGAAAATAGGAATGCTCACCTAAACAGTCATCACATTAAAGAAGAAAGCATCCGACAATATGAAAAATATCCTGGCGAGTGTCCAGTTGATCTCGGCAGAAGTCCAAACAGATATCAAACTATCACGCAATTGCACCTTAAAAATTTAAACTAATTTTATACCCTTAGGGAGATTAGAGGAAAAAGTCTTTTTCTTCGGCTTCAACTTGGACAAAAGCCTCAGCACTCTCTTATCTAAGTCGCTGCCTAAACATCCGGAGGGTTTTTCTTTTCTTAATGCCAAATTATAAACAAATGCAGCTTTTCCACGGGTAATATTGCGAAAGAAGTAAAAAATATTTACTCAGCAGTTCCAATGCTTATCTAGCTAATAAAAATCCTAAGCTAATCTTCTAAGACGTGGAGAACTTGAAGGGGCTGAAACCACCCCCTGTGTTACTCGGTTGAGAAGTACCTGAATTGCTCCCAGCAGATATGAGATTGCCATCTCACATCAAGCCAAAAGCATGCCCAGGCAATCTATCTTCACCCTAACAGGGCTTAGATGAGTCTCCCACGACTCGCTGCCGAGTAATACCGGCGTGATAACAGAACTCCGTTAATCACATCCGTCTCATTCTGACGCCATCTTGGAATCCCCAGAAACGTCATCTTGTTTACATGCAAGAGCACCCACTGATTAGAGGCCATATAAATGCATGGAATGTGGGAAGAGCCTTTGTCAGTTTTCTCATCTTACCAGACATGGAAAAATGCACCGGTGATAAGATTTTTCTATGAACGGAGTGTAGAGAAAGCTTCAGACTTAGTCAAAGCTGTGCTAACCATCATGGGACACACATTGGAGAAAAGCTATTTGAATACATAGAATGTTGAAGGAGTTTCAGCGATGGGAGAACCTTAGTAAGCGAAGCACCCATATGGAGAATGAATGGCATAAATTCAGAGCGTGTGCTTCAGCACTCTTATGCATTCAACTCTACCTGAAAGAACCTATAAAGGAGGAGCACTTTGTAAGATCTGTAAGGATTTGTGCGAAGGGCGTCAACAGTTATTGGACCATCTCCTCCTCTTATGGGTGATGGATGGGACAGAGTTCTGGAGGTCCGGGGTTGATGAATCTCAAAAGCAGGATCAGTCTGCTGTCCAAAGCCAATCCCAGGAAGATGCAGAGAAGAGCTGATTTAGCAGAGAAGCACAAGGCAGGAGTCTGGAAACTTGACAGCATAGGAACTGTGCAGAAGCCCAGTGAGTCTAGCATTTCCTGTCTAGAGTCAGGCAGATCAGCCAGATTTCCCATTTTTGCACCCTGTGCAAATTAGGAACTTGACTTCTCGCAAGAAAGTCTTGGATTGATCTTTAAATGTCTGACTCTATTTCACTATTTCGTTTCAACTTGATTGCCTGACATGGGTGAGCCTGGTCTCCTCATTCTCCTGCCATTTATTACTGCTTATTCGACTGTACTGTTATTATTTCATTAGAATCTATCCTAGGGGAGATTTGGGGTTAGACAGAGACCCCGCAAAGAATCCGCACTGGGGAGAAGCCATGCAAGAGAACCATAGAGCAGTAGAGATGGATGCGGCCGGAAGGCCATCTGGTCCAACCCCCTGCTCAATGCAGGACTCCGGGTTAAGGCATCCCTCCAGCTGCATCTTGAATGCTTCTAGTACGGGAGAGCCCACAGCCTCTCTGGGTCATTGGTTCCATTGACGTCGTGCTCTGACAGTCAGGAAATGTTTCCTGGTATCTAGTTGCAATCTGGCTCCTTGTAACTTGAGCCCATGATTCTCTGTCCTGCCCTCTGGGGTGATTGGGATAAGAACAATATATAAAAACAGGGTAACAATAAAACATGTGTTAGTCAGCAAGAGGGGCTTCCTAGAACAAAGATAGGTGCCAAAGTAAGCTTGTCCTCCAGGGGCAAGGGATTCCGGAGGAATGGGGCCACCACACTGCAGGCCCTTCTGCTGATGACTTCAGTGACCTGGCAGGCTGGTAAGGGAGGAGGTCTGCGCTCAGGGGTCCTGGTCCCAAATCCTTCAGGGCTTTGTACAGAAGCAGAAGCATAAAGCTGGCTGGGTAGCAATCAGGGAGTTATCTGCCTTGAGGGTGCTGTTGTAGCAAAAAGAGACATCATAACATTTGACAAATGGATTGAACCAATGAAAAGCCCATTTGGGCTTCCTTGGACACTCGCTCTCAAGCTCTGTTTGGAGGAGCCCTGTCAGAATAACTCCAGCGGCTTCCATGCAGGATGAGATGATCAGCAGCTGCTTCTCCTGGGCGGGAGACTCTCTGACTCATCTCTTGCATTGATAGCCTGCAACGGGTCCAAGGCAGCTTGCATGGGGAGATGGCCCTTTTGCCCCTGAGACCAGCAGTGGCATAAACCCATCTGCAGCCTTCTGGGCTTAGTTCAGTCCCTCTTAAAGCCACCGATTTTGGTGCAAGCCACAATTTAACTTGGTGCTGTGTGAGAGAGCACCTCTGTTTTATTTATTTTTTGATTTATATCCTGCCTTTTTCCTACAAAGGGCTCAAGGCAGCTTACATCATTCTCCTCCTCCATCTTATCCCCACAACAACAACCCTGTGAGGTAGGTCGGGCTGAGAGTCTGTGACTGGCCCAAAGTCTCCCAGTTGGCTCCGTGGCCGAGCGGGGAATAGAACCCAGATCGTCTGAGTCCCAGTCCCATGCTCTTAACCACGACACCACACTGGCTCTCTGTTGCTCTGTCCGGGATCTCCCACCCATCATGGGCGGACCCTTTGGGCTCCAGGTTCATGAAAAATATCACCCCATCCCTGGTGTGTGACCCTACCAGGTCGCCCCTTGCCCTATTTTCCGAGTTAAGCATCCCAGCTCCTTCAGCCTTTCCCCCTGCGACCCTTGGATCATGCCAGGTGCCCTTTGCTACTTTCCCCAACTCTACCCTGTCCTTTTTTTTTTAAGGTGCCCTGCTGGACCTTGGACTGCCCTTGTGGAGCCTGGTCACAAATCTCGTTCCCTGGACGAATCAGGTCTGGATCCGTTGGTGTTCTCGCAAGAGCCGACCCACTGGGAAAGTCAGTCATGCTGGGAATGATCAGCGGAAAAGGGAGAAGTCATGTATTGGCTGGAGCACCCGCTGGCCGGACACCGTAAAGGAGGACGCTGGGATGACCGTGACGGACTTGAAGGAGGCACTGTGGGACAGAGGGGCATGGAGAGCGATGATTCTTGGTGCGGGTCAAGCACGACTGAGTGGTGATGACGGCGGCTTCCGCTGATGCTCGTGGGCCTTTTGGGGTCCCGCCGCCACTGCTGCGTTCTGAGTTGGGGTGCCTGCAGCCCTCAGGGAGCCTCATTCCCTTCACTGCCGGTGAGCACCTGTGAATGTCGCTGAATCGCACTGAATAACATCATGGCATGGAGCCCTGCCGAAAGGGCCTTGAGGCTTCTGCCCCCTCTTTGCCATGGGGAGATTGTGCTGATCGCAGAAGCCTCCATCCATCTTTGATGGTTAAGGGGGGCACTTCTCCTTCCGCAGTACTTGCGCCCATTCCATTTCGAGCAGATTTCTGCTCATTCTGATGCTTCTATCTGCCATTGTGGGAGCATTTGAAAAATCCCTGCTTTTTCCTTTTCAGGGCATTTCAGTTTTCAAAGCGGTGGGGCATTTGGACACATAAACTCAGTTCTTGTTCTCGTCCTGAGTCCTGGGTGGTTGTGGGTTTGAAAATGGACAGGGGATTAGGATCCTGACGTCCCACCAGCTGTATTGAATCTGTCCCCATTTGTAATCTCAGTTTTCCCTGGTTGTACGTATGCTGGCTGATATGACTGTGAAGAATTTGTCTGCCTTTCGGCAGCTGGCCAACAGGTGTGCCCACCTGGACAGGTGACAGTGATGCCCAAGGGTCTCCAAAGAGTCCTTGTACTCTGCCACTTTCCCAGACCCAGATGCAGACTTTTCCTTCTCAGAATAACTCTTAACAGAACATCTATCCAGAGGCAATTACCTTCTGGATCACAAATACCTTCATACACAGAAACAGAGCGAGTCAGAAGGGGGTCTCCCAGGCCATCTAGTCTGACCCCCGGCTCCACTCACAACATGCCCACCATGGGCATGTCAACGATCCAACAAAATATTCCAATACTCCATTGCATTCCCCTCCCTTCATTTTTGTGAAATTTATTAAATGTCTCTGCACGGATCTTCCTTCAAGGAGAAAGTTTCTCTGGGTCTATTCTACATTTATCTGTGACTTCTTACCATCTCCCGTTTGTCTATTCCTGTCAAGAAATAGCCCAGCATACCTCCCAGAATTGTTGTGGTTGTAGGGCACACGATCCCCAGAGAGGTTCGCCTGGCACCGTTGTTGTTTGCTTTTCGGCGCCAGACCAAGACCGTTTTATTCAAATGTTATTTTAATTGTTAATGCTATTTATTGATTTTAAATTGCCAGGATGTCTCCACTATTTTATGTATTTATATGTTGGTGTTTATTTGATTGGAAGCCGCCCCGAGGCTGATGCGAAGGGGGTGGCATCTAAGTTGTTTAAATAAATAAATAATAATAAAAGATGGAGAGGGAGAGGAATGCGAGTCACTCTGAGGTCTTTAAAAGAAAAAAAAGGTGGAATATAATGTAAGAAAGGAAGCCCATTTCTTTGTCCTCCAGCTGCCCCTTAAAACCCCTTTGAGTGAAGAAAGGGCTTCAGAAACCGACTAAACCAACTGCATGGTTTCAGCTCAGCTGCTGCAGCAACTGCTCCCACCTAGCCAAAGAGCCTAGAGAAATATTCAGCAAGCCAATTTCTAGCTAAGGAGGCTCATCCCCGCCCTCCGATGTCTCAAAGGCTTTTGAATACAAAAGCAGGTTGTACCTGCATTTCGCCTTCAGTTAAAAGTGTGGGTGTTTTCACCTCATCTTGCTCTTGGCTTGTAAATCTCTGGATTAGCACTGGGCTCTGGCCTGTTTGGAGGACTTCCATTTAGCTAATTCGGAGGACAGGTTCAAGCAGCCATGTTGCTTCACCATTCAGTGTGAAAAACAAGAGTTTCCCATGACCACTCCATTTATTTCTGTGTCATCCCTAAATCAAACAGTCCAGGCCTTGACTGTACATTCACAACTGCTTCTGCAGCACCCAACTTCCAGATGTTTTGGGATTCTGCTGGACCCCAGTGCTTTCCATGAAGCTTCTTGCTGCCAAGAGACTTCTTCCTGCCTAGTTAATTTGCCAATTAATTATTGCCTTTGGAGTCACTCAAGCAGTTGGCGTGAGCTTGGGTGGACTCCGGGGGATGGTGGAGGACAGGAAGGCCTGGAGGAATGCCCATGGGGTCGCAATGGGTCGGATGTGACTTCGCAACTAACAGCAGCAACATATCCAATTTGAAATAAAGGGTTCTTCAAAAAGTTTCTGCACTTTTATATATATATATATATATATATATATATATATATTGCTGATGGCATTAAAAAGTTGGCACAGTGCTGGGAAAAACGCATCGCAAAGGAAGGTGACTATGTAGAAAAGTGATGTGATTTGTTTTTGGAGCAGAGTTTAAAAAGTGCAGAACCCTTTTGGAGAATCCTCATAGTACTGGAATTATGAACCAATGAGCTTTTGTCTTTATTCTGAGGATTTCCTTTCTTTAGGAAAGCTGTTTAGGAAAATGACAGCTTAGACATAGTTTTGGAAACACTAACTGGCTTAAGCAGCAATACATTACCATAAAGAAAGATCCATTATGTTTCATACCTATTTTCAGAAATGCATAAGAGCACGGGGCTGGGACTCAGACAATCTGGGTTCTAGTCCCCGCTCAGCCATGGAGCCAACTGTGTGACTTTGGGCCAGTCACAGACTCTCAGCCCAACCTACCTCACAGGGTTGTTGTTGTGGAGATAAGATGGAGGAGGAGATGTAAGCTGGTTTGAGCCCTTTGTAGGAAAAAGGCAGGATATAAATTGAAAAATAAATAAATAAAACAAATAAATGACTCCATTCTCTCTTCTTCAGCTAACAGAATTGTACCCATCCCATGACATAGAAAATTGTGCATCGGGAAAAAAATGATAAACTGGCATTTGGGGAAGAGGAGCAGAAAAATACCTGTTTATGGCAGCTCCTTTGACAGAGCATAAATATAAAATATTTATGTTAACTATACAAACAGGATGTCAAGTGAGTGGAGATGCACTGGACTCCATAAATTAAAATACGATCCAGAATTCCCTGCGGAAAACTTTGTTTTCCTAAATTTGCAACAAGGGCAAGAGGCATAACGGTGCACTCACGTAACGGCTGGCCTGATGCGGCGTGGAATGTCTGTAATTACGTTCCCAGATGTCGGCCCAGAGATTCCTTGTGAACCGAGTCCTCTCTGCATCTCCCCATGGTTCCGTTTGAACAGCAAGTGGAGTTTACCCTTCTGTAGCTCTTTCCCAGGATCCATATAAGCAGAAAAGCTTACTTTATTAACGAAGCTTCTTTCACACTTCATAGCTTTCAATGTTCTCTTCTTAACATGTCACTCAGTGTTCAGTTTGGGTGAAACTCATTCCATACTTTCTACATTGATAAAGCTTTTCCCCAGATAAGTGCTTTGATGCTTATCAAATTTTGATGCTTATCAAAGTAAATTTTATTACTTTCTCTACAATCTAACATTAAAAACATCAATCATTTAAGACATCGGACACACTGGATTGACATCTTACTCTTTTTAACAGTCAATAACCATATTCAGATCTACGCATAGTCACTTTTCTCTAACCAATAATAAAAAGAGTTCCAAGTTTGATAGAAATAGGTATTCTCCTTCTCCTTCAGAGACAAGGTCAATCTGTCCATTTCTGCACGGTCCAAGATCTTTTTTAAGATCAGCTCATCAATAAATGACTCTTCAGTCCTCCAGTGTTGAGCAAATGCAATCCTCACTGCAGCAATTATATGTAAAATCAAATATATAGTTTGTTTATCAAAGTCACCTAGAATAATGAAGGTTAAAGGTTTTTGTAGCATTTTCTCAAGCCATTTATGTATTTTAACCCAGTATTTTTTTTTTTTTTTTTGCCTTATCACAAGTCCACCACATATGATAAAAAGCACCAGGTTTACGTTCACATTTCCAACATCTATTTGCCATATTTGGGAACATTTTTGCTACTCTATTTGGCAATAGATACCATCTATCAAACATTTATATCTATCTGTCTGTCTGTCTATCTATAAAACATTTATAAAGGTTTTCTTTATATGAAGTTCCTAAGGTTACCTTAATAGTTCTTTCCCACAGCGTTTGCCATTTCTGTAACTCAATATTATATCCAACATTTTGTGCCCACGTTATCGTTTCCTTAATTTGTTCATCTTTCATTTTCATGCCCAAAAGGAAGTTATACAATCTTTTAATCATTTTTTCATCTGGTTTTAAAATCATTTGATCAAATGTTGGCAATTCCATATAAAAACCACACATTCTATAGTCTTAACGTATCTCAATTGGATTTGAACCTTGTGCCACCGAGAAATGTCAGTGCCCTTACCACATATAAGCATGCCAGCCTGTTTGTATATCATGCCCTTCAAGATATAGATTTCCCTTAGAATTATTCATTCTCCCTCGGAGGTTTATGCCTTCTAACATAGCTTAAGTTGACTCTATAAACCAGGCCAGTCTCGTTATCAATCTCTTCCTTTTCCAAATCAAGAGCATCTGCTAACAAAGTGTTTATTAAATCACTTAGGTTTTCATTTTTTGCCTCTGGTGTATTCTGAAATCTTAGATACTTAGACACCTTCTCCAGTTCCAATATGGCAACTGAATCCCATAGTGACTTGTTTGTGTAAATCCATCTCTTTATCCATCTTTTAGTTTTCTTATCATCAGTCTTCTTTTCCATTTCTTGTATTTTTGTTCATTTTGTCCTATTTTGAGTCAAATGTGTGCAAGTTGATTATTCATATCCAAAACATGACTATCCAGTTTATCCAGTCTTTCACTTTGTTCCAAGGCCAATTTTTGAATGGCGTTTTGAATAGACTCTTGAGACGCTTGCATTGCCAATAGTGTCATTTGTAAATCTTTTTGATTTTTTTCCACATCCAGAGTTTTTGATTGATGTATTGGGCATTGTGAGGCAGACGCAGGTGCTGAGGATGATGGATGAGTTTTTTCCATGATGAAAATAAAAAAAAAATTGAGACAATTTTTAAAGTAGCTTGTTATAGTGCTAAATGGCCACAAGATGGCAGCAAAGAATCACAAAAAAAATTTGGTAGACAATGTATTTGTTATAGGATAAAATGGCCACAGGGTGGCAGCAAAGAGTTGTTTGTTGTTATAACAAAAGACAAAAGAGTTTCACTTTCAAGCAGGAACTCTGAAAAAGATCAGATCACCATGTCCACCTACAGAAATGAAACAAAAAGAAATCTTTTTCTACCAATTAATGTACAGTAAGCTCAGATTTGATTCTTCGCTCTTGGGGCGATTAAACAAGAGTCTCTTCTTTCCGAGTCTCAGATTTCCCCAGTTTTACTTAATTTCCCCTAGATTTGTCCCTGCTTAAACTCCAAAGGGGGGAGTTTCCTCCCTCCGTCAAGAGGGGCTTTCTTTTTTTATTTAGATTGGTACTTGATTCACAAGTTCTTTCAAGGACAATATTTTAAAAAGACTGATTGCTCACCCAGCAGGTCCAATGTCCACTTCTAAATTTATTTATTTATTTATTTATTTATTAAAATATTTCTATGCTTTAACATTTCTAAAATTTTTTCTTCTTCACTATTAAACCGGAACTGACTACTAGTGAGGTGGAAGTGCACCCCTCTCTTTCCGTTCACTGAGAATCCACGAGCTTCTCCCGGCAGGTGGGGGACAACCGCCCCCCACAAGCCAGAAGTATGTTCAGACTTCTAATCCCTGCCCCAACAGGGCTTGGATGGGCCTGCCAAGGCCCTCTGTAGAACGGATTTCGGCATGAAGTGCGGAGTCCCTGTTCTTCACTGCCGTCTCGCTGCAACGTCAACCGGAAGTCTGCTTGCTTATCAATTGCTTACCTTTGATGCTTATCAATGAGGCTCACATTTCATGTCTCTAAATGACTTCTCCTCAGTGTGGTTTCTTTGATGTATTGTCAGAATTCCATTATCCTGGAAGCTCTTTCCACATACCATGCATCGAAAAGGCTTTTACCCAGTGTGTGCTCTCAAATGTCGAGTCAGATGACTCATTTGACTGAAGCTCTTTCCACATTCCTTGCATTTATATGGCTTTTCCCCAGTGTGGATTCTTTCATGTCCGGTAAGATACTGCTTCTGGGTGAAGCTCTTTCCACAAACCATGCATTTAAAAGGCTTCTCCCCAGTGTGGGTTCTTTGATGTAGATTGAGCTGATAACTCCAGGGGAAGCTCTTTCCACATTCCATGCATTTATAGGGCTTCTCCCCAGTGTGTACTCTTGAATGTCGAGTCAGGGTACACATTCCACTGAAGTTCTTTCCACATACCGTGCATTTATATGGGTTTTCTCCAGTATGTGTTCTCTGATGCTTAAAAAGATGTTCACTCTGCCTAAAGTTCCTTCCACATTCTCTACATTTAAGAGACTTCTCACTTGTATGGGTTCTTCGATGTCTAGTAAGAAGATTCTTGTGCCTGAAGCTCTTCTCACATTCCAGGCATTTATACGGTTTTTCCTCACTGTGTGTTCTTTGATGCATTATAAGGTGATAGTTATGGTGGAAGCACTTCCCACATTCTGAGCATGTATAAGGCTTCTCCCCAGTGTGAAGTCTTTGATGTATAGTAAGACTTGCACTTTCCAAAAAGCTTTTTCCACATTCCATGCATTTATAGGGCTTATCCCCAGTGTGTACTCTAAAATGGCGAACCAGATTACTCCCTACACTGAAGCTCTTTCCACATTCCTTGCATTTATAGGGCTTCTCCCCAGTGTGTACTCTAAAATGTCGAATCAGATTACTCCTTCCACTGAAGCTCTTTCTACATTCCGTGCATTTAAAAGGCTTCTCCCCAGTGTGGGTTCTTTGATGCAGACTGAGCTGATCATTCCAGGGGAAGGTCTTTCCACATTCCATGCATTTATAGGGCTTCTCCCTAGCATATACTCTTGTATGTCGAGTCAGGCTACTCATTCCACTGAAGTTCTTTCCACATACCGTGCAATTATATGGGTTTTTTTCAGTGTGTGTTCTCTGATGCTTAGAAAGATGTTCATTCTGCCTGAAGTTCCTTCCACATTCTCTACATTTAAGAGACTTCTCCCCAGTGTGGATTCTTTGATGCATGGTCAGATTACCTTTCTGCCGGAAGTTCTTTCCACATTCTGTGCAATGAAAGGGTTTCTCCCTGGTGCGGATTCTTTGAGGGGCAGGCAGACTTCCAGCAGCCAAGAGGCTCTTTCCACATTTCATACTTGCACAGGACTTCTCTCCAGTATGGATTCTTGTGCTCTTCTTAAGATCTGGAAGTTCACTGAAGCTCCTTCCACTTTGCGTGCTGTCCTTTGGCTGCTCTTCAAAGTGGACAATCTGATCTTTAGCATGACTTTTACCCCCAGTGAAACTCTTTCTGCGGGCCATGGTTTTATATGGTCTATTCCAGAGTGTGCGATGGTAGATGTTTTTTAGGACTTCTCCGTGTTGTCAGTTTTTGACGTCGAAGAAGACTTGTGCTTGCACGGAAGCTGACTTTGAAAGTTAAGTTTGAAATGTCTCTTTTCTCACTTCCTGCTCGCTTGTTTCTGTGGGTAAGACACATGGTTCGGCTTAACTCTTACTGAATTGTCACTGCTCACCTGCTTAGGAATAAAGAGAAAATGAAAATCTCATTACCATTTGACGGCTGAAACACATGAAGTCATTGAAGATAAAGCCAAAGTTGTGGCTTCCTTCATTTCAGCATCTCCAATATTCTCACCATTCTCCAGTGCTCCGGGACTCATTTCTGGCTTTCCCACAAACAAGAGGTTGTTCTCTGTGTGAACACAGCACCGGGCTCAATGGATTCGGTGAGCCAGCAGGGCTCTTCTCATGCTGTTGTCCCACTCTTCACATCTCTCCCTTGAGAGGATTTACTCTGAGCTTTCTGTCTTTCAACCGGCTACTGATCCATAAGGGGACCTTGTCACAGTGTGCCTGGGTTCCTGAAGGCCTAAGATCCAGAAGAAAATGAAGAATGAAAAAGCATGATGGGACGGACCAGACTGAGAACACTGAGAGGCCGGCAGTGGTTGGAGAGCAGAACATAACAGATAAGCCCAGCTGCGCCATCCAGAGAGAGAGAATAGAATGTGACGAGACCGCGTGTGTTCAAGATAAGGACCAGCCCGTTCTGTGTGTCAGCTCTGCTCAGAGGAGTTCACTGTTCGATCCAGTTGGACTCAGCTGATAGCATCAACTTAAAGGTATAAAATGGCTGGGCTTTCCAGCTCCCGTGTGTGTCAGAACGGTGCTGCTACTGATCACCCACAGTCCCGATGGATCACCGAGAGGGTCTATTGGCTGGGGTATGAGTGCTGCACGAAGGCGAGTGTGAATGAGGCCTCTTGATATTGGTGCTGACGATTGCTGAACTTGTATTCTTATACTTCTGCATTCTTTATATCATAGAATAAATGTCGCATGCATAGTGTTTAAAACCAGATCTGGCGTTCAGTCTCTCTCCGAAAGGAGCTTTCCTTGGAAACCTGATAGTCTCCTCTTTACTGAATCAAGGACCGCTTTAGCACGGTCACATAATTGGCGTCACGAACAAGATCATAAAAGAGACTAGGTTTTCAGGAATACCAGCCTGTGAGAGAGACGACTGAATGGAAAACAAAACGGAGGGATGCCTCCGGCTGAAGGGTGTTTTTAGAGTCTAGCTCCAATTAAGGTTGTTGTAAAACATGAAGGACATCCTAGATTATTTGGAATAAGGTGAAAGGAGAGTCCGATGCTGTGAAGATCTATACTCCATAGGAACCTGGAATGTAAGATCCATGAATCAAGGCAAGCTGGATGTGGTCAAACAAGAGATGACAAGACTGAACATCGACTTCTTAGGAATCAGTGAACTAAAATGGACAGGAATGGGTGAATTTAATTCAGATGACCATCAGGTATACTACTGTGGGCAAGAATCCCAAGAAGGCAAGAAGCCTTCATAGTCAATAAAAGAGTAGGAAAAGCAGTACTGGGATACAACCTCCAAAATGACAGAATGATCTCAGTTCGAATCCAAGGCAAACCATTCAACATCACAGTAGTCCAAGTCTATGCCCCAACCACTGGTGCTGAAGAGGCTGAAGTTGACTAGTTCTATGAAGGCCTACAGCACCTTCTAGAATTAACTCCAAAAAATGATGTCCTTTTCATCATGGGGGATTGGAATGCTAAAGTAGGAAGCCAAAAGATAACCGGAATAACAGGCAAGTTTGGCCTTGGAGTACAAAATGAAGCAGGGCACAGGCTGGTAGAATTTTGTCAAGAGAATACGATGGTCATAGCAAACACTCTTTTCCAACAACCCAGGAGATGACTCTACACATGGACATCCCCAGACGGTCAACACAGAAATCAGATTGACTATGTGCTCTGCAGCCAAAGATGGAGAAGCTCTATTCAGTCAGTAAAAACTAGACCAGGAGCTGACCGCGGCTCAGATCATGAGCTTCTGGTTGCAAAATTTAGGCTTAAGTTGAAGTAGGGAAAAGCACTAGGCTACTCAGGTATGACCTAACTCATATTCCTGGTGAATATACAGAAGAGGTGACAAATAGATTTAAGGAATTAGATCTGATAGACAGAGTGCTTGAAGAACTATGGACGGAGGTTCGCAACATTGTACAAGAGGCAGCAACTAAAACCATCCCAAAGAAAAAGAAATGCAAGAAAGCAAAATGGCTGTCTGAGGAAGCTTTACAAATAGCTGAGGAAAGAAGGGAAGTGAAAGGCAAGGGAGAAAGAGAAAGATACAAACAATGAATGCAGAATTTCAGAGAACAGCTAGAAGAGATAAGAATGCCTTCTTAAATGAACAGTGCAAAGAAATAGAAGAAAACAATAGAATAGGGAGGACCAGAGATCTCTTCAAGAAAATTGGAGATATGAAGGGAACATTTCATGCAAAGATGGGCATGATAAAGGACCAAAATGACAGGGACCTAACAGAGGCAGAACAGATTAAGAAGAGGTGGCAAGATTACACAGAAGAACTATACAAGAAAGAGCTTAACGTCCCTGATAACCACGATGGGTGGTCATTGACCTCAAGCCAGACATCCTGGAATGTGAAGTCAAATGGGCCTTAGGAAGTCTGAGCAACAACAAAGCTAGTGGAGGTGACAGTATTCTGGTTGAGCTAGTCAAAATCCTAAAAGACGATGCAGTAAAAGTGCTACACTCAATATGCCAGCAGATTTGGAAAACTCAACAGTGGCCACAGGATTGGAAAAGGTCAGTTTACATTCCCATCCCAAAGAAGGGCAATGCCAAAGAATGTTCAAACTACCGCACCATTGCACTCATTTCACATGCTAGCAAAGTGATGCTCAAAATCCTACAAACTAGGCTCCAGCAGTATGTGGACTGAGAACTACCAGAAGTACAGGCAGGATTTCGAAGAGGGAGAGAAACTAGAGATCAAATTGCCAACATACGCTGGATCATGGAGGAAGCTAGGGAGTTCCAGAAAAACATCTACTTCTGCTTCATTGACTATGCTAAAGCCTTTGATTGTGTGGATCACAACCAAATGTGGCAAGTTCTTAAAGAAATGGGAGTACCAGACCATCCTATTTGTCTCCTGAGAAACCTATATGCGGATCAAGAAGCAGCAGTGAGAACTGGACACGGAACCACTGATTGGCGTGGTCATGGGCAATGGTCATTACAACAATAGGGGCTTAACGTGTCCACGTAGAAGAAGGTTGGACAGATGGCTGACACCTGTCCCTCTTTCTGGTCCTGCCCCCAACCAGAGGGCACCAGGTAGCCTTGTCAACCACCCCTCGGGTCTGACGGTACTGCTGCTCAATGCCAGGTCGAACAATAATAAATCTTCCCTCATCCATGACTTGATTGTGGATGAGAGGGCCAACCTGGCTTGCATAACGGAGACCTGGGCGGGAGAGGGAGGGGATGTTGCCCTCTCCCAATTGTGCCCGCCCGGCTATCTGGCTCAACACTGTTCACGCCCAGAAGGGAGGGGAGGGGGAGTCGCGTTGGTTTACCGAGCCTCCATCTCTCTCACGGGTCTTCCGGTCCCTTTGAGACCAGGGCTGGAGTGCCTCTACTTGGTGTTGGGCGAACGAGACAGACTGGGGATTCTGTTGGTGTACCGTGCACCCTTCTCCCCAGCAGTCTCCCTATCTGAGCTGACAGAGACCGTCTCGGACCTGGTGTTGAGGACCCCCAGGATGTTGGTCCTGGGGGACTTCAATCTCCATGCCGAGTCTGGACTGACCGGGGCGGCTCAGGACTTCATGGCCTCTATGACGGCCATGGGCCTGTCTCAACACGTCATCGACCCGACCCATGAACATGGACACACTCTGAACCTGGTATTCATGACGGGGCAGGAAGAGGATGACCTGAGGGTGAGGAACTTATGTTTGACTCCCCTGTCATGGTCAGATCACCTCCTGGTGAGGTTTGCGCTCGAGAGCGGCCTCTCCCTCTATAAGAGTGCAGACCCGATTGTATGGGCCCGCCCCCGGAGCCAGATGGATCCGGAAGGATTCCTGAAGGCCCTGGGGGAGTTTCCGGCTGACAAGACTGGTGCTCCTGTCGAGGCTCTGGTCGAACTGTGGAACGGAGAGATGACCAGGGCTGTGGACACGATCGCTCCCAAGCGTCCTCTCCCACCGGGCAGAGTCCGCTCTTCCCCTTGGTATACACCTGAATTGCGGGCGATGAGGCGAGTTGGGAGACGGCTAGAGCGTAGGTGGAGGAAATCACGGAATGAATCTGACCGAACACACTTGAGAGCCCACTATTGGGCCTATGCTGTGGCGGTGAAGGCGGTGAAAAAGAAGTTTTTTTCCGCTTCCATTGCCTCCTCACAATGCCGTCCGGCAGAGCTTTTTCGAGTGGTGCAAGGCCTGGTTTGCCCGGGTCCTAAGGAAGATCCGATGCCACCCTCAAAGGCCCGCTGTGACGACTTTGCCAGGCATTTCAGGGAGAAAATCGCTCAGATTCGTCACGAGCTGGACTCCACTAATGAATCGGAGGTCTCTGAGGAGTCACCAATGCTACCGTCTGGTCCAAAATTATTGGAGGAATTTCAATTATTGTGACCCGATGATGTGGAAAGGTGCTTGGAAGAGTACGTCCCACCACTTGCCTATTGGATCCTTGCCCGTCTTGGTTAATAAATCACTCCAAGCACGGGATTGGGACCTGGATCTTGGAAGTGGTTAACGCTTCTCTGAGGGAGGGTCGAGTGCCTGCCCCTTTAAAGGAGGCGGTAATACGACTGGTCCTGAAGAAAGCGTCACTGGATCCAGAGATGGCCACTAACTATAGACCTGTGGCCAACATCCCGTTTCTGGGCAAGGTGTTGGAGCGAGTGGTGGCGGAACAACTCCAAGCACTCTTGGATGAAACTGATTATCTGGATCCTTTTCAGTCTGGCTTCAGACCCGGGTACAGTACTGAATCTGTCTTGGTCGCCCTGTACGATGACCTGTGCAGGGAGAAGGACAGGGGGAGTACATCCCTGTTGGTTCTTCTGGACCTCTCGGCGGCTTTTGATACCATCGACCATGGTATCCTTCTGGATAGACTTGCGGGATTGGGGGTTGGAGGCACTGCTCTGCAGTGGTTCTGCTCCTATCTCAACGGTCGATTCCAGAAGGTAGTGCTGGGGGACCATGTCTCTACGTCATGGCAGCTATGCCATGGAGTACCACAGGGCTCCATTCTATCCCCTCTGCTATTTAACATCTATATGAAACCGCTGGGAGAGGTCATCAGGAGGTGTGGGCTGCGGAATCATCAATACACTGATGATACCCAGCTTTACCTCTCGTTTTCCACTAAT
Organism: Varanus komodoensis; assembly: GCF_004798865.1. Lineage (NCBI taxonomy): Eukaryota > Metazoa > Chordata > Lepidosauria > Squamata > Varanidae > Varanus > Varanus komodoensis. Next base: position 182,745 of record NW_025335510.1, read on the forward strand.
CCAGGTGAGGCAGTGGCTGTGCTGAACCGGTGCTTGGCCGAGGTAAGGGAATGGATGAGGGCAAATAAACTGAAACTCAACCCAGACAAGACGGAGGTCCTGTTGGTTGGCGGATCGGGTTTTGGAGAGGGTGGATTTGACCTGGTCCTGAATGGTGCAACACTCCCTCTTAGGGATAAGGTCCGCAGCTTAGGAGTACTCCTCGACCCGGAGCTTTCTTTGGAAGCTCAGGTGACAGCGGTGGTGAGGAACGCCTTCCTTCAGCTTCGGCTGATTAATCAGCTGCGCCCCTACCTGGAGTACGACTGCCTGGCGACGGTGACACACGCGCTGGTGACTTCCTGCCTAGACTTCTGTAACGCGCTTTACGTGGGGCTTCCCCTGAAGACGGTCCGAACACTTCAATTGGTGCAAAATAGAGCTGCCAGGTTGCTGACGGGGACGGGGCGTTATGCTCACATGACTCCAGTCCTCCGTCAGCTTCACTGGCTTCCCATTGAAGCCCGGGCCCAATTCAAGGTGTTGGTGATGACCTATAAAGCCCTAAACGGCTTGGGTCCTGGCTACCTGAACGAGCGCTTACGTCCGTATATGCCCAACCGCCCTTTGAGATCTACGGGAGAGTCCCTTCTCTGGGAACCCTCCATGAAAGAAATTAGGAGAGTAAGTACTCGGAGGAGGGCTTTCTCTGCGGTGGCACCCAACCTATGGAATTCACTCCCCAAAGAGGTCCGCCTGGCACCGTCCTTACTGGTTTTTCGGCGCCAGGTAAAGACCTTTTTATTTAAACATCATTTTAATTGTTAAAACATATGATCTGGCCAGGGCAACTTCTTCTTCCTTCTCTTTCTCCTCCTATATTTTTATTTACTTATTTATACTGATAATTTTAATCTTATATTTGTAAATCAATGTATTTTTTGTATTTTTGTATTTAATGGTAATTTATTATGTGCTATTGTATTTCAATGTATTTTATCGTGTTGTAAGCCGCCCCGAGGTTTCGGGAAGGGGCAGCATAGAAATGTAATAATAATAATAATAACAATAATAATAACAACAACAACAGGTTCAAAACTGAGAAAGGAGTTTGGCAAGGCTGTATAATGTCGCCCTGCCTATTTAACTTATATGCAGAGCACATCATGAGAAAGGCGGGGCTGGATGAATCACGAGTTGGAATTCAGATTGCCAGGAGAAATATCAACAAACTCAGATATGCAGATGATACCACTCTCATGGCAGAAAGTGAAGAGGAACTAAAGAGCCTCTTGATGTGGGTGAAGGAGGAGAGCGCAAAAGTTGGCTTGAAACTCAACATTAAGAAAACTAAGATAATGGCATCTAGTCCTCTCACTTCCTGGCAAATAGATGGGGAAGAAATGGAGGTAGTGACAGATTTTATTTTCCTGGGCTCCAAGATCACCGCAGACGGGGACGGCAGCCAAGAAATTAAAAGACGCTTGCTCCTGGGGAGGAAAGCTATGGCAAATCTAGACAGCATACTAAAAAGCAGAG
>NW_025335510.1:184362-186016 GCF_004798865.1 Varanus komodoensis
GGCAGAAAGTGAAGAGGAACTAAAGAGCGGGTGAAGGAGGAGAGTGGGTGAAGGAGGAGAGCGCAAAAGTTGGCTTGAAACTCAACATTAAGAAAACTAAGATAATGGCATCTAGTCCTCTCACTTCCTGGCAAATAGATGGGGAAGAAATGGAGGTAGTGACAGATTTTATTTTCCTGGGCTCCAAGATCACCGCAGACGGGGACGGCAGCCAAGAAATTAAAAGACGCTTGCTCCTGGGGAGGAAAGCTATGGCAAATCTAGACAGCATACTAAAAAGCAGAGACATCACCCTGCCAACAAAAGTGCGTATAGTCAAGGCTATGGTTTTCCCAGTGGCAATGTATGGCTGTGAAAGCTGAACCATAAGGAAGGCTGAGCACAAAAGGACTGAGGCCTTTGAATTGTGGTGCTGGAGGAGACTCCTGCGAGTCCCTTGGACTGCAAGGCGATCAAACCGGTCAGTCCTAGAGGAGATCAACCCTGACCGCTCTTTAGAAGGCCAAATACTGAAGATGAAACTCAAATACTTCGGCCACCTAGTGAGAAGGAAGGACTCCCTGGAGAAGAGCCTAATGCTGGGAACAATAGATGGCAAAAGAAGAAGGGGGCGGCAGAGGATGAGGTGGCTGGATGGAGTCAGTGGAGCAGTTGGCGTGAGCTTGGGTGGACTCCAGGGGATGGTGGAGGACAGGAGGGCCTGGAGGAATCTTGTCCATGGGGTCACGATGGGTTGGACACGACTTCGCGACTAACAACAACAACAACCAAATTGAAAGATGAGCTCGCATTTTGAACAAGAAAATTAAGAGATTGCTTAGAATTTTGGGACCAGATCGGGTCTTTTTATGAATACTGGCCCTCTTTGGGAACAGAAGCCAGAGCAATGAAATGAGGATATGGAATATGGAAATCCCTTTCAAGTTAAAAAGGGACAGATTATAAATCCCAGGATTTGGGAACAGAAGCCAGAGGACTGAAGTACAGATATGGTATATGGAAAACCCTTTCAAGTTAAAAGAAAAAAAGGGACAGATGATAGATTTTAAAGGAAAACCATCCCAGGATTTGGGAAAAGAAGCCAGGGACTGGCTATTGAAAAAGATAGGAAAAGCAGTAGCTAATAGTAAGGAACAAGACGGTTATGAAGGAGCACGCAAATACATGGACTCGGGACTGAGAAAACCCCATGAAAATTTAACAGAAGTTCTGTATGAAAGTGCAGGGCTGTGCTTTGGAAAAGCCAATATTGAGGATACAGTGAAACAGTTAAGGATAATAACACTGTTACTGCATGGTAGTCTAGAAGCAGCATAAAGAGTTTAAAGGATGTGCCAAAGGAGAAGTTTTAGAAGGAAGGATGAATAACTTGGAAATAGAAATACACAGATTGCACAGAGAACTGATGCAAAAAGAGGACAGATTGTGAGACATGGAGAAGAAAAATGGTGATGACCTATAAAGCCCTTAACGGCTTGGGTCCTGGTTACCTGAAGGAGCGCTTATGTCCATATATGCCCGCCTGCCCCTTGAGATCTGCGGGAGAGGCCCTCCTCCGGGAGCCCTCCGTGAAGGAAATTAGGAGGGTAGGTACTCGGAGGAGGGCTTTCTCTGCGGTGGCGCCCAATCTATGGAATGCGCTCCCCAGAGAGGT
>NW_025335510.1:186116-195584 GCF_004798865.1 Varanus komodoensis
GGAATGCGCTCCCCAGAGAGGTCCGCCTGGCGCTGTCGTTATTTGTTTTTCGGCGCCAGGCGAAGACCTTTTTATTCAAATGTTATTTTAATTGTTAATATTATTTATTCATTTTATTCTTTGGCCAGGGCGACTTAATTTATATTGTTAATTTATATTATTCTATTGAAGTTTTTTTATGATTGTGAGCCGCCCCGAGGCTTCGGAGAATGGGGCGGCATAGAAGTCTCCTAAATAAATAAATAAAATGGGATCTTAATAGCAGAGACAGAACAGTTAGAAGAACAGATGGAGCAGATTAACAGGCTTGGGGGAGGGAAAAAAAAGACTTACAGGAAGTACTTATAAAAGGAAAGCCAAAACCAGTGAAGGTGGGAGCATAAAAGAAGGATAGAATAAAGGAGAATGATAGAGACAGTAGTTTGGAGGATACCAGGGGGGAAGAGCCCTTTCCTCCACCCCCATCATACATGGATGGGTGTTGTTACAATGGTACTTGCCCAGAGAACCCGGATTGTTCTCCATTAGGGACAAGACCTAGTGCCATTGTTGTTGTTGTTAGTCGCGAAGTCGTGTCCGACTCATTGCGACCCCATGGACAACATTCCTCCAGGCCTTCCTGTCCTCCACCATCCCCCGGAGTCCACCCAAGCTCACACCAATTGCTTCAGTGACTCCTTCCAGCCACCTCATCCTCTGCCGTCCCCTTCTTCTTTTGCCATCTATTGTTCCCAGCATCAGGGTCTTCTCCAGGGAATCCTTCCTTCTCATTAGGTGGCCAGAGTATTTGAGTTTCATCTTCAGGATCTGGCCTTCTAAGGAGCAGTCAGGGTTGATCTCCTCTAGGACTGACCGGTTTGACCCACTAGGGTCACTGACCCACTAGGGACAAGACCTAGTGCCATAATAAAAGCTAAAAAGGTTAAACCAGTGGCAGCATACCAAAGAACAGAGACCACTTATGAGGAAGATGGGCTTCAGAAGATCAGGCATAGAACAATAATAGAAGAAGCAAGTATGAATAAAGAATTGTGGGAAATTGCTCAGGAGGCGGGGCAACCAGAAGGGATGCCCGTAGCATGGGTGACAAGATTTTGGGCAGGAAAAGACAGATTCGACATGAATGAAGAGGAAGCCCAACAATTTGGTAGATTCTTCCTGGACTTCCAGGAATATATACTGTATATGAAGAATGCCTTATATGAGCACAATGGATGACTTATCTGACCTTATAGGGTATGCAGGATTAATTGCAGGATTGGATGCATTTGCACCGGAGTGGAGAAGAGCAGTAGGAATACAGCCATCCGGGTGGCAGGAAGATTGGCATTCAATGAAGAGAGTATTAAAGGAAGCTAGGAAACAGGTTTTTGGGGGGAAAGAAACAAAAGCAGTGAAGGAGATGGTATACAGTAACAGCTCTGTTTTTTTTGTCAAGAGGAAGAACTGACTTCCAGAAAGGGGAGTTAGGAATTATTAGAGTACATTGCCAGTATGTGGCTAAGGGAATTGAAGAGATGGTACCTCAGTCTCTAAGAATGTACAGAAGACTCTGTCTTTGGAACAAAAAGAAAGGTGAAATTGTATCTGAGGGACTGGGGAGACTGAAGGGACAGAGGGGCAGAGATATAGATAGAAACATGAGAGCCAGTGTGGTGTAGTGGTGAAGAGCGTGGGACTGGGACTCAGGCGATCTGGGTTCGAGTCCCCGCTCAGCCATGGAGCCAACTGGGAGACTCTGGGCCAGTCACAGACTCTCAGCCCAACCTACCTCACAGGGTTGTTGTGGGGCTAAGATGGAGGAGGAGAATGATGTAAGCTGCCTTGAGCCCTTTGTAGGAAAAAGGCAGGATATAAATCGAAAAATAAATAAATAAACAAACTCACGAAATCCAGCCCATCAGATATTACTGAAGTATCAGTCCGTAAGGGAGGAAGGATAGGATTGGGCAGGAATTGGATAGATGGGAAGTGAGGATGCTGGAAGATTTGTTGAGGGAGGTTCGGAAAGTGAATGCTAGGAGAGAGAAGGAAAAAGGAGATGAGAGGCAACCTGGTCAAAATGACAGTGGTTTGAACTTGGCTCAGGTAAAAAGATGTGTGAAGGGATGCTGCAAGCCAAGGTAACGGCAAGTGAGCAGATGGGGTTGTGGCTAGAAAGAAAAACAAGGAGGGGGGAGGCAGAGGCAGTGCCAGAGGAAGTACCAGAGAAAGAGGAGTAGTACATGGCAGAGGCTTGGGAAGAGGAACGTTCCAGGTAGGACCCAAAACTAGCTTCCCGAGGAAGTCAACAGGGAGACAGGAAGCGTGGAATCATCTGAAGGCAAGAGGGCACAATATGGAGACTTTGGATGGACTCCCCACAAATATCCTAATACAAATATTGGGAGATGAGATGAAAATTGAACAGGCAAGGAAACAAGGGCCCTCAGCCCCACCATTACCTGCAATAGAGGCAAAGCAAATTCAGAAAATGCAGAGTGGAGGGGAAAATCCCTATGAGAGAGCCAGTGTGGTGTAGCGGTGAAGAGCATGGGACTGGGACTCAGATGATCCGGGTTCTAGTCCCCGCTCGGCCATGGAGCCAACTGGGTGACTTTGGGCCAGTCACAGACTCTCAGCCCAGCCTACCTCACGGGGTTGTTGTTGTGGGGATAAGATGGAGGAGGAGAATGATGTAAGCTGCCTTGAGCCCTTTGTAGGAAAAAGGCAGGATACAAATCAATCAATCAATCAATCAATAAGGAGATAGAGCAGTTGAAACTTAAACAAAAGATGGGAGAACAGCAGCAGGAGCAGCAATCGGGCTGCCCCGCTGCCAATAAATCAACAAAGTACTTAAACCCGGGGGAAAGGCAGTATAGGGGGAAATTAATTAAGGACCTGGGCAGTGATAGGATGGATGGAATTGGTACAGATAGAAAAGGAACAGGCTATAAAATTATTTTGGATCTGGAGCAGCTACTAGTTTAACTGAAGCGTGGATACCAGGGAGTAAAGTACCAAGGGAAGTTCTTTTAGAAACAGTTTCAGGAAAGCCATTGATGAAGAAACTGATATTAGGAATGATTAATATCACAGGAATGTATATTAAACCTGAATTTGTTTGGGACAAGGATGCCACAGAGGAAATGATTTTAGGTATGGATGCCATGTGTAAATATGGCATCTGGTTTGACCCCTACAGACAGCATCTATTACAGCGAGTGAATGTAACTCAGAAGAGAACAGGAAGATTAATTACCAAAATCCATGCTTTTAAGTTAAGCAATTAGAGGATATTGAGGAATGGAGAAATTTAGTACCAGGAGTACATGCTGAAAACAAATATGATTGTGGGAGGCAGAAGGTTGCCAGGGTAGAAATGGCAGGGAACTGTGTGCCGCCACAATAACAATACCCAAAATCAAGAGAAGCACAAGAAGGGTTTCAGGAAACCAGACACCTTTTGCAGCAAGGGGTGGCAGAAGAGGCTTTTTCACCGTTTAATTCCCCAGTAAGGAAGGCAGATGGGAAACCGTGGAGATTAGTAGTGGATTAAAGAAGAATAAATGAGGCCACGCCTCCGATGACTGCCACTGCCGCTGGCATTGTGGAAACAATAATGCAGGTAGGAAGAGAAGCACAATGTTATTCGGGATTGGATTTGGCAAATTGTTTCTTTGCTATACCATCAGCACAGGAGAGTAAGGCTTGATTTGCTTTCCAACATAATGGTAAACAATACTGTTTTGCAGGACTCCCAGTGGGATTTCACAACGCGCCCGCTATTGCCCATACATTTGTTAGAAAAATGCTCGAGGAATTAGAACTGGAGGACAAACCTTTTGTCATTTCATATGTAGATGACATTCTGGTGGCAGGAAAAACAGCGGAGGAAGCGAGGGGGCGCACTCTGAGGGTCTTAAAAGTAATAAGAGACACTGGATTTAAAATTAGCACAATGGTCAGTGTGGCCGAATCAGAAGGGAATAGATTTCCAAACAATTAAGAACCCAGATTTAATGGTGGGGATTCTACAAGATCCCAGAAAGACACAACATGTGTGTGTAACAACATGTGGGAAAAGGAAGATACAAAGTACTTACAATATCAGGATATTAATACAGACAGTGACAATATCACAGATAGGGGTTCATGGTATGAAAATGGAGTAAGAATACCCATGTGGGCATGGTATAATCCAAATAAAAATAAGGAGAGATGTGATCCTAAATGAGTGCTCAAGAGGCTGAAATTAAGGCGGTAAGGGATGCCTTAAAGGAGATATGTGAATCAGAAACAGGAAATGAGAAATCTTTTGTTGTTACTGATAGTAAATATGTATATGAAGGAATCACAGAATATTTGTTCTTTGGGGATAAGAATGAATGTATGAATGCAGGAAATAAACAGTTAAAACACACTGAAGATTGGAAGGAAATTTATGTACTGTTAAAAGCAAGAAGATGAAACTCAAACACTTTGGCCACCTAATGAGAAGGAAGGACTCCCTGGAGAAGAGTCTAATGCTGGGAACAATAGATGGCAAAAGAAGGAGGGGGCGGCAGAGGATGAGGTGGCTGGATGGAGCCACTGAAGCAGTTGGTGTGAGCTTGGGTGGACTCCGGGGGATGGTGGAGGACAGGAGGGCCTGGAGGAATGTTGTCCATGGGGACGCAATGGGTCAGACACGACTTTGTGACTAACAACAAAAAAAGCAAGACAAGCAGCTAAAAGAGCAAGTAAAGAGATTGCTTTTACAGCAAACAGATAATGAAAAGTATCAAAGGTTAAAAGAAATACATGAGATTGGACAAGAAAGTATGGAAAAAAATTATAAAAGGAAGTAAGGACTTGAGGGAATGAAAAGGGAAGAGAGAAATGGTGAAAGAAATCGTAGAATCGTGTGTTCTGTGTAACTTGGTAAAAAGGGAATACGAGAAACAAGAAGGCTCATTGGTGTCAGTACAAACCGACCGACCTTGTGGAATAATATACATAGACTTTACAGATAAGTTGCCTAGAACAGAGGAGGAAAAAAAACATGTTGAGAAAATTAATTAAGGAAAATGGGAAAGATTGGGCAGAAAAAATGCCACAAGTTCTAATGGCTATAAGGAGTAGCCCCACATGAAAACTGGAACTATTACCTTATGAAATTCTGTGTGGAGACAAAATGAATTTAAGGTTTCCAGATGACTTTGATGCTCACGATATGGACTGGTTTGGAGTCCTGAAGGAAAGAGAACGCTATCGGGAGAGAATTAGGGAGGAAATGGAAAACATTAACAAGTTGAAATCTGCAGTGGAAGCAGAAAAGGTTATGATTCTGATTGGAGAACAAGTGAGATATTTGAATTAGGACCAAAAGAACATAATTTATGGCCCAAAATAGAGGGAACTGTTTGTAGTATTGGACAATATTTATCCAACCTCGTATTAGATTCAACTAGAGGGGGACAAAAGGAAATGGGTACACAAAATCAAATAAAACTGTGGAAAGCAGCTTCCTTTCCTACTTCTCTTATTTACAGGATTTTGCTAATAGACCTCATTTTGGTACGGCTAGTGTTGCTGTCGTGTCTATTTTATCTGTCCCTGTGTCTTTTGTTTATGTGTCTAATGAAAGCAGCACTAGAAGAATGGCACTGAAGATGCTGTGGATTACTGCTTTTTTTCCCCCCTTCTCCTGGGGAGTTAGTATAACTGAGGAAATGACTGGTATGAAATTGAAAATACCCTCTTATCAATGGAAATGCCTGAGAAGAAAAACACCCTTGCCAGGTAGACAAAAAGAGTGTTTGCACAAACAACAAATTTAAAAATGGGACAGTAAAAACATGGGGAAGGATACATGCAGGATATCATTGGTTTAGGCAAATAGATAAAACTAATGGGAATAGACAATTAACAACTGAGTTGTATAATGGACGTGTGTGATAAAAGAGAATTAAAAATAAAACAAGGTACTGCACAAAGGGTATGCATTACAGGAGATCAAAATAATCAAATGATGTTAGATTTGTTGAATACATGGATAAAGTGGAAGACATACTGGAAAATACAGGGGAACATAGGGAGACAATCGGAGAGTGCTCCTGAAATAAGTACAACAAAACAAACACAAAAATAGTAACAATGGAAGATACAGAAGGGAAATACAGGATGATTAACCAGTGAGTGAAATCTACACCAAGGAAACCTTATCTATCACATAGTTGTAAAACATATAGAGACAAGTTATCAGAGTGGGAATATCCAAAATACAAAATGTCCGGGTTCTGTTCAAATTGCAAATTGTGTTAATACACGAAAAAGTTGGGGGGAAACGGTATTATGGTATCTATGGGAGGATACTGACTGGGCCAATATCAAGGGCGATTATTGTTTCCAAATGACAAAAATGAGACACGGGTGACTAGGACCTCGTATCTTACCTCGATTTGGTATAAAGGATTTTGTAATAAAGGCTTACCAGACATTAGGATAAAGGAATGGTACAAAGAATTAAATAACCAAACTAGGTGTGACAATACATGTTACTTAAATTTCACTTGCAGTAATGCTGAGATGCAATTTTATGTAATGGAGGGAATCCTGAGAAATACTACAGATGGGCTGTGTGGGGATGAGAAGGTAAAAAGACCTTTAATATATGGAATGTATTGGTCATACTTGTCTCTTGTATTTGGCCCAAGAATACATAAATGGAACTTGCATATTAACATGACTTTGTTTAATGATACAAAATTAAAACCTTTATGTAAGGACTGGACATGGGCAATGTACAATTTGATGAGAGGCAAACAAGATATGCGGAAGAGAAAAAAAGAAGACCTCTTAGACACCATTTTAGGAGGCCCTGAAACAGGGGTGGGGGTCGCTAATTCTTGGGATATAGAGAAAACTGCAATTAAATTATCAACACTGGGAAGATGACAATGGAAAATACTAAAAATGACGGGAGATTATTTTGAAAACAGCTATAAATTACATGCAATGTCTGTAGGCCTACATGAAGAGACCAACCATCTAAATGAGACCTTCTTTGCAAATAAAGGATTTGTTTAAGCAGACAGATGCAAGAGTGGGAATGGCTCTGTCTTGTATTACATTACAGCACGTACTCATACATATAAGAGAACATATGGAAATGGCGTTAATAGAGAAGCATGCGGCTATGCTTGTCAATATGGCAGGATGGAATAAATATATTAACACTGATGTTAAAGATTGGTGTCAATTAGGGCAATATAGAATGGAAGAAGAACACTGGTATGTAGAAATATATTCGTTAGAGTATAGTGAAACAAAAACCACGGCAGCAGGATTAGTACATGATATACAATCAGTGCCAATCAAAAACAATGGAGTGTTTTGGATGCCTTGCTTCTTGTCTGAACATGCTTTATGTACTGAAAAGGGAACAAATGTCAACACCACAGTGGATTTGTCTTGATGTGAAAAATGGGAAACAGGACTTGTTTGTCCTAAGACTATAACCCAAAGGGAATCATGTAGCCTTAACAGTAGGGATGGTATTTGTGGACTACAGAAAATGGGGAATGAGACTTTTATTATAGATACCAGGAGAGGATGTTTATGTGTAACAACTGTTCAATCAATATTCTGTTCTGATGGAACAATTTTGTAAAAGGAGCAACAGTGTAAATGTCATATAACTTATATGCAAAACATGATAACTGGACACATACATTATGCTATGGAAATGGTAAACACAGAAATAAGATTAACAAAAGGAAAAGAATGGTTGAATTTTTCCTTGGGGTTAAATTTTGCAAAACTAAATGCTTTATTGAAGGACAATGAACAAATAAAACAACACTTACAGAAACATAGATGGGATACAGCTGAAGAATTTGTTAAGATACAATATCAAAACGGTGAATTCCAGAGGATAGCTGATGAAGAAAGCTCATTAACCGAACATCATTGGTATGATATATTTTATGGGTATTCATCTAAAAGCATCTGCCTTTTTACACTTGCTCATTCACCCAATTGTATGGATCAGGTTTGTAATGATAATTATAATATTATGGATGATTTGTATAATCAAAAAAATGAGGGATGTGCAACGTGATTTTGAGATCACTCAAACCCAAATGAGACGCATAATTGAACAACTGAGATTTTTCCTTTTTCTTCTCTCTTTATTCTTTTTCAATTTCATTGGATATTGTAAGAGAATAACAATATCAAGAGGGAGTGTATGTCACAGTGTGCCTGGGTTCCTGAAGGCCTAAGACCCAGACAAAAATGAAAAATTATGATGGGACTGACCAGACTGGGAAAACTGAGAGGCCCGAGTGGGGAGACGGCCACGATCGCAGTTGCGTCCGTGCAGGGAGGACGTGCGTGATTACAGGCGCGCTCCTGCAGGAAAGACAGGCGCAGTCTCGGCCATCTCCTCACCCCACAACCAACACGATCATCGCCATCTCCCCCCAACACACACCAAGGACTATACAAAAGCAAGTGATTATAGACAGATTTTTCGCCAGAATTGACCCTGCAGCTAAGAGACAGAGAGGAAACCCCTGAAGGAGATCTCCCCGATGTCCTTATGGAGGGGGACTCTCCCACCAAAAAATAACCTCCCCCCACCCAGGTTAGTGTTCTCCACTGTACTGGACAGTACTTTGTTACTCTGTTGTTGCCAATTTGATTCAAATTTTTCTGATTAAAAAAAAATAGTCACAGAACAGATTAACCTTATTTACATTGAACCTTATGGGGAAATTTGACTTGGGTCACAACCAATTTGGGTCACAGCCAGTCTCGTGGAACGGATTAAGTTCGTGAGCCAAGATACCACTGTACTCTTCCACTCCAAATATTCTTTCAATCCTCATCTTTTATTTCACCAACGTCCATTTCCCAAATTGATTTCAAACTTTTTGTCTGTTCCCCTAATTCTATTAATATTTTATAAATTTTGGCAATTCTTCCTTTACCTGTATATTCTTCCTTAATCTCACATTCTTTCACAATCACTTCAAATTTTGTTGTCTTTCTTCCTCTTTAAATTTTCCCTCCATCTTCATCAATTTTTCTAACTGTATTAAATTTAACTAATTTAACTTCTGTCAATACACTCCTTGAGTTATATTTTTATCTTATTTTTCCAATCTTTCCATTTATATATTTGATTATTTTTTAGTTTATCAATCAAATCCTTTGATTCTACTTTTTGGACTTTCTGCATTTCGACCACTGGTGTTAATGGAGAAATTCCTGGTGTTAATTGCTGTCTCCATTTTTCCCATATTTCCATCATATTTTTTAGAAAGGGATTTTGAATTCTCTTAATAATCTTTTTTATATCCTTTTTAAACCAGTATGTCTCTAAGTGATCACCTATTTACCTTAAGTCTTTTAATTCAATATCACTCCATATTAGTTCTTTGCTTTAGGCTATAATGTCGGGAATCTTTAATTGATTAGCAACCTAATACCTTTTAA
>NW_025335511.1:0-2951 GCF_004798865.1 Varanus komodoensis
CTCTGAGACTTCAGAATCTCCCAACATAGACAGGTCTGTCTCCGGGTCTGTATTATAAGCACGGATGTCAAAATCCGAGTTTATCTCATCCCCCGAGGAGTGAGGGATCCCGCCTCGGCCCACTCCCTTCCCTAAAAAAAACTCCATGTCGCTGTCTGTTGACGACTCTTCCCCTGAAGAGAGTCCCATCTCCATCTCCTCTTGTCTCCCGTTCTCCTGTTGTGGCAGTGGAGACTCTCCCCTCTGGGTCTGCGGTTCAAGGTTGAGACTGGGTGCCTTCCCCATCTTGAGTCTAGAGGCTGCATCTGTCACCCAAGATAGAGGCTCATCATGGGTTACAGCAGAGGCATCTTTTCTCCTTGCAGGGAAATCGCTATCCTTTGAATATTCCCCCTTGTTCATCCTTACTGGAGATCTGTCACGTTCATTGTCCTTTCATTCAGGCTTAGATGATCTTTGGAGCGATGGAAACTTTCCCTTCCCATATCTTTTCCGTCCCTTAAGTGTTGCACACTGGCTCATTTTCTCCTCTAGCACAGGACCCATCTGTGCCTGTCCAGGACATGCCTGTGTCTCTTCTCCCATTTCTTGAAAAGCCAGGTTTACTTGTGGATGGGAGTAACTGTCCCAACAGAGAGAACCTCTTCCTTCTAATAATGCTGTCAACATTTCATATTCTTTCCCCAGTGCTATCCTGATAGGCTCTGTCTGTTTCAATTTTTCCTGAAGCTCTTGCACCCCTTCTTGAGTCTCGCTGCATCTAATTTGCATCTCCACCTGCTCCTCTTGCAATACAACTGCCTGCCATCTCTCCTTCAGAGCATCCAGCCGCTTCTGAACATCAGCTTTAAATGTTTCATGCTGCTGCTTGTCTGTGACAGAGACTCCTCTCTCTTGCAGCATGTTCCCTGAGTGCACCCCCATGTCCCCCTTTCTAGGACCAAGAACCCGTTGCTGGGGTTTAGTAAACATTGCCCCATTCCCATTGAATCAGTAAACGGCATGGCCTGAGGCTGTTGCGAAATTTTCTGCAGCACGTTTCCTTGTTGCTGGGAAAGGAGGTTGCGGGGGGGGGAGCCCCTTTTGCTGCTTCTATGGGGTTCTCCTTTGCACATTCCTCTCTCTGGGCATGGGGTAAAGATTCCCCACTGTCCACCCCACAGAATTGTCCACTTTGGGTTGTCTGTACACTTTGATTTAAGGCGGAAAAATCACCCTGATTTTCCTTTACAGCAACAGCAGCAGCCGGGACTTGCCCGGGCTTGCCTTTTAAAGAGCCGTTGTCTGATTCCAAGCTGGGGGGGACCCTTTCTCCGAGTCTTTTAAGAAAAACTACGGGGTACCCCCGATTCATTCCACCATCCAAGGACTCCCCAGAGTTGAGCCTACAAACACTGACCTGGGTTTGATCATTTCTCTTCCCACGAGTGCTGGAAGCAGACCTTCTTTGCCGAAGATCCAACTCACTGGGAGCAGACATGCTGGGCTTGCTTTGTGGCAGAGGCAGCTGCAAGCCTGGTTCCTCTGCACCCGATTTCTGTCCAAAACTGGGGTTCCGCAGATGCCCCTCTTGCACCTCTGGGTCCCCCATGCTCTCTCTGACTACCCCAACATTTTGGGGCTCAGCAGTCTGAGAATTTGCACCAAAAGTAGCCGTTTTTGTAATCCCAAACCAGGAGCTCCTCCAACATGCGACTGCACCAGGGTAGGATGGATGAGGGTCTTCTCATTCCCTCAGCTCCTTTCCCCCTTGAGCAATTTCTAGAATGGAAGAAAGCTCCTACAACTCCTGGGCTTCCTTGTTTGCCTTTCCACTTAGAAAGATGAGGTTTTCCTTGTCAAAGCAAGTGCCAAATTCAGGAATTCTTGAGCATTTTGCAAACCAGCAAGCTACAGCAATATGCAATTCAGACTGGGATCGGGAAAAAACTATTGGTAGGGGAAAATGTTGTCTCTTTTCCTTGTCTCTGATCTTCCTCTGTTGTCACTTTACAGTATGTTCCAACACTTTCCCGTGGCTCACAAACTGAAATACCTGTCCAGTGAGAAATTGTCCCTTCTGGACAACAATCACAACTGTAGCAGCAAACCGGCTTCCCCTCTGGAACTTTTCCCTGCTGCCCTGGAGAGCACCTCTCCACACACCTTCCAAAAGGCATCTTCTGCAAAGGAAAGCGCAAATGGCCAACGATAAAGTGAAATACATTGCACTAAATTTATTTATTTATTTTTCGGTTTATACCCTGCCTCTTTCCTACAAAGGGCATAAGGCAGCTTACATCTCCTTCTCCATCTTATCCCCACAACAAAAACCTGTGAGGTAGGTTGGACTTTGAGTCTGTGATGGGTCCAAAGTCTCCCAGTAGGCTCCATGGCTGAGCGGGGACTAGAACCCAGATTGTCCTAGTCCTAGACCCATGCTTTTAACCACTACACCACACTGCTTCTCCAAAATGTGGTGGCTCATTGGAGTTCTCTCTTTCTTTCTGGGAAGGTCACTTGAAACCCTCAAACTTGTATGGTACACAAAAATTTCATAGCTGTAAGCTGAAGGGAGAGGGGTTGCCAAAATCATTCCCTGCTATTCCATTGACCTCAGGGGGTTCACTTAACCTATTCACCCCGCCATGCAGTGTATGCCCCAGAGTGCTATATTTCTCTCTGCATAGAGGAAGGAATCTGGTTCTACAACCCATCGGTCAGGAGCTAGGTTTCCTCCCTTCTCACTTTCAAATCAAGAGCAACATCTTTGGCCAGATTTCTTTAGACCCAGTGCACAACCAGCAAGTATAGCCAGTAAAGAAAGACCCCCCAAATATGCACAGAGCGGGTTGTTGGACCCAACCCCTTCTGAGCCGAGTGCCCAGTCCAGCTCTACTATTCTCTGGTTCTGTGAGAAAATAGAATCTATGTCAGATGTAGAGCCTTTGGGACCTGCCTCCTACTCAATC
>NW_025335511.1:3031-7303 GCF_004798865.1 Varanus komodoensis
AGTGTGAGCACAGACTCAGATCTAATTCCTATTTTTGCAAAGTGATTTTCAGGACAAAATAATACCTATGTTAGCCTGAAGACATTTGGGGAAAGCACCTATGAATGCACACTTCCTGATACGGACACAGAACTGAGGGAGCTCTGGGGTGGAATCTGCTGAAATTTGAGAAGCTCTATTCGACTGATCAATGTGTCCTTTGAGCTATCTGGACTGCCGTTTCCCACCAGAAACATAGAAAAATGTCTCCTTTTGGATTTTGTGGGTCCAAAGTCAAGAGAAAATGTCTGAATTCTGGAACGTCCCTTCTCTGGACTTTGAAGTGCAAAGCACTGTGCAAGGTTTTGAGGTATCTCCCAGCAAAGTCAAATCCTTTTGCAAAGAATTCCCAATGGAAGGCCAGGATCCAAACCTTCCTCAATGGGGTCTTGGTCTTTTCTCCATGGATAGCTAACAATGCCATTAATTTTTGTACAACACTGGCATTTGCAAAAACAATCATCTCTTGGGGCCCAGACCCAGACCTAGGAATACACTCACTTCGAATTTGAAGCACATGGAGAGGGTCTGATATCTTGAACATTTCAGAAGCGGCCACACAGATGTCCTTCTCCTTGAGCATGGGGATGAGAGTATGACTGAACCTTTCACCACGCTCATCACCTGGAGCAACCAGTCCAATGCAGTTCCAGTGGAAATGCAGGAGCAGCCGGACTAAGCCCACATACTGGAAACTGTCATTGGGATCGATTTGGTAGAAGGATGGGAATTCCCTTTTCTTTTCCTGAGCATGGTCGGTCAAGAAATAACCAAGCTGGAGGAAAGAATTTCCCGTAATGCTGTTCTGGCAGAATTGTGTGCTATTTTGAAAGCCAGCATATTTCCTGTTTCTAATTTTTGGCAAAGGCTACCAGAGACTCAGTGAGGATCCATCGAGCATTTCAGCCATACAATCCCTCAGGTTTTTTGGGTCATACAAAAAGTGTATGGGTCCATATACAGGAAGAAATGGAGTCAGGACAGAGTCCTTTTAAAGGCCCCAGTGCCCGTGTGGGACAGATGAGACAAAAGGGAAAATAGAAAGAGAGCAGGAAGACAAAGTTGGAGCAAACAGTCTGTGCAGCAATTAGTAGGAGTACCTGGACTAGATGGTACAAACAGAACTAGCAGGAAAGGAATGGGTCGAGAGATTTTTCTGAAGCCCAAGAAGATAAATCAGAGGACAGGCTAAAAAGAGATCTTTGAGTAGAGGCAGCAGCAGATAGAAATGTTTTAAACCAAGACAAGGAGAATGAGGATGAGGATGGGGCAGGGGCAAAGGAAGACAATTTTTCCAGTTTCAAAGTGAACTCTGTTCCTGTCCATCCCACCCTAACATGCACTTGCCTATCTTCTAGAGCATTATAAAGGCATTCCTTCTGATTTGTATCTAGGAACGTGGCTTGCTGTAATGGTATATTCCCTGGTCCGGCAATGCCTTATCCAGTCTGTGAGCATCTCCTCTGACTCTGCTTAACCATCATACCAGATTAACATTCATTCCCTTCCTGCAGTTACTTCCCTTCCCTCAGACGCCTTCAATTTGGCATTGTTTATATTTTTCCATTTTTATCACATATTAGATTTATATAATACTGTTCTACCAAGTGAATTCTGCATCGAAATAACCAATTGCATATAAAATAGACAAGGGGAATATTGTTCGTGGGACGCTTTCTCCATTCCAGAGACAAGCATCTGTCTGGTTCATTAGAACAACAAAGAACCTTGCAACCACAGAATCATAAAATAGTGGAGTGGGAAGGGGCCAAAAGGCTGCTGGATTCAAGCCCCTGCTGAGTACAGGACACTAAGTTATACCATCCCGCTCATGTGACTGTCTGGGTGTCTTTTGAATGTCTGTTGTGAAGGGAAAAATGAAAACTGCCCCAGATAGAAGAGTCCATTGCTGTACTTCTCTGACAGTGAGGAAATTCTTCCTGGTGTCTAGCTGAAATCGGCTTTCTTTTAACTGAAGGCCCAGGACAGAACACTCTGGCACCCCACTAGTCATCCCTCCCCAGTCTGAGAATGTGTCATTGATGAGCAATCTTTAAGTCCAATTTTGCAGCCAATTGTGGATCCACCTAATGGTTGCAATTTCAAGCCCACTCTTTGCTTGTTTAGTAATCAAGATATCATGGGACAATTTGTCAAAGGTGTTGCTAAAGGCTACCTAAATTAGGTCCACAGCATTCCCTTGCTTCCCATGTAAGCATACAAAGCATTGCAAGTATCTTTGTTTCTTTAAACCCCAACTACTTCCACATATAACAGACCCATTTTTGGCTGGTACTAGTTAAGGAATTGCACCTCAATGACAGAATTGAAGCAACAAACCTCCACAAATTTTCAGGGACTGACCTGTCCATCTCAGTGATTTGAAGCTCTGCCATTCCCCCCACATTTATCCCGTTACCAGTGGGATCTTGTACATGCCCGTTAACAGTGCAATCTCCTTTGAAGATTGAGAGTCAAGGCCCCCAATAACAGAGAGCAGCTTATCTTGCCTATCTTATTTATAATTGGGAACTCTTTGCCTCCGCGTGGACAGCAGAGAAAAACTGTTCTCGTGCATCCTTCTGACAAGGTCCATGTGCTCATGGATGCAGAAGCCGAGCGTCGTGTTTGGAAGGAGAGTCACGTCCTTGTTGAGCCCAGTGATGGTGAACACCAAGGCCAGGAGGTGCTGGTAGTTCTTGATGATTGTCCTGAAATGATGACAGTGACACTGGGGCTAGGAGACAATAGCAACAGAGCAGATGAAGAGTCCTGGATGTTGGCTTAAAAGGTCCTTCTGGACAAATGGCATCTGCATGAATTATTCACATATGCACTTCAGTTGTACTATTGAGGCATGGAGAAAAAAGAACTCACTAGCTGCATTACAAAGGACATCTGGAGAATCTTGCCCAATCAGAAGCTTAATTTAGTACTCTGTTTCTTTACTGATTTCATTTCTAGCGCAGCCCACAGCCAAAGCTCTCTGGGTGGTTCACAGCAATCTAATATACTGGTTTATTACCTATTGCTCATTTTAGGATAGAAATCTTTCCCAGAGGCAAACAACTTACCAGTAAAACCAAAATCTAGTAATTATATATTTTGGGGATGGATGGAAAGCAATATATGAAAAGCAATATATGAAATGAGAAAAGGCCTGTTCTGCTGGGAGAGCGATTGTATCTCTTTTGTGAAAACTTACACTGGAAGAACAGAAAGGCTTGATGGGGCTAAGCTACGGAAGTCTTCTGTCTCCAGATAGGAATAACTGCACAGGGGTAAATTCCCACCCACAATGAAGTCTCCTGAGTGGTGATACTCTTGCTGTTCATTGGGTGTGGTCAAGAGGCAGCTTGTCCTTCTCATTGTTCTCTGGATAACCTGAGGCAGAATCCAAAGAAGTAGCAGTAGGTGTGAAATCATCATCGGCCCAAGAGACCTTCTGCTCAAAGCCAGAGGCAAAGACCGACAAGCAAGCAAGCAAGCAAGCCCGAATACACAGAGCAACCTCTTGGGAATGAGATCGTCGTCAGAAATGGCCTGGTGCCAAATGCTCAAGACCTAACACACACTTATGTGAAGCAATTTTTTTTTTAAATTTATGTTTATAATTATTCAATTTATTGTTGTAAGCTGCCCCGAGGCTTCGGTGAATGGGGCGGCATAAAAATGTTTTAATAAATAGATAAATAAAACATTCTCTAGGTTTTGTATTGATCCCTTGGGGGATTACTCAATTACCGTAATAGTTATAATTCTAAACAAACAAGATAACCAGAGTTTTGAATTTCTCTTTGTTTCTCTGTGAGCCAGTGTGAGTTGACTGTGTCAAGGCACTTTGACCTGGCAATAAATACTTACTTACTGGTCTATCTGCACTTAAATCATCCTGTAGGGAAAGAGGACATCCTTGGATTGTCCAATACTGAAAACAATGGTAGGATCTCAGGGATTCCTGAACGGACTGGGAAGCATCCACTGGTGAGCCAAGCAGTGACCACAGAGTAAGGATCTGCCCTGGGTCTGCACACCTGAGTTCCAAATCACTTCTCAGAAGTCAAGGCAGCAGGTGACCTTCCTTAACCTCTCCAGTTCAATGTTCTCATTGACTACAAGAATGGTATTTCTTCCTTTGGATGGTTGCCTGGGGACCCTCAGACCTAGGATGACATGTTGACTTGATTGCATCCAATAGGACCCATGTCTGCACCATCATTAGTTCCTTGTGTG
>NW_025335511.1:7460-8927 GCF_004798865.1 Varanus komodoensis
TGGCCAATGGGGTGTCACATAAAGCTCATGCTGCCATATCTTTCTAATGCTGTTCGTGCCATTCTATATCAGATTTTGTCATACCTCTTCTAGAGCAGGCTTTTGTATTCATTGCTGGCTGCTCCTGGTTTGTGTGTGAATGTGTGTACTGAATTTGCAGTACCCTTCCTGGGCCAAGAGGAGTGACTTCATGGGACTGGTTGGCAGGAAGGGGCAGGGATTCTTCTCTTGCTTTCCCTTGTCCTCCTACATGGCTTCTTGCTCTCTCTCTCTCTCTCTCTCTCTCTCTCTCATCAGACATTACTCTGCCACAACAATGCACATTGTCCTGATTACACTTTCTGCTCTGACCCATGCATCTCTGAGCCCTTCTCCCGTTAGTTCCAGTTGCTCCTGTCTTGTTGAAGCCCTGCTCCAGCCCTGCTCCAGCCTTGCTCTGGTTAGGGTTAGGGTTGGTCCCTGCCTTGTTCCAATCTGGTCCTGCTTTGCCCCTTTTCATTCCACCTGCTCTAGTCTGCTTCAGCCCTGCTCCAGTGTGTTCTTGCTTCCTCCAGTGGTTCCTGTCCTGCTCTAGCCATCTCTTGTCTAGACCACCTTTATTTGACTACTTCCCTCGCAGCAGACCTCTGAACTGTGCTCTCTCTCTTGCCTATATAATATGGGACTACTTGCTGCCTTGACCCTGGACTGCTGACAATGCCTGCAGCCTATAGCCATACTAAGCTACAGGATCTGGTTCCGCAAAAGCACCCTGGTCCCAGCTTTTTTCCTGTCCCAACCGCCGCCCAACTCCCAGGCCTTACATTCTCTCTCTCTGCTTTGGAAATGAAATGTTGCTTCCCCTACTCCACTTCTTTGAAAAACAATTGCAATGTTTTTTCAAGCCTTCCTGATTTTTTTTCACCCAATGAGAAAAGAACATGGAAATTCATGGTGAAAAAGGCCAAGACCCCACAAGGAATTTTTAGTACATGAGTCCTCTCTGAAAGTCTCAGTAAGGATTTCAGACATCTCTAATAGAGAGATGGAAAAATTCATATGGATATGAAGTTTTTCTATATAAATACACTATTGGATTGTGCACAACCATCATTTACTTCTTTAGAAAGTAAGCAAAGTATACTGCAGAAGCATGTATGAATGATTTAAAGGTTGTTTTCCCAACCTTCGGTACCTCAAACAGGAGAAACAGAAGCAGTGAGTCCCATCACCAACATATAAAATGTTTCCAAACTCAACTGTTTCATTCTATCCGAATTCAACAGTTTTTGCAGAACACTGATCAGAATGGGTGGCTTATTGTCCTTATATCTTGCTCTCTCTGTTCTCTGAGAGCAGGCCATCAGCTGAAGAAAATGGCATATCGTTCTTTGTTTGATGGTTGCCTTTCAGAAGATACATATGTTAGGCCATGTGTATCCATTGGTTTTACTTTTCATAAAAATAATAGGATTTCAGTTTTAGTTA
>NW_025335511.1:9062-14425 GCF_004798865.1 Varanus komodoensis
AAGAAGGAAGATCTGTATCTTGCCTGTGATTCTTCAGCATTGATTCTTCATTCCAGATGCAGTTCAGTGCACCCCATGCCCAAAAGATCAGCACCCAAAGAAGACCCAGGACCACTGTCAGCCCAAGAAGATCCACTTCCTTTCCTATCAGGAGTCCCTGGGAATCACTTTAGCTTCTCTGGCTCTTTTCCTCTCTCTCATCACATCCCTAGTGCTGGCAATTTTCATTAAATACCACAACACCCCAATTGTCAGAGCAAACAACCAAGACCTCACCTACATCCTTCTCATCTCCCTCCTGCTCTGCTTCCTCTGCCCCTTCCTCTTCATCAGTCAACCCACGAGGTTCTCCTGTCTTCGACAAGCTGCTTTCAGCATCACCTTCTCTGTTGCCATTTCTTCCATTCTGGCTAAAACTGTCGTTGTGGTTCTAGCGTTTATGGCCACCAAGCCTGGGAATATTGCAAGAAAGCTCTTGGGGAGACAGCTGACAAACTCCATTGTGCTGGCCTGTCCCCTAATCCAGGCTGTGATCTGTGCTACCTGGCTGCTGATGTCTCCCCCATTCCCACCCCTGGACTTCAGTTCCCTGGATTAAGAGATCATTGTTGAATGTCACGAAGGCTCAGCCACCCTGTTTTACATTGTCTTAAGCTATTTGGGCTTCCTGGCGCTCAACAGCTTCATAGTGGCATTCCTAGCAAGGAAATTGCCTGACACCTTCAATGAAGCAAAGTTCATCACCTTCAGCATGCTGGTGTTTTGCAGTGTTTGGGTTTCCTTTGTGCCCACCTACCTGAGCACCAAGGGGAAGGCCATGGTGGCCGTGGAGATCTTCTCCATCTTGGCCTCTGGGGCTGGTCTCCTGGGCTGCGTCTTTTTCCCCAGATGCTACATAATTCTTCTGAGGCCCAGTCTCAATAGCAGAGATCATCTAGTAAGGAAGAATAATTAGTGGAATCAACACTTTGTTGTCCCCCTTTCATATTCACTTGCTACTCTGAATGTCAAAACCCTGGTATTCTTCCAAATTGGTCTTTGGAAAGAAGCTGAGGAAATTAATCAGGAAGGTCCTGAAGAAGAGGGAGAAGAAAGCTTGGGGATAACAATGGACCAGGAGGTTTATTCACTCTTCTCCATAAAAGCTGCTTCAGTGTTTGCATTTCAGAACTTGTCCTAATTTAGAGCCTCTGATCGCCATTAGTAATGGATATATATGTCAACAGAAACACCCCATTTTGAAAGAGCTCCATCTTTGGAGTTTGTTGAAAGGGCAACCTCTATGGACTACATCAGCAAAGTCCATTGTGGGTATTCATTTTTATGGGTCACCCTGGCTAGGCTGCCCCTATCCAGGAATGAATGCCAGGCTCACCAACTGAAGCATTCTAGTCTCCCTGGATCTTCACTGACAGGGATGAATCTAGGAACATCCCAAAAGAATCCACCAGTTCCTCCAGAAGAAGTGCACTCCCTTCCAGCATAGGCAAGCATCCCACTTCCCAACCCACAGAAGAATAACGGATAAAGACCACCCACAATATTTCTAACATACACTGGTAGCCATCTTATTCTTCATTGGGATTGTAGAAGTTTCTCAGAGTCAAAGGTGGCAGCTGGCCTCTCAGGCATGACATGAGAGATAGGGAGGTAGCCAGAACCAGGTTGGGTACTCAATCATAATTATTCTTCTTCATAGTGTTTATATCAACAATCTGTACAATGCTGAGGCCATCCCTGTGCACAGAAGGACAAATTCCCTGTATCGGCAAAGGGAGGGGGAATAACCCCTCAGTTTCTCCTTCCCTCAGCAAGTGCCTATCCATACAAATCCCAGGCCACAGTCCTAGCATGGCTGATGGGAAGTTGACTTGCGGGGAGGCTAGCCAAACAATCTGGGCCTAAATGGAGGTGGGGCTTCTTGGCCATGTTTACTGCTGCACCCATTCATTCCTTATTTTAGAAAAAGTTCAGGAGATGGAGCTATGAATGTAGATGAGATGTCCATTTAATTTTTGTTTGTTAACTTTCTACAGCAACATGATGTTCATTTTCCTTGTGAAGTTCTTTTTACATCAGGACAGGGAAGGGAAGCCTTAACACGGCTTTAATTTGTCTTCATCTAGGGTACAAAGCTGCACAAAATACATAATGGAAAAATGCACCCTATCTGAGCAACACTCTTTTTGCGGAGCTGACAAGCTCCTTGCTCTTTGGCTGCATCATCTGGCTGAGGAAACTCATGGGCAGGGGGAAGATCTAGCATCCCAGACAGCTCCTAAGAATAAGACCCATGTTCCCTAGTCACACCCCCTTTCCCTCATGTCATGGTTTGTTTGTCTGTTTGTTTGTTTTATTATTTCAATTTATATCCAGCCATTTTCCTACAAAGGGCTCAAGGCAGCTTACATCATTCTCCTCCTCCATCGTATCCCCACAACAACGACTCTGTGAGGTAGATTGGGCTGAGAGTCTGTGACTGGCTCAAAGTCACCCAGTTGGCTCAATGGCTGAGCGGGGACTAGAACCCAGATCATCTGAGTCCCAGTCGCATGCTCTTAAGAGAATGTAAGGCCTGGGAGTTGGGCGGTGGTTGGGACAGAAAAAACACTGGGACCAGGGTGCTGGTGTGAAACCAGATCCTGCAGCTTAGTATGGTTACAGGCTGCTGGCATGGTCAGCAGTCTAGGGTCAAGGCAGCAAGTAGTCCAATATTATACAGGCAAGAGAGAGAACACAGTCCAGAGGTCTGCTGCCAGGGAAGAAGTCTCATAAAAGTGGTCTAGACAAGAGAGGGCTGGAGCAGGGCAGGAACAACTGGAGGAAGCAAGAACACACAGGAGCAGGGCTGAAGCAGACTAGAGCATGCAGAATCATACAGGGGCAAAGCAGGAACAAACTGGAACAAGACAGACTAACCAGAGCAAAGCTGAAGCAGAACTGGAGCAGGGCTTCAACAAGACAGGAGCAACTGGAACTAACTGGAACAGGGCTCAGACATGCATGGGCCAGAGCACAAGGAGTAATCAGGACAATGTGCATTGCTGTGACAGAGTAATGTCTGATGAGAGAGAGAGAGAGAGGGAGAGAGAGAGAGAGAGAAGCCATATAGGAGGACAGGGGAAAACAAGAGAAGAATCTGTGTCACATCCTGCCAACCAGTTCCCTGAAGTCACTCCTCTTGGCCCAGGAAGAGTTCTGCAAATTCAGCACGCACTCACACACACACACCAGGAGCAGCCTGCAATGAATACAAAAGCCTGCAATAGAAGTGATAGATATATAATGGCAGGAACAGCATTAGAAAGATATGGCAGCATGAGCTTTATGTGGCACCCCATTGGTCATGCACTCCAATGCCAGTAAAAATTCCTAGCATCAATTGGAGATGCTCAAAATGCCCATGTGACAATCATGTGCAATCTCCTTTGGTTGATGGTATTGGATTTGTGAATGTTGGCATACACAGTTCTGTCTCTAGCAAGGGGGATCAGTGATGATGGAAGCTGCTTTTTGCCATGTCAGAGAGTTGATGTAATTAGATTGGCCCTGTCTGCTTTGGCTGGGAATGGTCCTTCAGCATTTTAAAGGCTGATCTTTCCCAGCCTTAACTGGGATTGCATTTGAGAGTTTCCACAAATAAAGCATGAGTTTTGCAATGCAGGTGTTTCCTACAATACTAGGAACGAGGAAAAAACTTGCTTCACTACAGAGCTATTTTGAAGAATGAAAGACAGTACCTGTCTGATGTTGAATTACTGAATTTTGGTTTTATCGGTTGGTTATTTGCCTTTGGGAAAGATTTCTATCCTAAAATGAGTAATAGGTAATGTCAGAATCCCTAAATCTCAATTTGTGAGATTAACTAAAACTCGGGATCATGGGAAAGATCAATCGTTATGAACCTCCTTGTCTTTATTGTCTATCCCAGGTTCCCCGCGGTGGACTCACGATAAGGCATTACTGGTCAGGCAGAGGTAAACTCGTTGCAAAGCTTTAATCCATCTAGCAGTAATTTTTATACTCTCTCAGTCATGTTCACCCGTACAGAGCCATTAAGGACAGAATACAAGTATTACAATAAAGTTCTGTGGTCAGCATATGCAGAAAAGATACAGGAATGTCAGTCAATCATACAGACAATAAGATTACACTATCTCACAAGGCGATTTTGACATATCAGTGGAATAACTTCCAGAGGCATGGATCCATCTCCGGGTCTACTCAGATATGTAAATTTGGGCTATCGTAAGCTCTTGTATTGCATTCAGGAAGTCTGAGACCCTGAGTAAAGTATGACAAATAGCTACTTCTTGCCAAGTGGTAAATTCCAAGAGATTAGATAGCTACAATGTGAATGAATTTGACTGAATAAAGACCTCAAATTCTTTCTGTCTGCTCTTGTCCTATAGCCGGGGGGGGGGTGGGGGGAGAAACATCCATAGTTTGACATTTTTAAATGGATTCCTGAGTTGAACTATGCTTCTTTTCCAAAACCCCCTTTTTATCCTGAGGTTTAAATAAGATTTATTTGGGCCTCTTTTCCAACAATCCCCTGTTTGTCACCTGCACAAGCTAGGTGACACTGCTGAGAGTATTTAGACCGAATAAATCTTATGTAGGCAATCCCATTCTTCCTTGGCCATAATACTACTTCCATCCCACCCCCCCCCCGCCCCCGCGAGAGTATTCAGCATAAGATGGGCCGGAGCTTGCTGCCGGCTTTCCCGTCGGGAAGGGAACACAACTCCCCCATCAAGTTCAAGGAGGTGCAGATGGGCAAACAGTTTGAGAGGCAGCAAAAACATAATCCTAATCCCAGTAGAACCATGGCACAGATGACTAATCCCTTTAAGAACTGTTTGAGAAAGCCTACTCCTGGAAGCCAGCTCCAAAAATCCTTGGTTGCCTCCTCTTTTTCAGCCAAGTATTGTTGATATGCTTTGTCAGCACTGTTACTGCGCTCTGAAATAACAGCTGAGTTATCGGGAATATAGGTGCAACATTCAGTTCCAATCAGGGCACACAGTCCTCCAGTATCCACCAATATGAAGTCTAGAGCAAGTTGATGTTGAACAGCGGTAGTTCTCAGAGCTTGGAGCTCACTGTTCATATCTCGTAAGGTGGGAAGCGTATTATTGACAAATGATTCAAAGGCAGTGCTAAGTGAGTTGACCACTGCATCCAGTCTTCCCACCCCATATCGAGGAAAAATGATTTGCCAAACTCGACCATTAGTGGTCAGAATAGGAAAAGACTGCGGTACTCAGGCATGTCTAGCATGGAAATCGGAAAAATCAAGCTGACTGGTAAATCGTACAGGAGGTAAAAGGCGACCTAAATAACAAGAACCTGCCCAATTG
>NW_025335512.1:0-5360 GCF_004798865.1 Varanus komodoensis
AAAAATGACCCCAATCCAGGTCCATCTGAAAAGCAGCAGCAACTGGAGTATCCCCATATATTGTTGTTTTTTGTCAGGAAACATCTGCTGGAATGAAACCCATTCGTGTTTGTTATTCATCACCGGAGCAGATCCAAATCCAAGCTGAAAAGACCAGAATGGAAGTAAGGAGCTGGGAAACTGGTAGAGTCATTTCCTTCAGGCAGTCCCAACATTCCCCACCTTAATGACATGCTACAGACGTGGATTTGGCTGGCTCAGGTACCTGCACCCTCCTCGGTTGTGAGATGGTATTTCCAGGGGTGGGACAAAGAGGAAAGCTGCATCACAATCCACCAAAACTGGCAAATCATGATGTATCTCTCAAAAAATCATCCCAATAATGCAATTATCTATTCTTCTTTGTTTGCTATTGGATTCAGATCCCTTGGTCAATCAAGGCAAATCTAGGATTTTTCTGTATGCACAAACAATCTTGCAGATTGTGGTCAGAGGGAAGCTCCATTCTTTCACAAAATCATGAATGAGAAGCAGGAAGAAAGAAGTCACTGGATTCTGTGTTCACAACTGCAATTAATTTTATGGTTCACAATTTGCAAGGTCAAACTAGGAAGATAAAATTTATTTTGTTATTGTCTGACAGGTATAGGGAAGTCTGGAACATCCCTTTTAATTGCAAATTAACATGTCATA
This sequence comes from Varanus komodoensis, assembly GCF_004798865.1. NCBI lineage: Eukaryota > Metazoa > Chordata > Lepidosauria > Squamata > Varanidae > Varanus > Varanus komodoensis. The sequence goes on from NW_025335512.1 coordinate 694, forward strand.
TTGAAGTGAGCAATAAAAATGTTTAAGGGTTTTTGGGGTATATTCATTGATTATGTTTTAAAGAAAGAGAAAAGATTTAAGCCATCAAAAGAATGATTACAGCATTGCAGGGGGGAATGCCATGAAGTTTTTTTTCCCTTTACCTGTGACAACTTTGGTAGAGCTGACTGGCAGCATAGCAATATCGCAATTATATTTTACTGTACTTTAGTCTTTATGTCTCCAATTAAATGTAGTTGGGTTTGCTTGGTTGTACTTTTAAATAAATTAAATTTGAAAAAATAAAAAAGAAACAGGGAAAAAGAAGTCACTGACTTTTATGTGCACAAATAGGCTTGATTTTATCATTTACGTTTTTTTCTAATTGCTTGATTTGTGTTTGATATTTAAGCACTGGAATAAAGCTTATTTTTTAAGTTAAATTTGTTCTGCTGCAGTAGCGTATGTATTTCAAAGTGTTTTAGAAATTACAAATTTGGCTCCTTCAACTTCAAATGTCATGGCACTTTTGCAGGAGATTGCAACATGAATCAAACATTTTCTGAGTTAACTGGGCATAGAAAATGTTGGGACTCACCACCAAAGATAAGGAAATTGTGACTTGATGGTCTTCCTTCCTATCTGCAATAAATCAAAGAAGTACATATTCCTCTGGGTCATAATCTATCTTTTATGCACTATGCAGGAATGTGCTGTCCCCCTTCCTGTCTCCAAAACACAAAACATCATCCAAAAGAAAAATAGAAATTAGTCCAACTGAAAACATTTGGATTATCCATGTGCACACCTTACCTGAGGCATCTTGTACATGCAGAGAATCGTTGCCATGAAGAGACACACATCTGCATTGGGCCCTCCAATGACAGTCACAGTGTTGTCCTGGACATCACACTTGTAGTTAGGGATGAGTCTGCCCCATGTGGACAGAAGTTCCAGTGAGGCTTGGTAGGTCCAGCTTGCAACAAAATGGCTGTTGTAGATGTGGAAGCCAAGCGTGAAGTTGGACATGTCCTGCTGATTGGCATTGACTTCTTTCACAGCAAACACGAGGGCCAAGACATGCTGGTACATCTGAGTCATGTACCTGCAGTGAGACATGGATGCTGCATCAATGTGCCTCTGCTCCAAAGCATGGCATGTGCTGCTGTTCCATTCACCCCAGAGTAGGTTGTGTGTTGAGCAATCATACTGTGCAAAAACAGCAAGTATGCACACTTTCCCCTGCCCAGTTAGGTGTGGTGCAATGCTAGCACAATGACCTGAACTTTTGATGTCCCCAATGGTCACATTGGCATCATGTGCACAAAACATTGCAATGATCCTACTGCAGTTCAAAGCAATCTTCCCAGAGAAGGGAGTGAAAACTGATCACAGACTTTCATATGATTTAGAAAGCTGGCCAGTGGTAGAAAAGGCACCGTGATTTCTAGGAAGATATGGAAAAAAGGTCTGTGGAATCTAGAGGGGAGAATGTTGGCCAGTGGAAATTACATGGCACTTCCCATCAATGTGCCAGAAGGAATGTTGATCTAGGTTTGTAGGACCCATGCACAATTAACATTACTCTCCCCAGGATCTAGTTATGTATTTAAACGATAGGCAGTCTTGCACACTACAGCATTTCTAAAGGCCCCTTCAGTTCTTTGTTGCAAAAACTCTGGTGGTATAATAAATCCAATTTCCTCTCTTCAGGTATAGTTTCTTCCAAATGCAATTGCCATTTCTCCTTGCTTGCAGCAACCCCTACAGAAGCTGGGTTCATCCATGTGGTACCAGAAGGGGGAGAAAAATGCTGACCAAAGACTAACTTCCTGTTCCTTCAACTACCTAGTTCCCTCTTTTGAAAAGCAGGTGGGGAAATCTCAGGGGGCAACTTATGAAAATAAAGACAAAGGGTTCTTTTAAAAGAGTAAAAAGTAATGAGGAGGAAGCAAGTTTGCTGATAGCAGTGGGCTTTTATCTGCCTTTCTCAACTGAAAGGAAAAGTCGCAGTGTTTCCCTTACCTGAGCAAAATCTATACCCAGATAATTCACCTGCCTGGAGGGAGAGCAGCACACTCCAATTCATGAAGGTTTTTATTGTAGAGGTGCCATGGGACCATTCATTTTTCAGATGGATACTAGCTTGACTAACCCTAGAAAAAAGACATGATCAAGGAGTCTTACATTGAGTCATCAAAGAGATCCAGAGAGGGATGTGATCTGAAGTTCACAGGGTTGGAAAAGATGAAGATCTGAGAAAAGATGCCAGCAATGATGACATCTCCTGACTGATAATACTTGTGCTTTATTGGCAGCAGGTCACCAAGGTTACATTTATCAGGTGGAAAACTGCACGCTGTCAGAGGCAGCAGCAGGAATATAAGCAGCACACAGATCCCAGTCCTGTAAGAATATTTTCCTCCTTTGCCAGGATTGACCTGCTGCTTCATTGCTATTCAAGTGATTAGCAAGATTCAAGTAGCTGAGCCTGGTTGGAATGACCACTCAGTCAGCCCATGCAGAGGTATGATCTTGATGGAACAGCAATGTGACTGCCAGAGCCCTTCCTGTCTTAGGCTTTGCTATGAATCAAACATGGAGGGTTTATCAAAGCTCCCTTTCAATATTGTTTGCTTTCTTGCCAGTAACAATGGGAGATGCTCTGGGGCATAGGGATGAAGTGAAGTAATCATTCTCACTCTGATAATTACATGGAATTTGATCACCTACTCATAATTGCAAGTTATCACCAAGCTAGATTGATGAAAGAAAGAGAGAGAGAGAGAGAGAGAGAGAATGAGAGGAAGAAGAGAAGAGAAGAGAAGAGAAGAGAAGAGAAGAGAAGAGAAGAGGAAGTTTATCACATATTTCAGCTGCATTATTTTTCTGGTCCTGCTCCATGAGCTTGCAGGATGCCCATAATAGCACACAGGATGCAGAATAAGGTGTGTGGCCTGTTGATGGAGCAAATGATTAGCATGCATGTGTCCATCCCTAGCACCTGTACCTCTGCACAGGGCTTGGAGAGACTACCCTCCCAGGCTAAGAAGAAATGCTGTGGCTCATGCCTGTCTGCCTGGGCCAGCAAAATTGTAGGCTGCATTGGGTGATCCCACCCTGGTTGTTCTTTTCCTACCCTATTGATAGCTTAGTTGATGGAAAAGGGAAATGTTGACCTGTCAGGGTGCCTCGAAAATGCCATTTTATTAATTTATCATTTCTTTGATTTAGAGGCCACCCAATATGCCATAGGCTCCCTGGGGGAGCTTATATACCATCATATAGTACAATGGACAATAGTGAGATCAGTAACATTAATAACTGGTGATAATAAAACATCTATTAAGTATATAAAAGAAATCATTAAATTGGGTCTGATCTGCAAGTGGAAGCCTTGTAGCCTTTCTTGGACCAGCATGATGTCCTCACAAGTGCCAGATTGTCACTTGTGCTGTCTTACTTTGAAAAACTTAAAAAATCTGGATCATCTTCAAAGGCTGCAAAACCTATCCTATATGGGAAATGCAACACTGTCCAGGGCAGGTTGAGAACTCCCCAGTTGAACAAAGAGATTCCCACCAGCTGCACCTCCATCTTCTATGGAAAGAGGTTCAGTTTATGACCCAATTTCATTTTAGAAAATTAATGGAGATTTTCTCTTGAAATACAGGCATTCTCAGTGAGCAACCTGTCCGTGCACACCTTTAAGAACACTTTCAAGTTTTGCTTCGCAGAATTTGTATGTCAGCATGGTCAATCATTTGCATTCACTAGAATGTGAAGTAAATCCACTGTTTCTACAACTGCGTCATTCTGAAAATCAAACACCAAAGGACATATTTCTTGAGGCCATTAAAAATGGATCTCACAAAAACCATTTCAGGAACTTCTGACCTTCAAATATCCCCTAATACCTGATGACACTTACACAGAGCCTGTTTTAATTGGATGGGAATATTTTATTTTAATTAATTATTTCTTTTCATTAGTTGCTGCCTGTTATTCAAGTCAGGCCTGATCACAGTGACATAGCATTTGGGAGGGAAAATGCACCCAAGCAACCCAGCACTGGAGGGCAAGATGGAGAAGGTCTCCACAGCCACCCTGCTCTTTCCTTTCGTGCTCAGGTAGGTTGGAACAAAGGTAAGCCAGGTGCGGCAGAAGACCAGCATGCTGAGTGTGATAAACTTGGCCTCACTGAAACTGTCAGGCAACTTCCTTCCTAGGAAAGCCACCGTGAAGCTGACAATGGCCAGGAAGCCCATAAAACCCAGCACACAGAAGAACATAACTACTGAGTCTTCGTTGCATTCCAGGATGATTTCTTCAGTCATGGAATACATGTGAAAATCTGGAAAGGTAGGAGAGGTAGCCAGCCAAATTGTGCAAATCATGCCTTGAATCAGAGAGCAGGAAAGAATGATGGCGTTAGCCAGCTTTGTGCCCACCCATCTTCTCATTCTGGATCCAGGCTTGGTGGCCATGAAAGTGAGCACCACAGTGATGGTTTTGGCCAACACGCAAGCAACAGCTACTGAGAAGATGATGCCAAAAGCAGCTTGTCGAAGGAGACAGGTCACCTTGCCAGGGTGGCCAATGAAGAGTAAAGCACACAGGAAGGACAGCTGAAGGGAGACCAGGAGAGCGAAGGTGAGAGTTCGGTTGTTGGCTTTGACTATGGGAGT
>NW_025335512.1:5499-9136 GCF_004798865.1 Varanus komodoensis
CATTTGGATATTGCTCATCTGGACACTGATAGCAGTAATCCATGTCTCGGGAGGGAGAGGTTGACAACTGTCAATAGATACTCTGTACATACTGCATTCAGGTATTATTAGAATGGAAGCTGTGAATACAGACAGCCCTCCACGCACCAGCTTGCATTCCACCCAAGTAACCAGGTTTGTAAAAATCTATGGACAAGAACTATGATTCCTTAGAGTTAGGATAATCTAATCTAAATTTAAAAAATGTGTCTTCTACTCTTGTCATTTTCAAAACAAGACTTACAAGGAACCCCATCTCCACCTCAACAGCAGATGCTTACAGTTTTTCCACTCCTGACCATTTCTTTGAGGTTGGGTGCCCTCTACAGTCACATGGTGTGGAAGATACAGGAGGCTGCATGCCTCCATCACAAACCGGTACCCAACACTCCATATGTAAATGGCACCATTTTCATTCAAGAAATGGCATTTCAGCCTAATAAACCACAGCTGGAACTGAAACATCACACTCGGATCATAATCTGCCTTACCCTTCTGACTGGCAACCTTTCTTTTGGGGCATGGCAGGCACTCGTAGCAGCAAAAGGGCTCCCCTTCTTTCTTTTTCCTATTGGAACCCAAAGGGTAGATGTCGTTGCACAGGGAGAGCGGCTGCACCTGTGCAAAAAGTGCTGATTGAATTAGCATGCAATAACATGATTGGAGCCATGCATGTGTCATTATCATTGCCTCCTCCTCTATCCTCCTTTCCATCCATTATGATTACTTCTCAGGGAACCTCCACCTAATGCATTAAGGGAGGTGGTAAAGAGGAAAAGGGTTTTTTCAGTGGTGGCACCCCAGTCTTTGGCTGGCCTGAAGACACCTTTTTAGCTCAATGGCTGAGCAGGGACTATAACCCAGATATCTTTGGTGCCAGTCCCATGTTAAGCATTGCATGATACATGGAAAGCCAATGGTCATGGAACTCAATGCATGCCCTTTGGGTTTCCGCTGTTTTGGATTTGTGGAGCCAAATTTATAATGCTACTGCATTCATTCGTGGTCTTGAATGGTTAGATAAGATAAGGTCATACATGTTACATCTGTTGGAAGTATTTGAAAATATGAAAAAGGCAAATTATTATCCCAAGCTTTCCAAGAAATGCACAACAACTTTTCAAGTGGGAGACAATGACATTGGCAATATATTTTACATGTTCATGCAAATTGCAGGTTTTGCTTGCTTATATTTATCTCATTTTCCACCAGCGTGATGTTATACTTCCACATATCCTATGGATGTCTATCTGAAATATTATGCAATTGAATTCAGAGGGATGAAGCATTAGAAATATTGCAGTAGGAGATCAAGATCCAGTCAAGGAAATTGTCAATGTGAATTCATGGAAGGTGGGAAAATGAACTAACTAACCCATTTCATCCTTGAAATGGGTGTCTGCTAAATGAAAAATAAGTTTCCCATTGAAAAAGAGAAAAGAGCAACTAAGTAGATGCACTGCAAAATGTGCACATTTGTACCTGGTTAAACATGCTGGGCCACATGATGGAATTGACAGAAATGCTGAGCCCATCCTCTTTGGAAGCATCGGCATCCACCTTTCCTACTTTGACTATGAGAAAGGACTGGTTTGGGAATGCGACACAGTTGAGAATATCAAATCCAGTAGCCAGTCCTCCATTTTGGTCAAAGGAAACTGTTTCCCTTACACTGTTGTTGAATGAGACTCTTCTTAGTTAATGATGAAGCTATGCATTAAAAATTACAGGAAAGAAGGGCAAATTCAGTTCTGCACAGCTATGCAGTGGTAATGACATTCAACAGGCTATGATTCAAAATCTTAATGTATGCTGTTACCGTATTTCCCCAAAAATAGGACTGGATCTTACATTAATTTCTGCTCCAAAAGACGCACTAGGGCTTCTTTTCGTGTGATGTCTTACATTTTCATGTACAACAATCTACATTTTTTTTCAAATACAGTCATGTCACAACTCTCCAAACCTGAATTGTGTTGCAACAGATGTAATAAATGAATCCGTCTGGCTGACGATCTTAACTGGGACTTATTTTTTGGGTATGGTTTATATTATGAGGATCCTGAAAAATAATGCAAGGGCTTATTTTCTGGTTAGGTCTTATTTTCTGGGAAACAGGGTAGTAGGCATGATGAAGTGCCTACATTTAATAATCACTTTTTCAGATAGTTGTCAGGTTTTTAAAAATGTTAAGCACTATAGCCAGATTAAAACCAAGCGAGTTGCTCCTCACAGGCATAAGACCTATGTAGCACAAAAAGGAAAGCAGGAAAAGATATTGAAAGGAAAGAGGAAATTAAGAAAACCTGGGTAACATTGTCAAGTTGCTGCCATGGTCAGCTTGAAAGAAAGCAACACGTGGAGAAGAAACATTGAAAGGCAACAGGCCTTTTAGCTAGCCCAAGGGGTCAGCCCCACTACCCCTTCTACTTACCCACTGCACCCAAATGGGATGGCTTCTGGTGATTGACAGTTGAGGATCCAATAGCTGCTGAATCTCAGCAGAGCTGATGGAGTGAGTTCTGATGTCCTGTTCCTTTCTCTGTTCCACACTGGCTCACATATTAAATTTACTGCTAGTCAAGCATTAAGAGGTAATTGATAAAAGATGTTTTATTGATGGTACATCACTCCAAAAGTTATTGCAAAAATAGGCAAGAATTATAATGGAAAATGCTGGAAATGTAGCAGAGTGGATGGGACTTTACCTAGTGCACTTGTGGAATAACAAAAATACTTTGGAAATTAATACATGCGGAAATTCAGAAAATTTTCAAGATCAGGTTTCCCATGAGTCACAAGAGTATCCTTAGGAACATAGTCCCAGAGATCCTTTCAAGAAATATGCCAGCGTTAAGTATATGACAACAGCAGGAAGAATCACCATTGCTTTGAAATGGAACCACCAATAATTAAAGAATGGAGAAACAGTTTGGCAGAATAAGCTGTGATGGCAAAGTTAAATGATCCTGCAGGCAGAAAAATGATGAAAGAATTTAATGAAAACTGGGATATTATTCTGAGCAGTCTGACTAATGGGAGTTGAGGGGACTTTGGAAAGGAAAAGGAAAAAACCAGAAGACTTGAAATGATCAGAAGGTCTGATGATGTATAGAGTAATGTTTTGTTTTGCTAAACTCTCATAAAGCATTGCAAGATGGAAGATAGTTTTGCAGGACTGAATGTACAGGTTCCATCTCTTGAAATTTCCCTTGGCAATCTAGCTCATTTTGTTCAATTTAGTTGGCACTGTTTATTTCAGTATATTCTGTTTTATATTCTTTGTTGTTGTTGTTGTTGTATTAGAATATGTTAAGAAAATATAAATGAAATATAGCAAAAGCAGAAAAATAAATCTGCTGCCCCATTACTTCCTTGCTGTGTTCCACACAGGCTCACATTTGCTTGTTCAAGACATTACCTGCCATGGCTGTTCATTTGGAAGGTCGTACCTTGCACCATCCAGCATTGCTCTGGGTTGGGATGTTGACGAACACATGTCTTGCAAAGCGTGTAACACAGCATGGACAGTGTTGTAGATGCTGTAGCTGTGGCCAGTCATGCTCATTACAAATACGGACCCAGGAAGGCTCTCCAG
>NW_025335512.1:14684-16331 GCF_004798865.1 Varanus komodoensis
GCTTTGACTATGGGAGTGTCCTTGTGTTTAATGAAGATCCAAAGCACCAGGGCTGTGATGGAAGAAAAGCAAATAGCTAAAAGAGCCAAGCTCATCCCCAGAGGTTCTGTATAAGTCAGAAAACTGATCCTTTTTGGAATGCATGAATCCTGAACCTCGTTTGGATATTGCTCATCTGGACACTGATAGCAGTAATCCATATCTGTGGAAGGGAGAGGATGACAACTGTCAATGGACGGTCTATGCATACTGCATTCAGGTAACATTACAATAAAAGCTCTGAATTGAGAAAGCCCTCTCTGCATCACTTTTCATCCCTCCCAAGTGACTAGATTTTCCAAAATCCATGGACAGGAGGAATGGTTCCTTTTAGTTATGGGAAGCTAATCTCAATACAAAGGTGTATTCTCCCCTTGTCATTTGCAAAACAAAGTTTACAAGAACCCCCCATCTCCTCCTCAACAGCACATGCTGACAGGTTCTCCATTCCTGACTATTTCTGTGAGATTGTAAGCCCTCTTCAACCTCACATACTAGTAGATACAGCAGGTTGCAGACCTTCAACACTAACCGGCACCCAAAAGTCCATGTACAAATGGGACTATTTACATTTGAGAAATAACATTGCTGTCTAAGAAACCACAGCTGGACCTCGAACGTCCTGCTCAGATCATGGTCTCTCTTACCCTTCTGACTGGAAACCTTTCCTTTTGGGCATGGCAGGCACTCGTAGCAGCAAAAGGGCTCCCCTTCTTTCTTTTTCCTACTGGAAGCCAAAGGGCAGATGTCGTTGCACAGGGAGAGCGGCTGCACCTGCACAAAAAATCCTGAATGAATTAGCATTTATTAAAGTGACTGGGGATGTGTGTGTGTTATTTTCAGCACCTGCTCTCCTCCACTCCTCCACATGCATTAGGATTATTGGAGGTCCTTCTCAGAGAACCCCCAGCTAAAGCATTAAGCATACTGGCATTTTGTGTGGTGGCACCCCAGCCTTTGGCTGGCCTAAAGATTCAGTTTTAGCTCCATGGCCATGGCAGGGACTAGAACTGACATATCTGGCATTCTACTCACATGGTCCTAAGGACTACACCACACACTGGATGCCAATGGTCACAGAATTAAGTGCATCCCCCTGTGTTTAAAAGGTTTTTGATTAGTAAAGACAAATTTATCTTATGATTACATTCTTTCTGGTCTCGGATTGGTAAATCCCTCCATAAGATCATACATTTAACCTCTGTGGAACCATTTGAGAATCTGAAAAGGGCATATTTTTTCCAAGCTTTCCAAGAATTGCACAACAAATTTCCAAGGGGAACACAATGACACTGGATTTTTTTATTTTTTTTTTTTACGGTTCATGACGTTTGCTTATATTTATCTTATTTTTATGTAGCGTGTTGTTATACTCTTGCAGATCCTATTCCTACCTCCCTGAAATACAATTTCACACCATTTAGAGGCACACAGTGCTAGAAATACTGCAACAGGGGTTCAAAACTCAGTCAAGCTATTCACAGTTCAAATTTTTCCAAATGATAAAATGAGGGAACAAGTCATCCCATGGTCAGAATGGGCCTCATCTAAATGACAAATAAGTTTCCCATCGAAAAAGAGAAAAGAGCAACTAAGTAGATGCACTGC
>NW_025335512.1:16802-18664 GCF_004798865.1 Varanus komodoensis
TAAAATCTTGGAAGTACAAAGAGAAAACAACAAAGATATTGGAAGGAAAGGGGAAACTAAGACAATGCGTGTTACATTGCCACATTGCTGCCATGGCGTGCTTGAAAGAAAGCAACTCGTGGAGAAGATGCATCCTAATGTAGAATGTCTTCCAACTATTGCTGTGAGCTGTCCCAAGGCTATGTAGGAAGGGGACGGCATAGAAAAACTTTAAATAAACTAGCCACTGGGGTCAGCCACACTATCCCATCTACCAATCCACTTCACCCAAATGAGATGGCTTCTGGTGCATGACACTGGAGGGTCTAATGGCTGCTGAAACTCAGCAGACCTGATAAAGGCACTTCTGCTGTCCCGTCACTTGGTCTGTTCCACCCAGGCTCCCACCATAGATTCACTGCTGGTCAAGTAAAGAGATAATTGGTAGAAGATGTTGAACAAATAGGTAAGCACTATAATGGAAAATGCAGGAAATGTACCAGAGTGCATGGGATTTTATGTAGTGCGCTTGTGGAATAACAAAAACAATGTGGAAATTGATACATGTGGAAACTCAGAAAATTTTCAAGATCAGGTTTCCCATGAGTCACAAGAATATGCTTTTGAATATAGTGCCAGAGATCCTTTCCAGAAATATGTCATTGTTATTTAAGCTTATGAGAACATCAGCAAGAATCACAAATGCTTCGAAATGGAACCCCAACAATTGAAGAATTGAGAAATAGCCTGGCAGAATTTGCTTTGACAGAAAAGTTAACTATGTAAGCAGAAAACTGTAAGAAGAATATCATGAAAAAAGGAATTTGGAAAGGAAAAGGAAAAGCAGAAGAAGACTTGAAGTAATTGGAATGTCTGATGATGTACAGAATAATGTTTCATTTGTTACACTCTCATAGAGCATTGAAAGATGGAAGATAGATTGCCTTGCAGGATGAATGTATGGATTGCATCTCTCTAAATTTCTTTTGGCAATCAGACTCATTTTGTTCATTTTAGTTTGCACTGTTGATTTGAATTTATTCTGCTTTATACTCTTTTTATGTATTAGTATGTGGTAAGAAAATAAAAACTAAAAATAGCAAAAACAAAAAACAGAAATTGCTGCCACATTTCTTACTTGCTGTGTTTCACATAGGCTCACATTTGCATGTTCAGGACATTACCTGCCATGGCTGCTGATTCGGAAGGTCCCAACCTGAGCCATCCAGCATTGTTCTGGGTCTCGATGTTGACAAATGCATGCCTTGCAAAGCGTGTAACACAGCATGGACAGTGTTGTAGATGCTGTAGCTGTGGCCAGTCATGCTCATTTCAAATACAGACCCAGGAAGGCTCTCCAGCTTCTCCTCCCCTGTACACATTTTCCCATCTTGCTTGTCTTGCATGGACGTGGGAAAGGAACAAGTAAATGCCTGCTGCCAGAAGTCCCTGATGAAGCCGTCGGATTTCTCTTTGGTGGGCTTCCTCATTCGAAGAAATTTCTGGAATCCTCTCACATCCTCTGAGTGAATTGCAAGGGATAGAGCACCATGAATGGTGTCAAGGTCAAACACTCTTTGAAAGGGAACTGATGAGAATTCCATCTCAGCTGTCATGATCCAGACCTTGCCTTTGGTCTTCACTGGTATGCCCTCGAATTCTGCAACCTCATCAAACATCCTCAGAAAGATCATAGTGTGAATTTCACCATGTATGACCACAACATTGGCACTACAAGAAATTATCACTGTGTATAATTTAGCCCAATCAGCCACCATTTCATTAATGTCTTTCGTAAAGTAAAGTGTTGGCATCATTTCTATGAAGTCAAAGCAGATGCCTCTGTGGGAAAACTTGGGGAGCTCTTTCTGCACAAACCTCTG
>NW_025335512.1:18681-26390 GCF_004798865.1 Varanus komodoensis
AAAAATGACCCCAATCCAGGTCCATCTGAAAAGCAGCAGCAACTGGAGTATCCCCATATATTGTTGTTTTTTGTCAGGAAACATCTGCTGGAATGAAACCCATTCGTGTTTGTTATTCATCACCGGAGCAGATCCAAATCCAAGCTGAAAAGACCAGAATGGAAGTAAGGAGCTGGGAAACTGGTAGAGTCATTTCCTTCAGGCAGTCCCAACATTCCCCACCTTAATGACATGCTACAGACGTGGATTTGGCTGGCTCAGGTACCTGCACCCTCCTCGGTTGTGAGATGGTATTTCCAGGGGTGGGACAAAGAGGAAAGCTGCATCACAATCCACCAAAACTGGCAAATCATGATGTATCTCTCAAAAAATCATCCCAATAATGCAATTATCTATTCTTCTTTGTTTGCTATTGGATTCAGATCCCTTGGTCAATCAAGGCAAATCTAGGATTTTTCTGTATGCACAAACAATCTTGCAGATTGTGGTCAGAGGGAAGCTCCATTCTTTCACAAAATCATGAATGAGAAGCAGGAAGAAAGAAGTCACTGGATTCTGTGTTCACAACTGCAATTAATTTTATGGTTCACAATTTGCAAGGTCAAACTAGGAAGATAAAATTTATTTTGTTATTGTCTGACAGGTATAGGGAAGTCTGGAACATCCCTTTTAATTGCAAATTAACATGTCATATTGAAGTGAGCAATAAAAATGTTTAAGGGTTTTTGGGGTATATTCATTGATTATGTTTTAAAGAAAGAGAAAAGATTTAAGCCATCAAAAGAATGATTACAGCATTGCAGGGGGGAATGCCATGAAGTTTTTTTTCCCTTTACCTGTGACAACTTTGGTAGAGCTGACTGGCAGCATAGCAATATCGCAATTATATTTTACTGTACTTTAGTCTTTATGTCTCCAATTAAATGTAGTTGGGTTTGCTTGGTTGTACTTTTAAATAAATTAAATTTGAAAAAATAAAAAAGAAACAGGGAAAAAGAAGTCACTGACTTTTATGTGCACAAATAGGCTTGATTTTATCATTTACGTTTTTTTCTAATTGCTTGATTTGTGTTTGATATTTAAGCACTGGAATAAAGCTTATTTTTTAAGTTAAATTTGTTCTGCTGCAGTAGCGTATGTATTTCAAAGTGTTTTAGAAATTACAAATTTGGCTCCTTCAACTTCAAATGTCATGGCACTTTTGCAGGAGATTGCAACATGAATCAAACATTTTCTGAGTTAACTGGGCATAGAAAATGTTGGGACTCACCACCAAAGATAAGGAAATTGTGACTTGATGGTCTTCCTTCCTATCTGCAATAAATCAAAGAAGTACATATTCCTCTGGGTCATAATCTATCTTTTATGCACTATGCAGGAATGTGCTGTCCCCCTTCCTGTCTCCAAAACACAAAACATCATCCAAAAGAAAAATAGAAATTAGTCCAACTGAAAACATTTGGATTATCCATGTGCACACCTTACCTGAGGCATCTTGTACATGCAGAGAATCGTTGCCATGAAGAGACACACATCTGCATTGGGCCCTCCAATGACAGTCACAGTGTTGTCCTGGACATCACACTTGTAGTTAGGGATGAGTCTGCCCCATGTGGACAGAAGTTCCAGTGAGGCTTGGTAGGTCCAGCTTGCAACAAAATGGCTGTTGTAGATGTGGAAGCCAAGCGTGAAGTTGGACATGTCCTGCTGATTGGCATTGACTTCTTTCACAGCAAACACGAGGGCCAAGACATGCTGGTACATCTGAGTCATGTACCTGCAGTGAGACATGGATGCTGCATCAATGTGCCTCTGCTCCAAAGCATGGCATGTGCTGCTGTTCCATTCACCCCAGAGTAGGTTGTGTGTTGAGCAATCATACTGTGCAAAAACAGCAAGTATGCACACTTTCCCCTGCCCAGTTAGGTGTGGTGCAATGCTAGCACAATGACCTGAACTTTTGATGTCCCCAATGGTCACATTGGCATCATGTGCACAAAACATTGCAATGATCCTACTGCAGTTCAAAGCAATCTTCCCAGAGAAGGGAGTGAAAACTGATCACAGACTTTCATATGATTTAGAAAGCTGGCCAGTGGTAGAAAAGGCACCGTGATTTCTAGGAAGATATGGAAAAAAGGTCTGTGGAATCTAGAGGGGAGAATGTTGGCCAGTGGAAATTACATGGCACTTCCCATCAATGTGCCAGAAGGAATGTTGATCTAGGTTTGTAGGACCCATGCACAATTAACATTACTCTCCCCAGGATCTAGTTATGTATTTAAACGATAGGCAGTCTTGCACACTACAGCATTTCTAAAGGCCCCTTCAGTTCTTTGTTGCAAAAACTCTGGTGGTATAATAAATCCAATTTCCTCTCTTCAGGTATAGTTTCTTCCAAATGCAATTGCCATTTCTCCTTGCTTGCAGCAACCCCTACAGAAGCTGGGTTCATCCATGTGGTACCAGAAGGGGGAGAAAAATGCTGACCAAAGACTAACTTCCTGTTCCTTCAACTACCTAGTTCCCTCTTTTGAAAAGCAGGTGGGGAAATCTCAGGGGGCAACTTATGAAAATAAAGACAAAGGGTTCTTTTAAAAGAGTAAAAAGTAATGAGGAGGAAGCAAGTTTGCTGATAGCAGTGGGCTTTTATCTGCCTTTCTCAACTGAAAGGAAAAGTCGCAGTGTTTCCCTTACCTGAGCAAAATCTATACCCAGATAATTCACCTGCCTGGAGGGAGAGCAGCACACTCCAATTCATGAAGGTTTTTATTGTAGAGGTGCCATGGGACCATTCATTTTTCAGATGGATACTAGCTTGACTAACCCTAGAAAAAAGACATGATCAAGGAGTCTTACATTGAGTCATCAAAGAGATCCAGAGAGGGATGTGATCTGAAGTTCACAGGGTTGGAAAAGATGAAGATCTGAGAAAAGATGCCAGCAATGATGACATCTCCTGACTGATAATACTTGTGCTTTATTGGCAGCAGGTCACCAAGGTTACATTTATCAGGTGGAAAACTGCACGCTGTCAGAGGCAGCAGCAGGAATATAAGCAGCACACAGATCCCAGTCCTGTAAGAATATTTTCCTCCTTTGCCAGGATTGACCTGCTGCTTCATTGCTATTCAAGTGATTAGCAAGATTCAAGTAGCTGAGCCTGGTTGGAATGACCACTCAGTCAGCCCATGCAGAGGTATGATCTTGATGGAACAGCAATGTGACTGCCAGAGCCCTTCCTGTCTTAGGCTTTGCTATGAATCAAACATGGAGGGTTTATCAAAGCTCCCTTTCAATATTGTTTGCTTTCTTGCCAGTAACAATGGGAGATGCTCTGGGGCATAGGGATGAAGTGAAGTAATCATTCTCACTCTGATAATTACATGGAATTTGATCACCTACTCATAATTGCAAGTTATCACCAAGCTAGATTGATGAAAGAAAGAGAGAGAGAGAGAGAGAGAGAGAATGAGAGGAAGAAGAGAAGAGAAGAGAAGAGAAGAGAAGAGAAGAGAAGAGAAGAGGAAGTTTATCACATATTTCAGCTGCATTATTTTTCTGGTCCTGCTCCATGAGCTTGCAGGATGCCCATAATAGCACACAGGATGCAGAATAAGGTGTGTGGCCTGTTGATGGAGCAAATGATTAGCATGCATGTGTCCATCCCTAGCACCTGTACCTCTGCACAGGGCTTGGAGAGACTACCCTCCCAGGCTAAGAAGAAATGCTGTGGCTCATGCCTGTCTGCCTGGGCCAGCAAAATTGTAGGCTGCATTGGGTGATCCCACCCTGGTTGTTCTTTTCCTACCCTATTGATAGCTTAGTTGATGGAAAAGGGAAATGTTGACCTGTCAGGGTGCCTCGAAAATGCCATTTTATTAATTTATCATTTCTTTGATTTAGAGGCCACCCAATATGCCATAGGCTCCCTGGGGGAGCTTATATACCATCATATAGTACAATGGACAATAGTGAGATCAGTAACATTAATAACTGGTGATAATAAAACATCTATTAAGTATATAAAAGAAATCATTAAATTGGGTCTGATCTGCAAGTGGAAGCCTTGTAGCCTTTCTTGGACCAGCATGATGTCCTCACAAGTGCCAGATTGTCACTTGTGCTGTCTTACTTTGAAAAACTTAAAAAATCTGGATCATCTTCAAAGGCTGCAAAACCTATCCTATATGGGAAATGCAACACTGTCCAGGGCAGGTTGAGAACTCCCCAGTTGAACAAAGAGATTCCCACCAGCTGCACCTCCATCTTCTATGGAAAGAGGTTCAGTTTATGACCCAATTTCATTTTAGAAAATTAATGGAGATTTTCTCTTGAAATACAGGCATTCTCAGTGAGCAACCTGTCCGTGCACACCTTTAAGAACACTTTCAAGTTTTGCTTCGCAGAATTTGTATGTCAGCATGGTCAATCATTTGCATTCACTAGAATGTGAAGTAAATCCACTGTTTCTACAACTGCGTCATTCTGAAAATCAAACACCAAAGGACATATTTCTTGAGGCCATTAAAAATGGATCTCACAAAAACCATTTCAGGAACTTCTGACCTTCAAATATCCCCTAATACCTGATGACACTTACACAGAGCCTGTTTTAATTGGATGGGAATATTTTATTTTAATTAATTATTTCTTTTCATTAGTTGCTGCCTGTTATTCAAGTCAGGCCTGATCACAGTGACATAGCATTTGGGAGGGAAAATGCACCCAAGCAACCCAGCACTGGAGGGCAAGATGGAGAAGGTCTCCACAGCCACCCTGCTCTTTCCTTTCGTGCTCAGGTAGGTTGGAACAAAGGTAAGCCAGGTGCGGCAGAAGACCAGCATGCTGAGTGTGATAAACTTGGCCTCACTGAAACTGTCAGGCAACTTCCTTCCTAGGAAAGCCACCGTGAAGCTGACAATGGCCAGGAAGCCCATAAAACCCAGCACACAGAAGAACATAACTACTGAGTCTTCGTTGCATTCCAGGATGATTTCTTCAGTCATGGAATACATGTGAAAATCTGGAAAGGTAGGAGAGGTAGCCAGCCAAATTGTGCAAATCATGCCTTGAATCAGAGAGCAGGAAAGAATGATGGCGTTAGCCAGCTTTGTGCCCACCCATCTTCTCATTCTGGATCCAGGCTTGGTGGCCATGAAAGTGAGCACCACAGTGATGGTTTTGGCCAACACGCAAGCAACAGCTACTGAGAAGATGATGCCAAAAGCAGCTTGTCGAAGGAGACAGGTCACCTTGCCAGGGTGGCCAATGAAGAGTAAAGCACACAGGAAGGACAGCTGAAGGGAGACCAGGAGAGCGAAGGTGAGAGTTCGGTTGTTGGCTTTGACTATGGGAGTGTCCTTGTGTTTAATGAAGATCCAAAGCACAAGGGCTGTGGTGGAAGAAAAGCAAAGAGCAAAAAGAGCCAAGCTCATCCCCAGAGGTTCTGTGTAAGTCAGAAAGCTGATCCCTTTTGGAATGCATGAATCCTGGTTCCCATTTGGATATTGCTCATCTGGACACTGATAGCAGTAATCCATGTCTGTGGGAGGGAGGGGATGACAACTGTCAATATATGCTCTATGCATACTGCATTCAGGTAACATTACAATGGAAGCTCTGAATTGAGAAAGCCCTCTGTGCATCACCTTTCATCCCTCCCAAGTGACTAGATTTTCCAAAATCATTGGACAGGAGGAATGGTTCCTTTTGTTTACAGGAAGCTAATCTCAATACAAAGGTGTATTCTCCCCTTGTCATTTGCAAAACAAAGTTTACAAGAACACCCATCTCCTCCTCAACAGCACATGCTGACAGGTTCTCTATTCCTGACTATTTCTTTGAGATTGTAAGCCCTCTTCAACCGCACATACTAGTAGATACAGCAGGTTGCAGGCCTTCATCACTAACCGGCACCCAACAGTCCATGTACAAATGGGACTATTTACATTTGAGAAATAGCATTGCTGTCTAATAAACCACAGCTGGACCTCGAACGTCCTGCTCAGATCATGGTCTCTCTTACCCTTCTGACTGGCAACCTTTCCTTTTGGGCATGGCAGGCACTCGTAGCAGCAAAAGGGCTCCCCTTCTTTCTCTTTCCTACTGGAAGCCAAAGGGCAGATGTCGTTGCACAGGGAGAGCGGCTGCACCTGTGCAAAAAGTGCTCAATGAATTAGCATGCAGTCAAGTGATTGGAGACACGAGTGGATCACTTCACCCTCATGGTAAGTTCAGGTTCCAGTTGCCTCCTCATCAAGAAAAACTGCATTTATATTATAAATACAATGTAATATATAATGTGAGTAAACTGCATTTATAATTATATAAATTGTATTTATTTCCCTCTCTTACAGGGAAGCAACAGCAGCTTACAAGGTTTTGTCCCATTCTGCTTCATCCTCACAGCAACCATTCAAGGTAGGAAAGAGCGAGAGTCTGTTACTGGGTCAGGGTGACCCCTGAGCTTCATGGCTGAGACAGGAGGATGACACAGATATCCCAGATTCAGAGTCCGGGACTCTGACTACTGCACCTCACTGCCTTTTGAAAATCCATGACAACAACCACAGGCCATGCTATGTGCACGTTCTCAACTTCATTAATGAGTTGAACAATTAGTTTTCTCCAGTGTTTCCAGAGTGACTTGGTGTTGCAGTCATAATCTAATGCATTCTGTGTTTAGTTACGATTTCTCCAATTATGAATACAAATTCACAAATTAGACTAAATGTTACCCAGATCAGGATACTGAGTTTTTCTGCATGAAGCATTTAGTGCTTCCCTTTGAACTCTTCTGTTGTAGCATTGCTCCACCTAGAAGTCATACAGGAGAAAAAAGAGGAAAGGAGGAAGTCCTTGTGTAGAGATCAAATCTCAAGGCTGCAGTGAAGATAAAAGTGTAACTGACAGCTGAAGGAATACCTTGCATACAAAAACCCCCCAGAGTGGGAGATAGGACAGCTTAAATCCTTTGCTGTCTTAACAGGATGTTTGAAACACAATCCTTTTTAGCTGTTAAACTCCTGAAAAGCTGCTGATGGAGATTATGGAGTTTGAGAGATTGCTATGAAGGAGAGCAAGAAATCTGGGTAAAGAAAGAGACTGAGGAAGGGAGGGAGGGTACAGACCTATGTCCTGGTCCTCCAACTCCCAGCGTTCCCAGGGGCCAGGAAAAAATATTTAAATAAAAACTACAAGCATGCTGCACTTCCTTTAAGGCAGAGCATCTAGGCTTTCCTGTGACCAGATACTAGTGGCACAAAGCCCAAACAAAAGCTGACTCTCTGGTACTCAATGGATTTTTCCCCTTCTCAGACCTCACTCAGGAGTAAGCTGAGCTTTAAGCATTCCTGTACATATCCAGGCAAACTGGTGGGCTTCTTCTTGGAGTTAATCAATTCTCCCTCTACGTGTGCTGAGTATGCAAGCCACTTGTGTCGAAGCAAAATTCTGTGTGTGTGAGAGGGTCCACAATCCAGTTGTACTGGTTGCATCTGGAGCACAGTTGGACTTGCTTCCTGCCACATGCACATATGAACACCTGCCATGAGTTGGGGTTCAGGCAGAAAGAAAGTGGAGCTATTGCAGCTCTATGGAGCTCTATGGAGTAGTAGGAACTATTGGAAAAAGGCAAATATTTCCGATTCCTTCCAAGAATTGCTTAACAACTTTTCAAGGCTTTTCAAGACAATGACCCTGGCTAT
>NW_025335513.1:0-30543 GCF_004798865.1 Varanus komodoensis
TACTTTTGCCCTTCTGTCAGCTTGGGGCTGGGAAATCCCCGCCTGCCAGCGGGCCTCCGACTATTGGTATGCGCTCGGACTGGGCGGAAACCAAGGCCTGCGCGAAGGGACACCGTCTTCAACAGGATTGGGCGCGCGCGTCGCCCTTTTTTCCGGGCCACTTTTGCCCCTCTGTCAGGTTGAGGCCGGGAAATCACGGCCTCCGGGTGGGCCTCCGAACGTAGGAACACGCTCGACATGGCGGAAACGGAGGCCCGCCAGGAGGGACGGGCTCTGAAAGAGGAGTAAGTGAACGCGTCGCCCTCTTTTCGAGGCAACTTTTGCCCATCTGTCAGGGTGGGGCCGGGAAATCCCAGAACTTGGGCGAGCCTCCGACCATCGGAACGCTTTCGGAACGGGCAGAAACGGAGACCTGCGGGAAGGGACAGCGTCTCAAAGAGGTTTAGGTGTGTCCGTGTCGCCCTCTCTTCAGGGTACTTTTCCCCTCTGTCGGCGTGGGGCCGGGAAATCCCTGCCTACGTGTGGGCCTCCGACCGTTGGAAGGCGCTCGGAACGGGCGGAAACGGAGGCCTGCGGGAAAGGACAGCGTCTCAAAGAAGATTAGGTGTGTCCGTGTCGCCCTCATTTCAGGCAACTTTTGGCCCTCTATCAGGGTGGGGCCAGGAAATCGCAGCCTCCAGGCGGGCCTCTGACTGTAGGAAGCGCTCGGGACGGGCAGAAATGGAGGCCTGCGCAGAGGGACAGCGTCTCAAAGAGGACTACATTCGTACGTCGCCCTCTTTTCTAGGCAACTTTTGCCCCACTGTCAGCGTGCGGCCGGGAAATCACTGACTCCGGGTGGACCTCCGACCTTCGGAAAGTGTTCGGAACGGGCAAAAACAGTGGCCTGCATGGAGGGACAGCGTCTCAAAGAGGAATTGGTGTGTGTGCGTCGCCCTTTTTTCAGGGCAACTTTTGCCCATCTGTCATCGTTGAGCCGGGATATCGCAGCTTACGGGCGGGCCTCCGACCATCGAAACGCGTTCGGAACGGGCGGAAATGGAGGCCTGCGTAGAGGGAGAGCGTTTACAACAGGATTAGGTGCGCGTGTCGCCCTTTTTTCCGGTCAAAATTTGCCCCTCTACCAGGGTGGGGCTGGGAAATACAGGTCTCCGGGCGGGCCTCCAACCGTCGGAACGCACCCAGAACGGGCGGAAATGGAGGCCTGCGCGGAAGGACAGCGTCTCAAAGATCATTACGTGCACACATCGCTCACTTTTCGAGGAAACTTTTGCCCCTCTGTCTCGGTGGAGCCGGGAAATCCTGCCCTCCAGACATGCCTACGACCATCGGAACGCGCTCGGAAGGGGCGGAAACGGAGGCCTCCGCGGAGGGACAGCGTCTCAAAGAGGACTAGATGTGTCCGTGTTGCCCTCTTCTCCGGCAACTTTTGGCAGTCTGTCAGGGAGGGGCAGAAAATCCCGGCCTCGGGGCAGGCCTCCAAGCGTCGGAACGAGTTCGGAACGGGCAGATACGGAGGCCTGCGCAGAGTGACACCGTCTCAAGAGGACTAGGGGTGCGCATGTCGACCTGTTTTTGGGGAAACTATTGCCCCTCCTTCAGGGAGGGGCCCAGAAATCGTGGCCTCCGGGTGTGCGTCCGACCGTCAGAATGCGCATGGAATGGGCATAAACTGAGGCCTTCTAGGTGGGACAGCATCTCAAAGAGGACTAGGTGCGCGTGTATCGCCCTGTTTTCGGGGTAACTTTTGCCCCTCTTTCAGGTTGGTGCCGGGAAATTGCGGGCTCCGGGCGGGCCTCCGACCATCATAACGCGCTTGGAACGGGCGGAAACGGAGGCCTGCGCGGAGGGACAGCGTCTCAAAGAACACTAGGTGCGTGCGCGTCACCCTGTTTTCTGGGCAACACTTGCCCCTCTGTCAGGGTCGGGCCGGGAAATTACGGCCTCCGGGCGGGCCTCCGACTATAGGAACGTGCTCGGAATGGGGACAAACGGAGGCCTGCGCGGAGGGGAAGCATCTCATACCGGACTAGGTGCACGTGCGTCCCCCTTTTTTCGGGGCAACTTTTGCCCCTCTGTCATGGTGGAGCTGGGAAATCCCGGCCTCCGGGCGAGCCTCCGTCCGTCGGAACGCGCTCGAAACGGGCTGAAACAGAGGCCTGCGCGGAGGGACAGCGTCTCACAGAAAACTAGGTGTGCGCGCGTCTCCCTCCTTTTTAGGCAAATTTTGCCCGTCTGTCAAGGTGGGGGTCGGGAAATCGCGGCCTCCGTGTTTGCCTCTAAACATCGGAACACGCTCAGAATTGGGAGAAAAGGAGGCCAGCGGGGGAGGACAGCATCTGCAAGAGGACTGGGTGCGTGCGCGTCGCCCTGTTTTCGGGGACACTTTTGCACTCTGTCCGGGTGGGGCCGTGAAAACCCGGCCTCCGGGCAGGCCTCCGACCGTCGGAACGCGCTTGGAACGGGCGGAAATGGAGGCCTGCGCGGACGGAAAGCTTCTCAAAGAGGACTAGCTGTGTCCGCGTAATCCTCTTTTCGGGGCAACTTTTGCCCCTCTGTGAGGGTTGGGACGGGAAATCGCTGCCTCCGGGCGGGCCTCCGACCATCGGAACGCGCTCGGAAGGTGCAGAAAAGGAGGCCTGGACGGAGGGAGGGCATCTCAAAGAGGACTACGTGCGTCCGCGTCGTCCTCCTTTCGGGGCAACTTTTGCCCCTCTTTCAGGGAAGGGGCCGTGAAATCCCAGTCTCCGGACAGGCCTCCGATCGTCGGAACGCGCTTGGAACGGGCAGAAACTGAGTCCTGCGTGGAGGGATATCGTCTCAAAGAGGACTCCGTGCGCGTGTCGCCCTCTTTTCGAGGGAACTTTTTCCCCTCTGTCAGGGTGGGGCCGGGAAATCGCGCCTTCCGGGCGGGCATCCGAACTTCGGAACGTGCTCGGAACGGGCGGAAATCGAGTCCTGCTTGGAGGGACAGCATCCCGAAAAAGATTGTTTGCGCGTGTCGCCCTTTTTCCGGGCAATTTTTGTCCCTGTGTCACCGTGGTGCCGGGAAATCCCAGCCTGCGGGCGGGCCTCCGACCGTCAGAACGCGCTCGGAATGGGCGGAAACCCAGGCCTGCGCGTAGGGACAGCGTCTCCAAGAGGACTACCTGCTCGCGCGTCGCCCTGTTTTTGGGGCAATGTTTGCCTCTCTGGCAATGTGCGGCCCGGATATCCCAGCTTCCCGGCAGGCCTCCGAATGTAGGAACGCGCTCGGAACGGGCAGAAACGGAGGTCTGCGTGGAGGGCTATCGTCTCAAAGAGGACTACGTGCGCGCATCGCCCTCTTTTCGAGGGAACTTTTGCATCTCTGTCATGGTGGGACCAGGAAATTGCGGCCTCCGGGTGGGCATCCGAACGTCGGAACGTGCTCGGAACGGGCGGAAACGGAGTCCTTCACGGAGGGACAGCATCCCGAACAAGATTAGTTGCGCGTGTCGCCCTTTTTTCCGGGTAATTTTTGCCGCTCTGACAGCGTGGGGCCGGGAAATCCTGGCCTGCGGGCGGACCTCCGACCGGCGGAACGCGCTCGGAATGGGCGGAAACAGAGGCCTGCACAGAAGGACAGCGTCTCCAAGAGTCCTAGGTGCGCACGTCGTCCTATTTTTGAGGAAACTTTTGCCCCTCTGTCACGGTGCAGCCAGGATATCCTGGCCTGCGGACAGGCCTACGACCGACGGAACGGCTCAGAAGGGGAGGGAACAGAGGCCTGAGCGGAGCGACAGTTTCTAAAAGAGGACTAGGTGAGTGTGTGTCGTCCTCTTTTCAGGAAACTTTTGGCCCTCTGTCAGGCTGGGGCCGGGAAATCGCGGCCTCCGGGCATGCTTCCGACTGCAGTAACGAGCTCGGAACGGGCAGAAACGGTGGCCTGCGTGGAGGGACAGCGTCTCAAAGAGGACTTGGTGCGCGCGCGTCGCCCTGTTTTCGGGGTTATTTTTGCCCCTCTGTCAGCATGGGGCTGGGAGATCCCGGGTTCCGGGCGGTCCTCCATCCGTCGGAACGCATTCGGAACAGGTGGAAATGGAGGCCTGCGGAGAGGGACAGTGTTTACAACAGGATTCGGTGCCCCCTTCGCCCTCTATTCGAGGCAACTTTTGTCCATCTGTAATGGTGGAGCCGGGAAATCCCGGCCTCCGGGGGGCCTCCGACTGTAGGTTCGTGCTCGGAACGGGTGGAAACGGAAGCCGCGCGGAGGGACAGAGTCTCACGGTGGACTAAGTACGCGCGCGTCGCCCTGTTTTCGGGGTAACTTTTGCCCCTCTGTCAGCGAGGGGCTGGGAAATCGCGGCCTCCGGCGGGCCTCTGATCGTCAGAACGCGATCAGAACGGGCTGAAACGGAGGCCTGCGCGGAGGGACAGCGTCTCAAACAGGACTACCTGCGCGTGTCGCTCTCTTTTCGAGGCAACCTTTGCCCCTCTGTCAGCATGGGGCCGGGAAATCCCGGGCTCCGGGCGGGCCTCCGACCATTGGAACGCACTCGGAACGGGTGGAAACGGAGTCCTGCGCGGAAGGACAGGATCTCAAAGAGGACTACGTGCGCTCGTCGCCCTCTTTTCGAGGCAACTTTTGCCTCTCATTCAGCTTCGGGCAGGGAAATCCCAACCTTCGGGGGGCCTCCGACCGTCGGAACGCGCTCGGAACGGGTGGAAACGGAGGCCCGCGCAGAGGGACCCCGTCTCAAAGAGGACTACGTGCGCGCGTCGCCCCCTTTTCGAGGCAACTTTTGCCCCTCTATCACGGTGGAGCCTTGAAATACTGCCCTCCAGACAGGCCTACGACCGTCAGAACGCGCTCGGAAGGGGCGGAAACGGAGGCCTCCGTGTACGGACAGCGTCTCAAAGAGGACTAGGATTGTCCGTGTCGCCCTCTTTTCCGGCAACTTTTGGCAGTCTGTCAGGGTGGGGCCGGGAAATCGCGGCGTCCAGACGGGCCTCCGACTGTAGGAACGCGCTCGGAACGGGTATAAACGGAGGCCTGCGCAGATGGACAGCGTCTCAAAGAGGACTACGTGCGCGCGACGCCCTCTTTTCACGGAAACTTTTGCCCATCTGTCATGGTGGAACTGGGAAATCCCGGCCTCTGGGCGGGCCTCCATTCCTCGGAAAGCTATCGGAATGGGTAGAAATGGAGGTTTGCGTGCAGGGGCAATGGCTCAAAGGGGAATAGGTATCTCTGTGTTGCCCTCTTTTCAGGAAACTTTTGCCTCTCTGTCAGCGTGTGGCCGGGAATACTGGCCTTTGGGCAGTTCTCCAACTGTCGGACTGCGCTCGGTAAAGGCGGAAACGGAGGACTGCGTGGAGGGACAGCGTCTCAAAGAGGATTAGGGGTGTCCGTGTCGTCCTCTTTTCGGGGCAGCTTTTGTCCCTCTGTCAGGGTGTTGCTGGGAAATCCCGGCCTCGGGGCGGGCCTCCGACCGTCGGAACGAGTTTCCAACGGGCAGAAACGGAGGCCTGCGTAGAGGGACACCATCTCAAGAGGACTAGGGGCGTGCGTGTCGCCCTGTTTTCGGGGAAACTATTGCCCCTCCTTCAGGGAGGGGCCCAGAAATCGTGGTCTCCGGGTGTGCGTCCGACCGTCAGAATGCGCTTGGAATGGGCATAAACTGAGGCCTTCTGGGTGGGACAGCGTCTCAAAGTGGACTAGGTGCGCGTGCATCGCCCTGTTTTCGGGGTAACTTTTGCCCCTCTTTCAGGTTGGTGCCGGGAAATTGCGGGCTCCGGGCGGGCCTCCGACCATCATAACGCACTTGGAACGGGCAGAAACGGAGGCCTGCGCGGAGGAACAGCGTCTCAAAGAACACTAGGTGCGTGCGCGTCACCCTGTTTTCTGGGCAACTCTTGGCCGTCTCTCATGGTGGGGCCGGGAAATTACGGCCTCCGGGCGGCCTCCGACCGTCGGACCGTGCTCAGAACGGGCAGAAATGGAGGATTGCGGGGAGGGACAGCGTCTCAAAGAGGACTACGTGCACGTGTCGCCCTGTTTTTGGGGTAACTTTTGCTCCTCTGTCAGGGTAGTTCCAGGAAATCCTGTCATCCGGGCGGGCATCCAACTTCGGAACACACTAGGAACCGACGGAAATGGAGGCCTGCGCAGAGGGACAGGGTCTCAACGAGGACTAGGTGTGTCCCCGTGGCCCTCTTTTCGGGGCAACTTTTCCCCTATGTCACGGTGGAGTCAGGAAATCCCCGACTCGCAGAGGGTCTCCGACCGTGGGGACGCTTTCGGAACGGGTGGAAACGGAGGCCAGCGTGAAGGGAAAGCGTCTCAAAGAGGACTAGGGGCGCGTGTGTCGCCCTGTTTTCGGGGAAACTATTGCCCCTCATTCAGGGAGGGGCCCGGAAATCGTGGCCTCCGGGTGTGCGTCCGACCGTAAGAATGCGCTCGGAATGGGCGTAAGCGGAGGCCTGCTAGGTGGGACAGCGTGTCAAAGAGGACTAGGTGCGTCCGTGTCGCCTTCTTTTCAGGCAACTTTTGGCCCACTGTCACAGTGGAGCCGGGAAATCCCGGCCTCCGGGCGAGCCTCCGACCGTCAGAACGCGCTCGGAATGGGCAAAAATGGAGGCCTGCGCGGAGGGACAGCGTCTCAAAGAAAACTAGGTGCGCACGTGTCTCCCTCCTTTCAAGGCAAATTTTGCCCCTCTGTCAAGGTGGAGGGTGGGAAATCGCGGCCTCCGTGTGGTCCTCTAAACGTCGGAACATGCTCAGAATTGGCAGAAAAGGAGGCCTGCGCGGGAGGACAGCCTCTAAAAGAGGACTGGGTGCGCGCGCGTCGCCCTGTATTTGGGGACACTTTTGCAGCTCTATCAGGGCGGGGCCATGAAATCTCAGCCTCCGGGGGGGGCCTCTGACCGTCGGAACGCGCTTGGAACGGACGGAAATGGAGGCCTGCGCAGACGGAAAGCTTCTCAAAGAGGACTAGCTGTGTCCACCTAATCCTCTTTTCGGGGCAACTTTTGCCCCGCTGTGAGGGTGGGGAGGGGAAATCGCGGCCTCCGGGCGGGCCTCCGACCATCGGAACGCGCTCGGAAAATGTGGAAAACGAGGCCTGCGCGGAGGGACAGCCTCTCAAAGAGGACTACGGGTGTCCGTGTCGCCCTCTTTTCAGGCAGCTCTTGGCCCTCTGTCAGGGTGGGGCAGGGAAATCGCGGCCTCTGGGAGGGCCTCCGACTGTCGGAACGCGCTTGGAACAGGCAGAAACGGAGGCCTGCGCGGAGGGACAACGTGTCAAAGAGGACTACGTGCGTCCGCGTCGCTCTTTTTTCGGGTCAACTTTTGCCCCTCTGTCATCGGGCAGCCGGGAAATCGGGGCTTCCGGGCGGGCCTCCGACAGTCGGAATGCTCAGAACGGGCGGAAACGGAGACCTGCGTGGAGGGACAGCGTCTCAAACAGGACTAGGCATGTCCGCGTGCCCTCATTTCAGGCAACTTTTGGCCCTATGTCAGTGTGGGGCGGGGAAATCTCACCCTCTGGACAGTCCTCCGAATGTAGGAACATGCTCGGAACGGGCAGAAACGGAGGCCTGGGCGGAGGGACAGCGTCTCAAAGAGGACTACGTGCGCATGTCGCCCTGTTTTCAGGGACACTTTTGCAGCACTGTCAGGGTGGGGCCGTGAAAGCTCGGCATCCAGGCGGGTCTCCGACCATCCGAACGCACTCGAAATGGGCGTAAACGGAGGCCTGCTAGGTGGGACAGCGTCCCAAAGAGGACTAGGTGCGTCCGTGTCGCCCTCTTTTCAGGCAACTTTTGGCCCTCAGTCAGGGTGGGGCAAGGAAATCTCGGCCAATGGACAGTCCTCCGAATGTGGGAACACGCTCGGAACTGGCAGAAACGGAGGCCTGCGCGGAGGGACAGCGTCTCAAAGAGGATTATGTGCGGGCGTTGCCCTACTTGAGGCAACTTTGGCCCCTCTGTCGGCGTGGGGCCGGGAAATCCCTGCCTCTGGGCAGGCCTCTGACCGTCGGAATGCGCTCGGAAAGGGCGGAAATGGAGGCCGGCATGGAGGGACAGCGTCACAAAGAGGACTAGTTGCGCGCACGTCACCCTGTTTTCAGAGCAACTTTTGCCACTCTGTCAGCGTGGGGCCGTGAAATCCCGGGCTCCGGGCGGGCCTCCGACCATTGGAACGCACTCGGAACGGGTGGAAACAGAGGCCAGCGCGGAAGGAAAGCATCTCAAAAGGACTACGTGCGCCCGTTGCCCTCTTTTCAAGGCGACTTTAGCCCCTCTGTCATCGTGGAGCCGGGAAATCGGGGCTTCTGGGCGGGCCTCTGACCGTCGGAACACGCTCGGAACGGGCGGAAACGGAGGCCTACGTGGAGGGACAGCGTCTACAACAGTATTAGGTGCGCGTGTCGCCCTTTCTTCCGGGCAACTGTTGTCCCTCTGCCAGGGTGGGGCTGGGAAATCCAGGTCTCCGGGCGGGCCTCCGATCTTCGGAACGCGCCCGGAACGGGCGGAAATGGAGGCCTGCTTCGAGGGACAGCTTCTCAAAGAGGACTAGGTGAGTGCGTGTCGCCCGCTTTTTTAGGAAACTTTTGGCCCTCTCTCAGGGTGGGGCCAGGAAATCACGGCCTCGAGGCATGATTCCGACTGCAGGAATGAGCTACGAATGGGCAGAAACGGAGGCCTACGCGGAGGGAAAGCATCTCAAAGAGGACTAGGTGCGCGCTTGTCGCCCTTTTTTCGGGACAACTATTGCCCCTCTGTCATGGTGGAGCTGGGAAATCCCTGCGCCCGGACGTGCCTCCGACCGTTGGAACGAGCTCGGTACGGGCGGAAACGGGGCCCTTCGTGGAGGGACAGCGTCTCAAAGAGGACTAGGTGTGTCCACGTCGCCCAGTTCGGGATGACTTTTGCCCCTCTGTCAGGGTGTGGCCAGCAAATTGTGGCTTCCTGGCGGGCTCCGACCGTCGGAACGCACTTGGAATGGGCGGAAACGGAGGCCTGCGCACAGGGGCAGCGTCTCAAAGAGGACTACGTTCGCGCGTCGCCCTCTTTTCGAGGCAATTTTTCCCCCTCTGTCAGCTTGGGGCCGGGAAATCCCTGCCTCCGGGGGGGCATCCGACCGTTGGAACGTGCTCGGAAAGGGCGGAAACGGAGGCCTGCGGGAAAGGGCACCGTCTCAAGGAGGACTAGGTGCACGAACGTCGCTCTATTTCGGGGTAACTTTTGCCCCTCTGTCAGCAAGGGGCCGGGAAATCCCCGCCTCCGGGGGGGCCTCAGACTGTATGTTAGCACTCGGAACGGGGGGAAATGGAGGCCTCCGCGGAGGGGCAGCGTCTCAAAGAGAACTAAGTGCGCGCGTCGCCCTCTTTTCGAGGCAACTTTTGCCCCTGTGACAGGGTGGGGCTCGGAAAACCCGGTATTTGGGCGCGCCTTCAACTATTGGAATGCGCTCGGAACGGGCAGAAACGGAGGCCTATGCAGTGGGACAGCGTCTCAAAGAGGACTAGGTGTGTCCGTGTCGCCCTCTTTTCAGGCAACTTTTGCCCCTCTGCCAGGGTCGGGCTGGAAAATCCCGGGCTCCGGGTGGGCCTCTGACCATCGGAAAGCACTTGGAGGGGCGGAAACGAAGGCCTGCGTGGAGGGACAGCGTCTCAAAGAGGACTACGTGCGCGTGTCGCTCTCTTCGAGGCAACTTTTGCCCCTCTGTCACGGTGGTGCCGGGAAATCCTGCCCTCCAGACATGCCTATGACCGTCGGAACGCGCTCGGAAGGGGCGGAAACCGAGGCCTCTGCGGAGGGATAGCGTCTCAAAGAGGACTAGATATGTCCGTGTCGCCCTCTTCTCCGGCAACTTTTGGGAGTCTCTCAGGGTGGGGCCGGGAAATCGCGGCGTCCGGGCGGGCCTCCGACTGTAGGAACGCGCTCGGAATAGGCAGAAACGCAGGCCTGCCTGGAGGGATGGCGTGTCAAAGAGGACTACGTTCGTGCGTCACCCTTTTTGCCGGGCAACTTTTGCCCCTCTGCCAGGGTCGGGCTGGGAAATCCAGGCCTCCGGGGGGCCCTCCGATCCTCGGAACGCGCCCAGAACGTGCGGACATAGAGGCCTGCGTGGAGGGACAGCTTCTCATAGAGGACTAGGTGAGTGCGTGTCGTCCAGTTTTCAGGAAACTATTCTCCCTCTGTCAGGGTGGGGCCAGGAAATCGCGGCCTCCAGGCTTGATTCCGACTGCAGGAACGAGCTCGGAACGGGCAGAAACGGAGGCATGCGCAGAGGGACAGCTTCTCAAAGAGTACTAGGTGTGTCCGTGTTGCCCTCTTTTCAGGAAACTTTTGCTCTCTGCCAGCGTGGGGCCAGGAAATACTGGCCTTCGGGCGGTCCTCCGACCGTCGGACTGCGCTCGGTACGGGCGGAAAGGGAGGCCTTCGTGGAGGGACTGCGTCTCAAAGAGGACTAGGTGCACGCGCGTCGCCCTGTTTTCGGGGTAACTTTTGCCCTCTGTCAGGTTGGTGCCGGGAAATTGCGGGCTCCGGGCGGACCTCCGACCGTCATAACACGCTTGGACCGGGCAGAAATGGAGGTCTACACAGAGGGACAGCGTCTGAAAGAGGACTAGGTGCGCGCGTGTCGCCCTTCTTTCGAGACAACTTTTGCCCCTCTGGCATTGTGGATCTGGGAAATCCCAGCACCGGGCGGGCCTCCGTCTGTGGGAACGAGCTCGGAATGGGCGGAAACGGAGGCCAGCGCAGGGGAACAGCTTCTCACAGAGAACTAGGTGTGTCCGCGTTCCCCTTTTTTCAGGAATCTTTTGCCTCTCTGTCAGCCTGGGGCTGGGAAATCCTGGCCTTTGGGCGGGCCTCCAACAGTCGTAATGCGCTCGGTACAGGCGGAAACGGAGGCCCGCGTGGAGGGACAGCGTCTCAAAGAGGACTAGATGTGTCTGCGGCGCCCTTTCTCAGGATAACTTTTGCCCCTCTGTTAGGGTGGGGCCGGGAGACCTCGGCCTCCAGGCGGGCCTCCGACCGTCGGAACACGCTCGGAACAGGCAGAAACGGAGGCCTGCGTAGAGGGACATTGTCTCAAAGAGGACTTGTGCGCGTGCGTCGCCCAGTTTTCGGGGTAACTTTTGCCCCTCTGTCAGCGTGGAGCAGGGAAATCGTGGCTTCCGGGTGGGCTCCGACCGTCGGAACGGGCTCGGAACAGGCAGAAACGGAGGCCTGCGTGGAGGGACAGCGTCTACAACAGGATTAGGTGCGCGCGTCGCCGTTTTTGCCGGGCAACTTTTGCCCATCTGCCAGGGTGGGGCTGGGAAATCCAGGTCCGGGCGGGCCTCAGTCCATCGGAACGCGCACTTTACAGGCGGAAATGGAGGCCTTCGTGGAGGGACAGCTTCTCAAAGAGGACTGGGTGAGTGCGTGTCGCCCTCTTTCCAGGAAACTTTTGGCCCTCTGTCAGGGTGGGGCCGGGAAATCGCTGCCTCCGGGCATGCTTCCGATTGCAGTAATGAGCTCGGAACGGGGAGAAACTGAGGCCTACACGGAGGGAAAGCATCTCAAAGAGGACTAGGTGCGTGCGTATCGCCCTTTTTTCGGACAACTTTTGCCACTCTGTCATGCTGGAGCTGGGAAATCCCAGCCTGCGGGCGGGCCTCTGACCGTCAGAACGAGCTCGGAAAGGGCGGAAAGGGAGGCCTGTGCAGAGGGACAGCTTCTCAAAGAGGACTATGTTTGTCCATTTTCCCCTCTTTTCAGGAAACTTTTGCCTCTCTGTCAGCGTGGGGCTGGGAAATCGCTGTCTCCGGGCGGGCCTCCGACCGTCCGAACGCGCTTGGAACGGGCAGAAACGGAGGCCTGCACGCAGTGACACCGGTTCAAAGAGGACTAGTTGCGGGTGCGTCGCCCTGTCTTCGGGGTATCTTTTGCCCCTCTGTCAGGGTGGGGCCAGGAAATCGCGGCCTCCGGGCGGGCCTCTGATCATCAGAACACGATTAGAACGGGCGGAAACGGAGGCCTGCTCGGAGGGACAGCGTCTCAAAGAGGACTACGTGCGCGTGTCGCCCTGTTTTCGGGGCAACTTTTGTCCCTATGTCAGAGTGGGGCCGGGAAATCCTGGTCTTCGGGCGGGCCTCCAACCGTCGGAACTGGCTCAGAATGGGCAGAAACCCAGGCCTGCGCAGAGGGACAGCGTCTAAAGAGGACTAAGTGCGCGCGTCGCCCTTTGTTCGAGGCAACATTTGCCCCTCTGTCAGGGTGGAGCCGGGAAATCCCGGGCTCCAGGCAGGCCTCTGACCATAGGAACCCTCTTGGAACAGGCGGAAACGGAGGCCTGCGTGGAGGGACAGCGTTTCAAAGAGGACTAGGTGTGTCCGAGTCACCCTTTACGGGATAACTTTGGCCTCTCTGTCAGGGTGGGGCTGGGAAATCCCGGGCTCCGTGCGGGACTCCGACCGTCGGAACGCACTCGGAACGGGCGGAAACGGAGGCCTGCGTGGAGGGACAGCGTCTACAACAGGATTAGGTGCGCGCGTCGCCCTCTTTTCGAGGAAACTTTTTCCCCTCTGTCACGGTGGAGCCGGGAAATTCTGGCCTGCAGCCGGGCCTACGACCGACGTAATGCGCTCGGAAGGGGAGGAAACCGAGGCCTGCGCAGAGGGACAGTTTCTCAAAAAGGACTAGGTGCGCACGCGTCGCCCTTTTTCGGATCAACTTTTGCCCCTCTGTCATCGGGCAGAAGGGAAATGGCGGCTTCCTGGCTGGTCCGACAGTCGGAACGCGCTCGGAACTGGCGGAAACGGAGGCCTGTGTGGAGCGACAGCGTCTACAACAGGATTAGGTGCACGCGTCACCCTTTTTTCCGGGCAACTTTTGCCCCTCTGCCAGTGTGGGGCTGGGAAATCCAGGTCTCCGGGCGGGCCTCGGACCGTCGGAACGCGCCCGGAATGGGTGGAAATAGAGGCCTGCATGGAGGGACAGCTTCTCAAAAGGACTAGGTGATTGCGTGTCTCCCTCTTTTCAGGAATTTTGCCCCTCTGTCATGGTGGAGCTGGGAAATCCTGGCCTCCAGACGGGCCTCCGACCGTGGGAACGTGCTCGGAACGGGCAGAAACGGTGGCCTGCGGGGGGGGGGGGACAGCGTCTCAAAGAGGACTACGTCCGCGCGTCGCCCTTTATTCCGGGAAACTTTTGGCACATTTTCAGGGTGGGGCCAGGATAACCCGGCCTCCGGGCGGGCCTCCGATCGTCGGAACGAGCTCGGAACGGGCAGAAAGGTATTCCTGCGCGGAGGGACAGCATCTCCAAGAGGAATCGGTGCGCGTGCTTCGTGCTGTTTTCGGGGCCACTTTTGCTCCTCTGTCAGGGTGGTGCCGGGAAATCCCGGCCTCCGGGCGGGCCTCCGACCGTCAGAATGCGCTTGGAATGGGCGTAAACGGAGGCCTGCTAGGTGGGCCAGCGTATCAAGGAGACTAGGTGCTTGCGCATAGCCCTGTTTTCGAGGTAACTTTTGCCCCTCTGTCAGGGTGGAGCCGGGACATCCCGGGCTCCAGGCAGGCCTCTGACCGTCGGAACACTCTTGGAACATGCGGAAACAGAGGCCTGCGCGGAGGAACAGCGTCTCAAAGAGGACTAGGTGCGTCTGTGTCGCCTTCTTTTCAGGCAACTTTTGGCGCTCTGTCAGTGTGGGGCCGGGAAATCATGGCCTCCGGGCGGGCCTCCGACTATAGGAACGCGCTCGGAATGGGCAGAAACGGGAGTCTGCATGGAGGGACAGCGTTTCAAAGAGGACTAGGTGTGTCCGAGTCACCCTTTACGGGATAACTTTGGCCTCTCTGTCAGGGTGGGGCTGGGAAATCGCGGCCTCCGGGCGGGCCTCCGACTGTAGGAAGGTGCTCTATACTGGCAGAAACGGAGGCCTACCTGGAGGGACAGCGTTTCAAAGAGGACTGGGGGTGTCCGGGTCGTCCCCTTTTCGGGGCAGCTTTTGCCCCTTTGTCATTTTCAGGAAACTTTTGCCTCTCTGTCAGTGAGGGGCCAGGAAATCCTGGCCTTTTGGCGGGCCTGCGACCGTCGGAATGCGCTTGGTACGGGAAGAAACGGTGGCCTGCGTGGAGGGACAGCTTCTCAAAGAGGACTATGTGAGTGAGTGTCTCCCTCTTTTCAGGAAATTTTGCCCCTCTGTCATGGTGGAGCCGAGAAATCCTGGCCTCCAGACGGGCCTCCGACCGTCGGACCGTGCTCGGAACGCACAGAAACGGTGGCCTGCGGGGAGGGACAGCGTCTCAAAGAGGACTACCTGCTCACGTCGCCCTTTATTCCGGGAAACTTTTGGCCCATTGTCAGGTTGGGGCCGGGATAACCCGGCCTCCGGGCGGGCCTCCGATCGTCGGAACGAGCTCGGAACGGGAAGAAACGTAGTCCTGCGCGGAGGGACGGCGTCTCCAAGAGGACTGGGTGTGCGGGCATCGCGCTTTTTCCGAGGCCCCTTTTGCTCCTCTGTCAGGGTGGTGCCGGGAAATCCCGGTGTCCGGGCGGGCATCCGACTTCCGAACACACAGGAACTGGTGGAAACTGCGGCCTGCGCGGAGGGACAGCGTCTCAATGAGGACTAGGTGCATCTGTGTCGCCCTCATTCAGGCAACTTTTGCCCACTGTCAGGGTCAGGCTGGGAAATCACGGACTCTGGGCGGGCCTCCGTCTGTAGGAAGCGCTCGGGACGGGCAGAAACGGAGGCCTGCACAGAGGGACAGCGTCTCATTGAGGACTACGTTCACGCATCACCCTCTTTTCGAGGCAACTTTTGCCCCTCTGTCAGCGTGGGGCCGGGAAATCACTGACTCTGGGCGGGCCTTCGACCGTCGGAACGCGCTCGGAACGGGCAGAAACGGAGGCCTGCATGGAGGGACAGAGTCTCAAAGAGGAGTACGTGCGCTCGTTTCCCTCATTTCGGGGCAACTTTTGCCCCTCTGTCAGCGTGGGGCCGGGAAATCCCGGCCTCCGGGCGGGCCTCTGTCCGTTGGAACCAACTCGGAAAGGGCGGAAATGGAGGCCTGCGCACAGGGACAGCTTCTCAAAGAGGACTAGGAGTGTCCGTGTTGCCTTCTTTTCAGGAAACGTTTGCCTCTCTGTCAGCGTGGTGCCGGGAAATACTGGCCTTTTGGCAGACCTCTAACCGTCGAAACGCGCTCGGAACGGGCAGAAACAGAGGCCTGCGCGGAGGGACAGCGTCTCAAAGAGGACTACGTGCGGGCGTCGCCCTCTATTCGAGGCAACTTTTGCCCCAATGTCCGCGAGGGGCCGGGGAATCCCTGCCTCCTG
This sequence comes from Varanus komodoensis, assembly GCF_004798865.1. NCBI lineage: Eukaryota > Metazoa > Chordata > Lepidosauria > Squamata > Varanidae > Varanus > Varanus komodoensis. The sequence goes on from NW_025335513.1 coordinate 15,298, forward strand.
GCGCGTCTCCGACCGTCGGAATGCGCTTGGAACGGGTGGAAATGGAGGCCTGCTTGCAGGGACAGCGTCTCAAAGAGGAGTAGGTGCGTGTGCGTCGCCCTGTTTTCGTGGTAACTTTTGCCACACTGTCAGCGTGGGCCCGGGAAATCCCGGGCTCCGGGCAGGTCTCCGATCGTCGGAACGCACTCGGAACGGGTGGAAACGGAGGCCTGCGCGGAAGGACAGCGTCTGAAAAGGACTACGTGTGCCTGTCGCCCTCTTTCCAGGGCAACATCAGCCCCACTGTCATCGTGGAGCCGGGAAATCGGGGCTTCCGGGCAGGCCCCCTACCGTCAGAACGCGCTCAGAATGGGTGGAAACGGAGGCCCACGCGGAGGGACAGCATCTTAAAGAGGACTAGGTGCGCGCGGGTCGCGCCCTGTTTTCGGGGTAACTTTTGCCACTCTGTCAGCGTGCGGCCGGGAAATCCCGGGCTCCGGGCGGGCCTCCGACCCTCGGAACGCTCTTGGAACGGGCGGAAATGGAGGCCTACGTGGAGGGACAGCATCTAAAACAGGATTAGGTGCGTGTGTCGCCCTTTTTTCCGGGCAAATTTTGTCCCTCTGCCTCGGTGGGGCTGGGAAAACTAGGTCTCCGGGTGGGCCTCTGACCGTCGGAACGCGCTCAGAACAGGTGGAAACGGAGGCCTACGTGGAGGGACAGCATCTTAAAGAGGACTAGGTGTGCGCGTGTCGCACTTTTTTCGGGACAACTTTTTCACCTCTGTCATGGTGGAGATGGGAAATCCCGGCCTCCGGGAGGGCCTCCGATCGTTGGAACGAGCTCAGAACGGGTGGAAACGGAGGCCTGCACAGAGGGACAGCTTCTCAAAGAGGATAGGTGTGTCCGTGTTGCCTTCTTTTCAGGAAACTTTTGCCACTCTGCCAGTGTGGTGCCGGGAAATCCTGGCCTTTTGGCGGGCCTCCGACCGTCGGAATGCGCTCGGAACGGGCGGAAACGGGGCCTGTGTGGACGGACAGCGTCTCAGAGGACTGGGTGTGTCCGCGTCACCCTTTTCGGGATAACTTTTGCCCCTCTGTCAGGGTGGGGCCGGGAAATCCTGGCCTGAAGACGAGCCTACGCCCATCGGAATGCGTTCGGAAGGTGCGGGAACCGAGGCCTGCGCGGAGGACAGTTTCTCAAAGAGGACTAGGTGCGCGCGTTGCACTTATTTCAGGGCAACTTTTGCCAATCTGCCAGCGTGGGCCGGGAAATCCCGGGCCCCAGGCGGGACTCCAACCATCGGAACGCGCTCAGAATGTGCGGAAACGGTGGCCTGCGTGGAGGGACAGCATCTCAAAGAGGACTTGGTGCACGTGCGTCGCCCTGTTTTCAGGGGAACTTTTGCCCCTCTGTCAGCATGGGGCCAGGAAATCATTGACTCCGGGCGGGCCTCTGACTGTAGGTTCGCGCTCGGAACGGGCGGAAACGGAGGCCTGCGCGGAGGGACAGCGTCTCACAGAGGACTTGGTGCGCGTGCGTTGCCCTGTTTTCGGGATTACTTTTGCCTCTCTGTCAGCATGGGGCTGGGAAATCCCAGGCTCCGGGGGGGCCTTTGACTGTAGGTTCACGTTCGGAACGGGCAGAAATGGAGGCCTGCGTGGAGGGACAGCGTCTCAAAGAGGACTACGTGGGCGCATCGCCCTCTTAACGAGGAAACTTTTTCCCCTCTGTCACGGTGCAGCCAGGAAATACTGGCCTGCAGACGGGCCTACGACCGACGTAACGCGCTCAGAAGGTGCGGAAACCGAGGCCTGAGCAGAGGGACAGTTTCTAAAAGAGGGTTAGGTGCGGGCGTGTCGCCCTTTTTTCGGGGCAACTTTTGACCATCTTTCATTGTGGAGCCGGGAAAGCGCAGCTTCTGGGCGGGCCACCGACCGTCGAAACGTGCTTGGAATGGGAGGAACCGGAAGCCTGCGTAGTGGGACAGCGTTTACAACAGGATTAGGTGCACACGTCACCATTTTTTCGAGGAAACGTCTTCCCCTCTGTCAGGGTGGAGCCGGGAATTCCCGGCCACCGGGGGGGCCTCGGACTGTAGGTTCGCACTCGGAATGGGCGGAAACGGAGGCCTGCGCGGAGGGACAGCGTCTCAAAGAGGACTACGTACGCGCGCTGCCCTCTTTTCGAGGAAACTTTTTCCCCTCTCTCACGGTGGAGCCGGGAAAACCTGGCCTGCAGACGGACCCGCAACGAAAGGACGCGCTCGGAGTTTCTCAAAGAGGAGTAGGTGCGAACGCGTCGCCCTCTTTTCAGGAAACTTTTGGCCCTCTGTCAGGGTGGGGCCGGGAAATCGCGGCCTCTGGGCGGGCCTCCGACCGTAGGAATGCGCGCGATACGGGCGGAAACGGAGGCCTGCCTGGAAGGACAGCGTCTCAAAGAGGAGTAGCTGGGTCTGCGTCGTCCTCCTTTCGGGGCAGCTTTCGCCCCTCTGTCAGGGTGGGGCCGGGAAAGCCCGGTCTTTGGGCAGGCCTCCGATTTTTGGAACGCGCTTGGAACAGGCAGAAATGGAGGCCTGCGCAGAGGGACAGCGTCTCAAAGAGGACTAAGTGCGCGCGCGTAGCCCTGTTTTCGGGGTAACTTTTGCCCCAGCTTCTCAAAGAGGACTACCTGCAAGTGTCGCCCTCATTCGAGGCAACTTTGGCCCTTCTGTCAGCATGGGCCGGGAAATCCTGGGCTCCGGGCGGGCCTCCGACCATCGGAACGCACTCGGAAGGGGCGGAAACGGAGGCCTCCTTGTAGGGACAGCATCTCAAAGAGGACTAGGTTTGTCCGTGTCGTCCTCTTTTCCGGCAACTTTTGGCAGTCTGTCAGGGTGGGGCCGGGAAATTGCAGCATCCGGGCGGGCCTCCGACTGTAGGAACGCGCTCGGAACGGGTAGAAACGGAAGCCTGCACAGTGGGACAGTGTCTCAAAGAGGACTACGTGCACGCATCGCCCTCTTTTCGCGGAAACTTTTGCTCATCTGTCACGGTGGAACCGGGAAACCCCGGCCTCCAGGCGGGCCTCCGTTCCTTGGAACTCGTTCGGAACGGGCAGAAATGGAGGCCTGCGCGCAGGGACACTGGCTCAAAGAGGAATAGGTGCGGGTGCGTCGCCCTGTTTCTGGGGTAACTTTTGCTCCTCTGTCAGGGTGGGGCCGGGAAATCGTGGCCTCCGGGCGGGCCTCTTATCGTCAGAACGCGACCAAAACACGCGGAAACAGAGTCCTGAGCGGAGGGACAGCATCTGAAAGAGGACTCCGTGCGCCCGTTGCCCTCTGTTCGAGGCTGCTTTTCTCCCTCTGTCAGGGTGGTGCCGGGAAATCCCTGTCTTCGGGCGGGCCTCCGACTGTAGGAAAGCGCTCGGAATAGGCAGAAACGGAGGCCTGCCCGGAGGGACGGCGTCTCAAAGAGGACTACGTTCGTGCATCGCCCGTTTTTCCGGGAAACTTTTGCCTCTCTGTCACTGTGGAGCCGGGAAATCCTGCCCTCCAGACAGGCCTACGACCGTCGGAACGCGCTCGGAAGAGGCGGAAACGGAGGCCTGCCCGGAGAGACGGCGTCACCCTCTTTTCCGGCAGCTTTTGGCAGTCTGTCAGGGAGGGGCCGGGAAATCCCAGGCTCCGGGCGGGCCTCTGACCCTTGGAACGCACTCGGAGGGGCGGAAACGAAGGCCTGCGCGGAGGGACAGTGTCTCAAAGAGGACGACGTGCGCGCTTCGCCCTCTTTTCGAGGCAACTTTTGCCCCACTGTGACGGTGGAGCCGGGAAATCCTGCCCTCCAGACATGCCTACGACCGTCGGAACGTGCTCGGAAGGGGCGGAATCGGAATCCTCCGCGGAGGGACGGTGTGTCAAAGAGGTCTAGAAGTGTCCGTGTCGCCGTCCTCTCCGGCAACTTGTGGCAGTCTGTCAGGGTGAAGCTGGGAAATCGCGGTGTCCGGGCGGGCCTCCGACTGTAGGAACGTGGTTGGAATAGGCAGAAACGGAGGCCTTCCCGGAGGGACGGCGTCTCAAAGAGGACTACGTGCGTGTGTCGCCCTTTTTTCCGGGCAACTTTTGCCCCTCTGCCAGGGTGGGGCTGGAAAATCCAGGTCTCCGCGCGGGCTTCTGAACATCGGAACGCGCCCAGAACGGGCGGACATAGAGGCCTGTGTGGAGGGACAGCTTCTCATAGAGGACTAGGTGAGTGCGTGTCGCCCACTTTTCAGAAAACTTTTCTCCCTCTGTCAGCGTGGGGCCGGGAAATCCTGGCCCTTGGGCGGGCCTACGACCGTCGGAATGCGCTCAGTACAGGCGGAAACGGAGGCCTGCGTGGAGGGACAAGGTCTCAAAGAGGAATGGGTGTGTCCGTGTCGCCCTTTTTCGGGATAACTTTTGCCCCTCTGTCAGGGTGGGGACGGTAAATCGCGGCCTCCGGGCAGGTCTCCGACAGTAGGAACGCACTCGATACGGGCGGAAACGGAGGCCAGCCTCGAGGGACAGCGTCTGGAAGAGGACTAGGTGTGTCCGCGTCATCCTCTTTTCGGGGCAGCTTTTGCCCCTCTGTCAGGGTGGGCCCGGGAAATCCCGGTCTTCGGGCAGGCGTCCGATCGTCGGAACGTGCTCGGAACAGGCAGACACGGAGGCCTGCGCAGAGGGACAAAGTCTCAGAGAGGACTAGGTGCGCGCATCGCCCTCTTTTCGAAGCAACTTTTGCGCTCTGTCAGGGTCGGGCTGGGAAATCGCGGCCTCCCGGCGAGCCTCCGACCGTCGTAACGCGCTTGGAATGGGCAGAAATAGAGGCCTGCGTGGAGGGACAACGTCTAAGAGAGGACTAGGTGCGCGCGTGTCACCCTGTCTTCGGGGTAACTTTTGCCCGTCTGTCAGCGTGGGGCAGGGAAATCACTGACTCCGGGCTGGCCACCGACAGTTGGGACGCGTTCAGAACGGGCAGAAACGTAGGCCTGCGTGGAGGGACAGCGTCTCAAAGAGGACTAGGTGTGTCCGCGTCACCCTTTTTCGGGATAACTTTTGCCCCTCTGTCAGGGTGGGGCCGGGAAACCTCAGCCTCCGGGCGGGCCTCTGACCGTAGGAACGCGCTCAATACGAGTGGAAACGGAGGCCTGCCTGGAGTGACAGCGTCTCAATGAGGACTAGCTGTGTCAGGGTCGTCCTCTTTTCGAGGCAACTTTTGCCCCTCTGTCAGCGTAGGGCCGGGAAATCCTGGGCTCTGGGCGGGCCTCCAACTGTAGGTTCGCGCTCGGAACGGGCGGAAACGGAGGCCTGCGTAGAGGGACAGCATTTACAACAGGATTAGGTGTGCGCGTTGCCCTTTTTTCCGGGCAACCTTTGCCCCTCTGTCAGGGTGGGGCTGGGAACTCCAGGTCTCCGGGTAGGCCTCCGACCATCGGAATGAACACGGAACGGGCAGAAACGGAGGCCTGCGCAGAGGGACAGTGTCTCAAAAGGACTGCGTGCACTCGATGCCCTCTTTTCGGGGCAACTTTTACTCCTCTCTCAGCGTGGGCCCGGGAAATCTCTGACTCCGGGCGGGCCTCCGACCGTCAGAACGCGCTCGGCAGGGGCGGAAACGGAGACCTGCGTGGTGGGACAGCGTCTCAAAGAGGACTAGGTATGTCCGCGTCGCCCTCTTTTCAGAGAAACTTTTGCCCCTCTGTGAGGGAGGGGCCGGGAAATCACAGCCTCCGGGCAGGTCTCCAACCTTCGGAACGTGCTTGGAATGGGCGGAAACGGAGGCCTGCGCAGAGGGACAGCGTCTCAAAGAGGACTACGAGCGCCTGTTGCCATCTTTTTGGGGCAACTTTTGATCCTCTCTCAGCGTGGGGCCGGGAAATCCAGGTCTTGGGGCGGGCCTCTGAACATGGGAAGTGGCTCGGATCGGGCAGAAATGGAGGCGTGGGCAGAAGGACAGCGTATCAAAGAGGGCTCAGTGCAAGCGTTGCCCTCTTTTCGAAGGAACTTTTGCCCCACTGTCAGGGTGGGGCCGGAAAATCGCGGACTTCGGGCGGGCCTCCGACCATCGGAACGCACTCGGAACGGGCAGAAATGGAGGCCTGCACAGAGGGACAGCGTCTCAAAGAGGACTACGCGCGCCCATTGCCCACTTTTCGAGGCAACTTTTGCCCACCCATCATGATGGAGCCGGGAAATCCCGGCCTCCGGGGGGGCCTCCGACTGTAGGTTCGTGCTCTGAATGGGCGGAAACGGAGGCCTGCGCGGAGGGACAGCGTCTCAAAGAGGACTACGTGCGCGCGTCGCCCTTTTTTCGAGGGAACTTTTACCCCTCTGTCACGGTGGAGCCGGGAAATCCCGGCCTGCAGACGGGCCTACGACCGACGGACTGCGCTCGGAAGGGGCACAAACCGAGGCCTGCGTGGAGGGACAGTTTCTAAAGGAGGACTAGGTGCACGCGCGTCGCCCGTATTTCGGGGCAACTTTTGCCCCTCTGTCATCGTGGAGACGGGAAATCGCGGCTTCCGGGAGGGCCTCCGACCGTCGGAACGTGCTCAGAACGGGCGGAAACGGAGGCCTGCGTAGAGGGACAGCATTTACAACAGCATTAGGTGCGCGAGTCGCCCTTTTTTCCGGGAAACTTTTGCCCCTCTGCCAGGGTGGGGCTGGGATATCCAGGCCTCCGGGCGGGCCTCCGACCGTCGGAACGCACTCGGAATGGGCAGAAATGGAGGCCTGCACAGAGGGACAGTGTCTCAAAGAGGACTACATGCGCTCGTTGCCCTCTTTTCGGGGCAACTTTTGCCCCTCTTTCAGCGTGGGGCGGGGAAATCCCGGTCTTCGGGCGGGCCTCCGACCGTCGGAACGCGCTCGGAACGGGCAGAAACAGTGGCCTGCATGGAGGGACGTCTTAAAGAGGACTTGGTGCATGTGCGTCGCTCTGGTTTCAGGATTACTTTTTCCCCTCTGTCAGCATGGGGCCGCGAAATCCCTGGCTCTGGGCGGGCCCCCGACAGTCGGAACGGGCGGAAACGGAGGCTTGCTTGGAGGGACAGCGTTTACAACAGGATAAGGTGCGCGTCACCCTTTTTCCGGGCAACTTTTGCCCCTCTTCCAGGTTGGGGCTGGGAAATACAGGTCTCCGGACGGGTCTCCGACCATCGGAACGCGCCCAGAATGGGAAGAAATGGAGGCCTGCGTGAGGGACAGCTTCTCAAAGAGGACTAGGTGAGTGCGTGTGGCCCTCTTTTCAGGAAACTTTTGGCCCTCTGTCAGGGTGGGTCCAGGAAATCGTGGCCTCCGGGCATGCTTCAAACTGCAGGAACGAGCTCGGAACGGGCAGAAATGAAAGCCTACACGGAGAGACAGCGTCTCAAAGAGGACTAGGTGCGTGCGTTGCCCTCTTCTTGAGGCAACATTTGCCCATCTGTCACGGTGGATCCGGGAAATCCCGCCCACCGGGGGTGCCTCCGACTGTAGGTTGGCGCTCGGAACGGGCGGAAACGGAGGCCTGCGCAGAGGGACAGCGTCTCAAAGAGGACTATGTGCGCGCGTAGCCCTCCTATCGAGGAAACTTTTTCCGCTCTGTCACCGTGCAACCGGGAAATCCTGGCCTGCAGACGGGCCTACGACCGACGGAACACCCTCAGAAGGGGCGGAAACTGAGGCCTGCGCGGAGGGACAGCGTCTCAAAGAGGACAGGGTGTGTCCGCGTTGCCCTTTTTCGGGATAACTTTTGCCCCTCTGTCAGGGTGGGGCTGGGAAATCCAGGTCTCCGGGCGGGCCTCCGACCGTCGGAACACGACCGGAACGGGCGGAAATGGAGGCCTGCGTGGAGGGACAGCTTCTCAAAGAGGACTAGGTGAGTGCATGTGGCCCTCTCTTCAGGAAACTTTTTTCCCTCTGTCGGGGTGGGGCCGGGAAATCGCGGCCTCTGGGCGGGCCTCCGACCTTAGGAATGCGCGTGATACTTACGGAAACAGAGGCCTGCGTGGAAGGACAGCGTCTCAAAGAGGACTAGGGGTGTCCGCGTCGTCCTCTTTTCGAGGCAGCTTTTGCCCCTCTGTCAGGGTGGGGCCGGAAAAGCCCAGTCTTCGGGCAGGACTCCGATTGTCGGAACGCGCTCGGAACAGTCAGAAACGGAGGTCTGCGCAGAGGGACAGAGTCTCAAAGAGGACTAAGTGCGCGCGCGTCGCCCTGTTTTCGGGGTAACTTTTGCCCCTATGTCAGCGAGGGGCCGGGAAATCGCGGCCTCTGGGCGGGTCTCTGATCGTCAGAACGCGATCAGAAAGGGCAGAAACGGAGGCCTGCGCGGAAGGACAGCATCTCAAAGAGGACTACGTGCGCGTGTCGCCCCCTTTTCGAGGCAACATTTGCCCCACTGTCACGGTGGAGCCGGGAATTTCTGCCCTCCAGACAGGCCTACGGCCGTCAGAACGCGCTCAGAAGGGGCGGAAATGGAGGTCTCCATGTAGGGACAGCGTCTCAAAGAGGACTACGTGCGCCCGTTGCCCTCTTTTCGAGGCAGCTTTTGTTCCTCTGTCAGGGTGGTGCCGGGAAATCCCGGTCTTCGGGCGGGCCTCCGACCGTCGGAATGCGCTCGGAACGGGCGGAAAGGCAGGCCTACGTGGAGGGACTGCATCTCCAAGAGTAGTACGTGCGCTCGTCGACCTCTATTTGAGGCAACTTTTACCCCTCTGTCATGGTGGAGCCGGGAAATCCTGGCCTGCAGACGGGCCTACAACCGACGTAAAGCGCTCGGAAGGGGCGCAAACCGAGGCTTGCGTGGAGGGACAGTTTCTCAAAGAGGACTATGTGTACGCGCGTCGCCCTTATTTCGGGGCAACTTTTGCCCCTCTGTCAACGTGGAGACGGGAAATCGCGGTTTCCGGGCGGGCCTCCGACCGTCGAAACACCCTCGGGACACCGGAAATGGAGGCCTGCGTGGAGGGACAGCCTCTCAAAGAGGACTAGGTGCGGCGTGTCGCCCTTTTTTCGGGACAACTTTTGCCCCTCTGTCATGGTGGAGCTGGGAAATCCCAGCCTCCGGGCGGGCCTCCGTCTGTGGGAACGAGCTCGGAATGGCGGAAACGAAGGCCTGCGCAGAGGAACTGCTTCTCAAAAGGACTAGGTGTGTCCGTGTTGCCCTCTTTTCTGGAAACTTTTGCCTCTCTGTCAGCATGGGGCCGGGAAAACCTGACCTTTGGGCGGGCCTCCGACCGTAGGAATGCGCTCGGTACGGGCAGAAACGGAGGCCTGCGTGTAGGTACAGCGTCTCAAAGGTGACTGGGTGTGTCCGAGTCGCCCTTTTTCGGGATAACTTTTGCCCCTCTGTCAGGGTGTGGCCGGGAAACCTCGGCTTCCGAAGGGCCTCCGACCGAGGGAACGCGCTTGATACAGGCGGAAACCGAGGCTGGCCTGGAGGGACAGCGTCTCAAAAGGACTAGGTGTGTCCGCGTCGTCCTCTTTTCGAGGCAACTTTTGCCCCTCTGTCAGTGTGGGGCCGGGAAATCACTGACTCCGGGCGGGCCTCCGACCGTCGGAACACGCTCGGAACGGGCAGAAACGGAGGCCTGCATGGCAGGACATCGTCTCAAAGAGGACTTGGTGCGCGTGCGTCGCCCTGTTTAGGGGGAAACTTTTGCCCCTCTGTCAGCGTGGGGCCGGGAAATCCCATGCTCCGGGCGGGCCTACGACCGACGTTACACGTTCCGAAGGGGCGGAAATCGAGGCCTGAAAGGAGGGACAGTTTCTCAAAGAGGACTAGGTGCACGAACGTCGCCCTCTTTTCGAGGCAACTTTTGCCCATCTGTCATCGTGGAGCCGGGAAATCGCAGCTTCCGGGCGGGCCTCCAACCGTCGAAACGCGCTCGGAACGGGCGGAAACGGAGGCCTGTGTAGAGGGACCACGTTTACACCAGGATTAGGTGCGCGCGTCGCCCTTTTTTCCGGGCATCTTTTGCCCCTCTGCCAGGGTGGGGCTGGGAAATCCAGGTCTCCGGGCGGGCATCCGACCGTCGGAACGCGCCCCGAACGGGCAGAAATGGAGGCCTGCTTGGAGACACAGCTTCTCAAAGAGGACTAGGTGAGTGCGATTGGCCCTCTTTTCAGGAAACTTTTGGCCCGCTGTCAGGGTGGGGCCAGGAAATCACGGCCTCCGGGCATGCTTCCGACTGCAGGAACGAACTCGAAACGGGCAGAAATGGAGGCCTACGCGGAGGGACAGCGTCTGAAAGAGGACGAGGTGCAAGCGTGTCGCCTTTTTTCCGGGACAACTTTTGCCCCTCTGTCATGGTGGAGCTGGGAAATCCCAGCACCGGGCAGGCCTCCGTCTGTGGGAACGAGATCGGAATGGGTGCAAACGGAGGCCTGTGCTGAGGAACAGCTTCTCAAAGAGAACTAGGTGTGTCCGGGTTGCCCTCTTTTCAGGAAACTTTTGGCCCTCTGTCAGGGTGGGGCCAGAAAATCGCCTCCTCCGGCCGGGCCTCCGACTGTAGGAAGCGCTCAGGACGGGCAGAAATGGACGCCTGCGCGGAGGGACAGCGTCTCAAAGAGGACTAGGTGCCCGCGTCGCCCTCTTTTTGGGGAAAATTTACCCCTCTGTCACGGTGGAGCCGGGAAATACTGGCCTCCACACGGGGCTACGCCCGTCGGAATGCGCTCGGCAGGGGCGGAAATGGAGACCTGCGTGGTGGGACAGGGTCTCAAAGAGGACTAGGTGCGTCACCCTTTTTTGGGGGCAACTTTTGCCCCTCTGTCATGGTGGAGCCGGGAAATCCCAGCCTCCGGGCGAGCCTCCGACCGTCGGAACGCGGTCGGAACGGGCCGAAACACAGGCCTGCGCGGAGAGACAGTGTCTCACAGTAACTAGGTGCGCACTCGTCTCCCTCCTTTCGAGGCAAATTTTGCCTCTCTGTCAAGGTGGAGGTCGGGAAATTGCGGCCTCCATGTGGACCTCTAAACTTCGGAACATGCTCAGAATTGGCGGAAAAGGAGGCCTGGGCGGGAGGACAGCATCTCCAAGAGGACTGGGGGCGCGTGCGTCGCCCTGTTTTCGAGGACACTTTTGCACCTCTGTCAGGGTGGGGCCGTGAAATCCCGGCCTCCGGGCGAGCCTCCGACCGTCGGAACGCGTTTGGGCCGGGCGGAAATGGAGTCCTGCGTGGACAGAAAGCTTCTCAAAGAGGACTAGCTGTGTCCACGTATATCCTCTTTTTGGGGCAACTTTTGCCCCTCTGTGAGGCTGGGGACTGGAAATCGCGGCCACCGGGCGGGCCTCCGACCATCGGAACGCGCTCAGAAGGTGCGGAAAAGGAGGCCTGCACGGAGGGACAGTGTCTCAAAGAGGACTACGTGCATCCGTGTCGCCCTCTTTTCGGGGAAACTTTTGCCCTTCTGTGAGGATGGGGCTGGGAATTCGCAGCCTCCGGGTGGGTCTCCGACCGTCGGAACGTGCTCGGAACGGGCTTAAACGGAGGCCTGCGCGGAGGGACAGCGCCTACAACAGGATTAGGTGCACATGCCACCCTTTTTTCCGGGCAACTTTTGTCCCTCTGCCAGGGTGGGGCTGGGAAATCCAGGTCTCTGGGCGGGCCTCCGAACGTCGGAACGCGCCTGGAACTGGCGGAAATGGAGGCGTGCGTGGAGGGACAGCTTCACAAAGAGGACTAGGTGAGTGCTTGTCGCCCGCTTTTCAGGAAACTTTTGGCCCTCTGTCAGGGTGGGGCCAGGAAATCACGGCCTCCGGGCATGACTCCGACTGCAGGAACGAGCTACGAATGGGCAGAAAGGGAGGCCTACGCGGAGCGACAGCGTCTGAAAGAGACCTGTGTGTGCGCGTTTCGCCCTTTTTTCGGGAGAACCTTTGCCCCTCTGTCATGGCGGAGCTGGGAAATCCCAGCACCGGGCGGGCCTCCGTTTGTGGGAACGAGCTCGGATTGGGCGGAAACGGAGGCCTGCGCGGAAGGACAACGTCTCAAAGAGGACTAAAGGCACGCGCGTCGCCCTGTTTTCGGGGTAACTTTTGCCCCTCTGTCAGCGTGGAGCCGGGAAATCGCAGCTTCCGGGCGGGCTCCGACCATCAGAACGTGGTCGGAACGGGCAGTAACGGAGGCCTGCATGGAGGGACAGCGTCTACAACAGGATTAGGTGCGTGCGTCGCCCTTTTTGCAGGGCAACTTTTGCCCTTCTGCCGGGGGGCGCTGGGAAATCCAGGTCTCCGGACGGGCCTCCGAGCATCGGAACGTGCCCGGAATGGGCGGAAATGGAGGCCTGCATGGAGGGACAGCTTATCAAAGAGGACTAGGTGTGTCCGTGTCGCCCACTTTTCAGGCAACTTTTGGCCCTCTATCAGGGTGGGGCCAGGAAATCGCGGCGTCCGGGCGGGCCTCCAACTGTAGGAAGCCCTGGGGATGGGCAGAAACAGTGGCCTGCGTGGAGGGGAAGCGTCTCAAAGAGGACTAGGTGTGTGCGCGTCGCCCTGTTTTCTGGGCAACATTTGGCTATCTGTCAGGGTGTGGCCAGGAAGTCCCGTCCTCCGGGCGGGCTTCCGACCGTCGGAACGAGTTCGGAACTGGCGGAAACGGAGGCCTGCGCAGATGGACAGCGTCTCCAAGAGGACTAGGCACGAGCACTTCGCCTTGTTTTCGGGGTAACTTTTGCCCCTCTGTCAGGGTGGAGCCAGGAAATCCCGGGCTCCATGCAGGACTCTGACTGTCGGAACGCTCTTAGAACAGGCGGAAACGGAGGCCTGCGCGGAGGGACAGCGTCTAAACGAGGACTAGGTGTGTCCGTGTCGCCCTCTTTTCAGGCAACTTTTGGCCCTCTGTCAGGAGGGGCCGGGAAATCAATGCCTCCAGGCGGGCCTCCGACTACAGCAACGCGCTGGGAACGGGCCCAAACGGAGGCATGCGCGGAGGGACAGTGTCTCACATAAAACTAGGTGCGCGCGCGGCTCCCTCCTTTCGAGGCAAATTTTGCCCCTCTGTCAAGGTGGAGGTCGGGAAATCGCGGCCTCCGTGTGGGCCTCTAAACGTCGGAACCCGCTCAGAATTGGCGGAAAAGGAGGCCTGCGTTGGAGGACAGCATCTCCAAGAGGACTGGGTGCCCGAGCGTCGCCCTGTTTTCGGGGACACATTTGCAGCTCTGTCAGGGTGGGGCCGTGAAAACCCGGCCTCCGGGCGGGCCTCCGACCGTCGGAACGCGCTTGGAACGGGCGGAAATGGAGACTCGCGCGGACGGAAAGCTTCTCAAAGAGGACTAGCTGTGTCCGCGTAATCCTCTTTTCGGGGCAACTTTTGCCCCTCTGTGAGGGTGGGGACGGGTAATCGCGGCCTACGGGCGGGCCTCCGACCATCGGAACGTGCTCGGAAGGTGCGGAAAAGGAGGCCTCCGTGGAGGGACAGCGTCTCAAAGAGGACTACATGTGTCCATGTTGCCCTCTTCTCTGGCAACTTTTGGCAGTCTGTCAGGGAGGGGCCGAGAAATCGTGGCATCCGGGTGGGCCTCAGACTGTAGGAACGCGCTCGGAATAGGCAGAAACGGAGGCCTGCCCGGAGGGACGGAGTCTCAAAGAGGACTACGTGCGTGCGTCGCCCTTTTTCCGGGCAACTTTTGCCCCTCTGCCAGGAATGGGCTGGGAAATCCAGGTCTACGGGCGGGACTCCAACCGTCGGAACGCGCCCAGAACGGGTGGACATAGGGGCCTGCGTGGAGGGACTGCTTCTCATAGAGGAATAGGTGAATGCGTGTTGCCCACTTTTCAGGAAACTATTCTCCCTCTTTCAGGGTGTGGCCAGGAAATCGCGGCCTCCAGGCATGATTCCGACTACAGGAACGAGCTCGGAACGGGCGGAAACGGAGGCCTGCGCAGAGGGACAGCTTCTCAAAGAGGACTAAGTGTGTCCGTGTTGCCCTCTTTTCAGGAAACTTTTGCCTCTCTGTAAGCGTGGGTCCGGGAAATACTGGCCTTTGGGTGGTCCTCCGAACGTTGGACTGCGCTCGGTATGGGTGGAAACGGAGGCCTGCATGGAGGGACAGCGTCTCAAAGAGGACTAGGGGTGTCCGTGTCGTCCTCTTTTCGTGGCAGCTTTTGTCCCTCTTTCAGGGTGTTGCCTGGAAATCCCGGAACTTGGGCGTGCCTCCGACCATCGGAACGCTTTCGGAATGGGCAGAAACGGAGGCCTGCGCAGAAGGACAGTGTCTCAAACAGGACTAGGTTGGCGCGTCGCCCTCTTTTCGAGGCAACTTTTGCCCCTCTGTTGGCGTCGGGCAGGGAAATCCCGGCTTCCGGGGGGGGCCTCTGACTGTAGGTTCGCGCTCGGAATGGGCAGAAACGGTGGCCTGCGTGGAGGGACAGCGTCTTAATGAGGACTTGGTGCGCGTGCGTCGCCCTGTTTTAGGGGTAATTTTTGCCCCTCTGTCAGAATAGGGCCGGAAAATCCCAGGCTCCGGGCGGGCCTCCGACTGTAGGTTCGCGCTCGGAACGGGCGGAAACGGAGGCCTGTGCGGAGGGACAGCGTCTCATGAGGATTAGGTTTGTCCGTGTCGCCCTCTTTTCAGGCAACTTTTGGCCCTCTATCAGGGCGGGGCCAGGAAATCGCGGCCTCCGGGTGTGCCTCTGACTGTAGGAAGCGCTCGGGAAGGGCAGAAACGGAGGCCTGCGCAGAGGGACAGCTTCTCAAAGAAGACTACGTGCACGTGTCGCCCTCTTTTCGAGGCAACTTTTGCTCCTCTGTCAGCGTGGGGCCAGGAAATCCCCGGCTCCGGGCTGGACTCCGACTGTCGGAACGCGCTCGGAATGGGCAGAAATGGTGGCTTGCGTGGAGGGACAGCGTCTCAATGAGGACTTGGTGCGCATGCGTTGCCCTGTTTTAGGGGTAATTTTTGCCCCTCTGTCAGAAAAGGGCCGGAAAATCCCAGGCTCCGGGCGGGCCTCCGACTGTAGGTTCGCGCTCGGAACGGGCGGAAACGGAGGCCTGCGTGGAGGGACAGTGTCTCAAAGAGGACTACGTGCGCGCGTCGCCCTCTTTTCGCGGCAACATTTACCCCTCTGTCACGGTGGAGCCGGGAAATCCTGGCCTGCAGACAGGCCTACGACCGACGGAACGCGCTCGGAAGCGGTGCAAGCCGAGGCCTGCGCTGAGGGACAGTTTCTCAAAGAGGACTAGGTACAAGCGCGTCGCCCGTATTTCGGGGCTACTTTTGCCCCTCTGTCATCGTGGAGACGGGAAATCGCGGCTTCCGGGCCGGGCTCTGACCGTTGAAACGCTCTC
>NW_025335513.1:30643-73241 GCF_004798865.1 Varanus komodoensis
AATCCCGGGCTCCGGGCGGGCTTCCGACCGTCAGAACACACTCAGAACGGGCAGAAACGGAGGCCTGCGCAGAGGGACAGCGTCTCTAAGAGGACTACGCGTGCCCGTTGCCCTCTTTTCGAGGCAACTGTTGCCCATCCATCTCGGTGGAGCGGGAAATCATGTCCTGCAGACGGACCTACGACTGACGGATGCGCTCGGAAGGGGCGGAAACCGTGGCCTGCGCGGAAGGGCAGTTTCTCAAAAATGACTACGTGCACGCGTCGCCCTCTTTTCGCGGAAACTTTTGCCCATCTTTCACGGTGGAACCGGGATATCCCGGCCTCCGGGCGGGACTCCCTTCCTCGGAACCTGATCGGAACGGGCAGAAACATAGGCCTGCGCGTAGGGACAGCGTCTCAAAGAGGACTAAGTGCGCTCGTTGCCCTCTTTTCGATTCAGCTTTTGTCCCTCTGTCAGGGTGGTGCCGGGAAATCCCGGAATTTGGGCGCGCCTTCGACAATTTGAACGTGCTCGGAACGGGCTGAAACGGAGGCCTACGCAGTGGGACAGCGTCTCAAAGAGGACTAGGTGTGTCCGTGTGGCCCTCTTTTCAAGCAACTTTTGGCCCTGTATCAGGGTGGGGCCAGGAAATCGCGGCCTCCGGGTGGGCCTCAGACTGTAGGAAGCCCTCGGGACGGGCAGAAACGGTGGCCTGTGTGGAGGGGCAGGATCTCAAAGAGGACTACGTGCGCGCGTCGCCCTCTTTTCGAGGAAACTTTTGCCCCTCTGTCACGGTGGAGCCGGGAAATCCTGCCCTCCAGACATGCCTACGACCGTCGGAACGCTCTCGGAAGAGGCGGAAACGGAGGCCTCCGCGGAGGGACAGCCTCTCAAAGAGGAATAGATGTGTCCGTGTTGCCCTCTTCTCCGGCAACTTTTGGCAGTCTGTCAGGGTGGGGCTGCGAAATCGCGCGTCCGGACGGGCCTCCGACTGTAGGAACTGCTCGGAAGAGGCAGAAACGGAGGCCTGCCCGGAGGGACGGCGTCTCAAAGAGGACTACGTTCGTGCGTCGCCCTTTTTTCCGGGCAACTTTTGCCCCTCTGCCAGGGTGGGGCTGGGAAATCCAGGTCTCCGGGGGGGCTCCGACCGTCGGAACGTGCCCAGAACGGGCGGACATAGAGGCCTGCGTGGAGAGACAGGGCTTCATAGAGGACTAGGCGAGTGCGTGTCGCCCACTTTTCTGGAAACTGTTCTCCCTCTGTTGGGGGGGGCAGGAAATCACGGCCTCCAGGCATAATTCCGACTGCAGGAACGCACTCAGAACGGGCGGAAATGGAGGCCTGCGCAGATGGACAGGGTCTCAAAGAGGACTAGGTGCGCTCGTTCCCCTCTTCTCAGGAAACTTTTGCCTCTCATCAGCGTGGGGCCGGGAAATCCTGGCCTTTGTGCGGGCCTCCGACCGTCGGAATGCACTTGGTACGGGTGGAAACGAAGGCCTGCGTGGAGGGACAGGGTCTCAAATAGAACTAGGTGTGTACACGTCGCTCTTTTTTTGGGGCAGCTTTTGCCCCTCTGTCAGGGTGGGGCCGGGAAATCCCGGTCATTGGGCAGGCCTCCGAACGTCGGAACGCGCTCGGAAAAAGCAGAAATGGAGGTCTGCGCAGAGGGACAGCGTCTCAAAGAGGATTAAGTGTGCGCGTCGCCCTCTTTTCGAGGCAATTTTAATTATATTTATTTATTTATTTATTAAAACATTTTTATGCAGCCCCATTCGCCGAAGCCTCGGGGCGGCTCACATCATTGCCCCTCTGTCAGGGTGGGGCTGGAAATCGTGGCCTCCGGGCGGGCCTCCGACCATCGGAACGGGCGGAAACGGAGGCCTGCGCAGAGGGAAAGCGTCTCAAAAAGGACTAGGTGTGTCCAATTCACCTTTTTTTGTGGCAACATTTGCCCATCTGTCAGGGTGGGGCCGGGAAATCGTGGCCTCCGGTCGGACTCCGACCTTCGGACCGCCCTCGGAACGGGCAGAAACAGAGGCCTGCGCGCAGGGACAGTGTCTCCAAGAGGACTAGGTTCTCGCGCGTCTCTCTGTTTTCGGGGCAACATTTGCCCCTCTGTCAGCGTGGGGCCATGAAATCGTGGCCTCCGGGCGGGACTCCGACCATTGGAACGCCCTCGGAATGGGCGGAAACGGAGGCCTGCGCAGAGGGACAGCGTCTCAAATAGGACAAGGTGCACGCGGGACGCCCTCCTTTCGGAGCAACTTTTGCTTCTCTGTCAAAGTGGGCCGGGAAATCCCGGCCTCCTGGCGGGCCTCCCAACGTCGGAAAATGCTTGGAACGGGCAAAAACGGAGTCCTGCGCATAGGGACAGAGTCCCAAAGAGGAATAGGTGCGCGCGCGTCGCCCTTTTTCGTGGCAACTTTTGCCCCTCTGTCATGGTGGAGCGTAAAATCCCAGCCTCTGGGCGGGCCTCCGACTGTCGGAACGCGCTCGGAACGGGCAGAAACGGAGGCCTGCGCTGAAGGATAGCCTCTCAAAGAGTACTAGGTGTGTCCGTGTCGCCCTCTTTTCAGGAAACTTTTGGCCCTCTGTCAGGGTGGGGCCAGAAAATCGCGGCCTCCGGGAGGGCTTCCGACTGTAGGAACGCGCGCGGATTGGGCAGAAACGGAGGACTGCACGGAGGGACAGCATCTCAAAGAGGACTACGTTCGTGCGTGGCCCTCTTTTCGAAGCAAAGTTTGCCCCTCTGTCACTTTGGAGCTGGGAACTACATGCCTCCAGAAGGGCATACGACCATCGGAACACGCACGGCGGGGAGGAAAGGGAGACCTGCGTGGAGGGACAGCATCTCAAAGAAGACTAGGTATGTCCGCGTCGCCCTCCTTTCGGAGAAACTTTTGCCCCTCTGTCAGCGTAGGGCCGGGAAATCCATGCTTCCGGGCGGGCCTCCGTTCGCCGGAACGCGATCGGAACGGGCAGAAACGGATGCCTGCGTGGAGGGAAACCGACTCAAAGAGGACTAGGTGTGTCCGTGTCGCCCTCTTTTCAGGAGACTTTTGGCCCTCTATCAGGGTGGTGCCAGAAGATCGCGGCCTCCGGGCGGGCCTCTGACTGTAGGAAGCGCTCAGGACGGGCATAACGGTGGCCTGCGCGGAGCGACAACGTCTCAAAGAGGACTAGGTGCGCGCGTCGCCCTCTTTTCGAGGCAACTTTTGCCCCTCTGTCAGCGTGGGGCCAGGAAATCCCAAGCTTCGGGGGCCTCCGACCATCGGAGCGCGCTCGGAATGGGCGGAAACATTGGCCCACGCAGAGGGACAGCGTCTCAAAGAGGAATAGGTGCGCGCGCGTCGGCCCTTTTCAGGGCAACTTTTGCCCCTCTGTCACGGTGGAGCCGGGAAATCCCGGGCTCTGGGAAGGCCTCCGACCATCGGAACGAACTCAGAACGGGCGTAAACGGAAGCCTGCGCAGAATGACAGCTTCTCAAAGAGGACTAGGTGTGTCCGTGTTGCACTCTTTTCAGGAAACTTTTGCCTGTCAGCGTGGGGCCGGGAAATCCTTGCCATTGGGCGGGCCTCCGATCGTCTTAATGCGCGCGTTGCGGGCGGAAATGGGGGCCGGCATGGAGGGACAGCGTCTCAAAGAGGACTGGGTATGTCCGCGTCGCCCTTTTTCGGGATAACTGTTGCCTGTCTGTCAGGGTGGGGCCGGGAAATCGCGTCTCCGGGGGGGCCTCCGACCGTAGGAACGCGCTCAATAAAGACGGAAACGGAGGCCAGCCTGGAGGGGCACCATCTCAAAGAGGACTGGGTGTGTCCACGTCGCCCTTTTTCGGGATAACTTTTGCCCCTCTTTCAGGGTGGGGCCGGGAAATCCCGTTCCTCGGGCAGGCCTCCGACCGTCGGAACGAGGTCGGAATTGGCGGAAACGGAGGCCTGCGCGCAGGGACAGCGTCTCAAAGAGGACTAGGTGTGTCCGTGTCGCCCTCTTTTCAGGCAACTTTTGGCCCTCTGTCAGGGTGGGGCCGGTAAATCACGGCCTCCGGGCGGGTTTCCGAGTATAGGAACGCGCTCGGAATGGGCAGAAACGGAGGCCTGCGCGGAGGGGAAGCATCTCATACCGGACTAGGTGCACGTGCGTCACCCTTTTTTGGGGCAACTTTTGCCCCTCTGTCATGGTGGAGCTGGGAAATCCCGGCCTCCGGGCAAGCCTCCGTCCGTCGGAACGCGCTCGGAACGGGCCGAAACGGAGGCCTGCACGGAGGGACAGAGTCTCACAGAAAACAAGGTGCGCGCGCGTCTCCCTCCTTTCGAGGCAAATTTTGCCCCTCTGTCAAGGTGGAGGTCGGGAAATCGCGGCCTCCGTGTGCGCCTCTAAACATCGGAACACACTCAGAATTGGCGGAAAAGGAGGCCTGTGCGGGCGGACAGCATCTCCAAGAGGACTGGGTGCGCGCACGTCGCCCTGTTTTCGGGGACAATTTTGCACCTCTGTCAGGGTGGGGCCGTGAAAACCCGGCTTCCGGGCGGGCCTCCGACCGTCAGAACGCGCTTGGAATGGGCGGAAATGGAGGCCTGCGCGGACGGAAAACTTCTCAAAGAGGACTGGCTGTGTCCGCGTAATCCTCTTTTCGGGGCAACTTTTCCCCTTTGTGAGGGTGGGGACGGGAAATCGCGGCCTCCAGAAGGGCCTCCGACCATCGGAACGTGCTCGGAAGGTGCGTAAAAGGAGGCCTGGACAGAGGGACAGCGTCTCAAAGAGGACTACGGGCGTCCGCGTCGCCCTCTTTTTGGGGCAAATTTTGCCCCTCTTTCAGGGAGGGAGCCGTGAAATCCCAGTCTCCGGGCTGGCCTCCGATCGTCGGAACGTGCTCAGAACAGGCGGAAACTGAGTCCTGCACGGAGGGACAGCGTCTCAAAGAGGAGTAGCTGTGTCTGCGTAATCCTCTTTTCGGAGCAATTTTGCCCATCTGTGACGGTTGGGACGGGATATTGCGTCCTGCGGGAGGCCTCCGACCGTCAGACCGAGCTCGGAACGGCAGAAACGGAGGCCTGCGCGTAGGGACAGCGTCTCCAAGAGGACTAGGTGCGCGCGCGTCGCCTTGTTTTCGGGGCAACTTTTGCCTCTCTGTCAATGTACGGCCGGGAAATCCCAGTCTCCGGGCTGGCCTCCGAATGTAGGAACGTGCTCGGAACAGGCAGAAACGGAGGTCTGCGTGGAGGGCAGCATCTCAAAGAGGACTAGGTGCGTGCGCGTCGCCCTTTTTTCTGGGCAACATTTGCCCCTCTGTAAGGGTGGAGCCGGGAAGTCCCGGCCTCCGGGCGGGCCTCCGACCGTCGGAACGAGTTTGGAACTGGCGGAAACGGAGGCCTGCGCAGAGGGACAGCGTCTCAAAGAGGTTGAATTTTTTTTTTTTTTTTAGGTTGAAAATTTGTATTTAAATAAAATCATACTACAAAGGTACAAAAGGCCCAAAAATTGCAACATTACAAAAATAGAAAGTACCCCATCGTTATTTACATCCTTTCAAAATGCCAAATGTACACAATTTTACAAGATTCCCAGGCTTTGCAAATCAAATCCACAAAAAGAACTTTGTATAGACTTCTCCTGATAGATTCATGCCATGTGTCTGAGCAACATGTATGAGTGATTTACGGACATTACGTTATCGGGGCATGCGCCCCACTCAACCACGGCCATAATTTCCTCCACCGACTGGGCGGCATCCTCCCTTTTTCCTCGCGGCTCAACCAAAAAATCTTCTCCTTGACAAATTTGACTGAGCCGGCCACGTCAGCCACCTTTTGTGTCTTTATCTCTCTGTGGCGTTGGAGGGACAGCGCCAACAGAACGTACAGATTTATCAGCCTAATTGTGGACCACGGCACAGTCCAGTACGTCTTGGGAGCCGTGGTCTCTCTCCACCGCCGCTTCCTGGGCACACTCCTCCTGGGTCCCTTCAATGGAGGAGTGGGTTCTGTGCCAGACACGACCGATTCCCAGTCCTGGGAGCCCAGGTCTGGCCAGTCCAGTGCTTCTGACACCGCCTTCCACGTGGCGCGTGCCGTGGGGCAATCGCTGACAAAGTGCCTCACCGTCTCCTTTTGCACCATCCCACTCGCGACAGCCCCGCTCTTACACTGCAGTCTGGGGCAGGCCTGCGCCCTCTCGGGAAGCCAGGGTCTGGTCCCTTGCAGGTCATACACCTGATGATACAACCTCCACCTGATGTCCCACAGCCGGAACGGAACCCTCCTGTCTTGAAAATATTCTCTCGGGTAAGTCTGTTCCCTCAGGTATCGAGAGAGGCTCTCCCTCCTCGCTCTCTTGACGACCTGCGGTCTGAAATAGGCCACCTCTAGCAGCTCTCTATACACCGCTTGTTTGATACTCCGCAGGTCCCCCCGGCTAGTACCAAACCATTCTGCATGGACTTTATGCTGCTTAATGAAGCTGTAGAGTTCCCTCAGATATTCGGGGCCCGTGCACCGCATCTTGGCCGAGACGGTAAAGTCGAGGGAGTGCTCCCCCCACCAGGTTTCCGCCCACGGTTTACCCACCCAGTGCTGCGCAAACAGGACAACCCACATGTGAGGTTGGTCCCCTCCCTCCTCCCATTGAGCGTATTTACCAAAGTTGTAACTCAGGAAGGTGGTGAACATCCTCAGACTGAGAGCCGGGAGGTCCAAACCCGCCTGGTCTATCTGTCTATAGGCCACCGCCCTCGCCAGAGGGAAGGTGGGCATTCCCCAGAGGAATTTGAAGAGCTCCTTCTCCAGTTCCTTCATCACGGCTCCCGGAGGGGGGTAGACCACCGCTATGTTATGCGCTACCGGCAACACGTACGTGCGTACATAAACCGCCTTTTGATACACGGTCAGTTGCCACTTCCTCCACATCCCAATTTTTTTCCCTAAACTTTTGAAGCCAAGCGAGCCAGTTCCTCTTCCACCCTTCCTTGGCTATGGAGTAGTAAATCCCCAGAATCTTCACCTCCTCTACCTTCTGCTCATTCCTGCCCTCTCCCTCTTGGTCTGTTTCCATGGGAGCAATCTTAAGCTGCTCGTCCTCGGGATCAAAAGAAATAAGGCAACTTTTCTTCCCGTTTATTTGAGAACCCGAGGCACGTGCGTACGTATCAAAGATCCGCTACACGCTCCTGACCTCTCTGTCGTCATTCAGGAGCAGTGAGATGTCATCGGCATGGGCCACGAACTTGATCTGTATGGGAGCACCGGTAGGGAGGGCCTAATGGATCCCCGCTATCCCCTCCTCGAGCTGTACGCGGCACAGGACAGCGTCCAGAGCCAATACGTAGAGGAGTGGGCTCAATGGACACCCCTGCCTTACTCCTGATTGTAAATCGATGCGACTTCCCCTGTGTCCATTGATCTGGGGAGTGACGGTGGCTTCGGCATACAGCAGTTTCAGGAACCCAACATAGGAGGGCGGGAGGCCCTTCCATCGCAGAACCCTCCACAAGAAGGAGTGGTGGACGTTATCGAATGCCTTGCTCTGATCTAACAGGAGAATCCCTCCCGCCCATTTCCTGTCCCGCACCAACTGGAAGATCTCCCGCATTAGACAGAGGGAGTCTGTCATAGCTCTCCCCGGCACTGCACTGGTCTGGCACCCCACGACCAATTTGTGCGCCACGCTAGCCAGTCTCCTGTTCAGTATCTTCGCTAGGAGGCGATAATCCATGTTGGTCAATGCTATGGGCCTCCAATTAGCCGGCAGCGTCAGGTCCCCTTTCTTAGGGAAGAAAATCAGAGTGCCCTGATAAAAGGATTTGGTGAGTCGCTCTCGGGCCAGTAATGAGTTAAACACTTTTGTCAGAGGGGGGACGAGCCATTCCCGAAATACCTTATAAAATTCATATCCCAGCCCATCTGCTCCAGGGGCGGAATTTCCTTTCGCCGTCACGATGGCTCGCCTCACCTCTTCTTCTTCAATAGGTGCCTCTAACATCTGACTCTCCGCTTCTGTCAGTTTCCCATAAAGAGAGCCTGCTTTCTCTCTGGGAATGTCCTCCAAGAAGCGTTCCACCTCGCGGGAGTCAATGTCCTTAGGAGCGAAAAGCTGCTGGCAATATCGCCCCATGATAGACAACATCTCCTGCGGGTGGAAGGCGACCACGTCCCCTTCCTTCTCTCGCAGACCTTTCATCTCTATGGGTGTCTTTGGACTGCGAGCCTTCGCCCACTCCTCTACGTCTACAGCGGAGCCCTTCACTCTATAATCTCTATAGTTTAGCCGGTTCCTCCTTTGGGTGTAGTGGAATTCCGCGATAACTTTCCTAGACCGGACCAAAACCCCTTCGTCATATGGTCTTCCCTGATTCATTCTGCTGTGGCACTGTAAGAAGTGAAAGACGGCCTCCTGGTAGTGCTGGAGTCCTCGCCTATTCACCTTAAACTCATACTTGCGTCAGCTGTTCCTAATCGCCCTCTTGGTCCTTTCCCACCATTCTGGTAACTCATCGAAATAGATGTCACTCAGGGTCAACATATTGGCCAAAACGTTAGCCATGTTGTCCCTGCAGGACGCGTCCAGCATCTTGGGTCTGAGTCTCCACAGGGGTCTGCCCCTAGCGTATACCTGCCCAAAGCTCAGCTCGACAGCCAGAATGGTGTGATCTGACCACGGGGTGACGACGATGTTGCATTTCTCTGTCTTGACCTCCTTTGGGGCTCTGAACCGGTCTAACCTGCTTGCTGTTTTCCCCGAATAGTAAGTGAACCTCACCCCATCTGTAGTGGGAAAAGTATCTAGCAACGCCTTCCTGCAAGGCACGGGGAAGAAGTTCAATGAGTTAGGCACCTCCAAGGCTTTATCCCGGAGTCCTTGACTCATCAGGAATTTTTCTAGGTCCCTTTCCTCTGCACTCAGGGCCAGTGCTCTGCTCCGAGCGGGAGAGTTGACCGCACGAATCCTGTCGGATAGTTTAGTCCTATTGTTGAAGTCTCCCGCTATTATCAAACGGCGCTGCGTGAAGCAGAAGTTTTTGAGGTTTTCCCAAAACCCTTTCCTCTGGGAACTATCGACAGGCGCGTAGAGACCACATAAGCGAAAGGGCCTCGAGATCTCCGGGCCGTCTGCCGACGAATCTTTTAAGGAGAAATCGATCACGATCAATCTCCCCGGGAGGGCCTCTAAAATGTTGTCAATATGGAGATTATGTTTTTCCCTAAATAGTAGAGCTACCCCTGCACCACGTTCTTCTCCGTAGGACCACACCGACGGTCCCGGGGACCATAATCTCTGGGCGTGGCTCCTCTGCTGCTCGTTGCATATGTGCGTCTCCTGTAAGACCATGCTATCATAGGGGAGCTTAGCTAGTTGTGGGATGATCTCCTCCCTTCTCTTTGGTTGCCGCAGACCTCATGTGTTCCAAGTTGAAAGGCTAAGTGTTGCCATAAGTGTGAATAGATAAAGGAATTAGTGCGGTCTATCCAGTATTCAAGGAATTTTAAAAGATCTTAATCTGCACCACTTCCTGAAAGACACGAGCCCCGCTTCAATGGGGACGGCTATCCTCACGTCTCAGTTCTTGTTCCGCTCTCTCTGAGGAAACTTCTACCTCCTCGGACAAAGCCCGAGGCGTAGCTCTACCGTCAAGTGTGGGTGAGGAAGGGTTGTCAGGAGGATGGAGAGGGTGAGGTGGGTCTGGCGTGAGATCTGAGGTAAGGTCTGAAGGAAGGTCAGAGGGTGAACCTGAGGGAAGGGTTGAAAGAGTTTGGACCTGGGGGGGCTCATCTGGGGGGATGGCCACTAGGGCAGTGGAGGACGAGGAATCTGCTTCCAGCAGTGTCTCTGCACGCGGCTGATCGCATTCCTGAGATACTGCCATCAGCATGCCATGCGGCACAGCCCCTTGCTCAGGAAGATGGGTCTCCTGGCACCCTTTCCTCTCTTTCCTTTTGCCGTGTACCCTTTGCTCTTTTGGCGTGGTGCCTTTCGGCCCTTCTACCAAATCATCTTCCTGGACACGTTCACCCCCCAATGCGCCATCCACCTCCATTCCTTCCTCCTCATCCTCTCTCAGAAGATGGAACCTATTAGAATTTGCTTCTACGCTCTGCGAAACTCCCCTCCCTGCCGTACCAGCAGGTGCATGATTCTTTCCTTTTCTCTGGGAACCGACTACTTTCCAGCTCTGATCTTCCTGACGTGTGTCCGTGCCCTCCAAATGCTTAGCCCCTGTGCTCATTTCCCGCTCTCCAGCACCCACTCCCTGGGAGTCATCCACGGTCTTCCTCATTATCTGCTCTCTCGCCCAGGCCTTCTCTCTGCCTGCCTGTGCCATCTTTTCCGCCTTACTTAGCTTCTCGGCGTCTTGCCGGTTATAATAAGCTTGAGGACACCAGTAATATGTATGGCCGGCCTCCTCACAGAGATTGCATCGGATGCCCCTTTGGCAGGCGAGCGTGGAGTGCCCTTTGCCACAGCAGCGTGAACACAACTGCGTGGTGCACGTCCTCCTGCAATGTTCATAGGAACCACAATGGTAACACGCGGAAGGTTGCCCGCTGTACCTGGTGATTCCACGTTCTGCTCCCAGAAAGAAATACTTTGGGATCTTCCCTTGCCTGTTATCCTGGCTCTGATTTTTAAAGGACACCAGACAACGGTACTCGTCCGTCCAAAAACCCTCCTCATCGATCCTTTTATATGGCCCGTTCTGTATCACAGCATACCTGGAGACCCACCGGGCCACATCCTCCTGCGGGATGGTGGTCGTGCGAAAGATTACAGTCAGGATTCTAGTATCGTCCTTGAAGAGGGGGGTTACTTCGAAACCTTCCAATAAGGAGGGGTTCGCCCTTTGTGCCGCTTTACACTTTGCCCAAAATTTCCAGTAGGCTAGCTCAGAGGCTAGACACACGTCGGTCTCCCTAGACCCTGGTAACTGAATCACAGCCACGACCTGTTCTTTTTCAATCTTTAGGACCTCCCTCGTAAGAGTCTTTGTCAGATAGGTCCTGGTGTCTCTGTTGGGGTCAGTTCCGACGTATCGGAAGCGGACCACAAACCTTTTTCGGGGGTCCCTTGTATCTGAAGCAGCCTCGAGGTACTGCGCGATGTGCGCATCCTCCTCTTCCTCAAAGGCCGCTCCAAAGAAAGGGCCTCCCATCCTTCCGGTCTCCGGTTCTCTCTGATTGTTAGCAACACTGGCGTATGTCTTGGGTCTAGGTAGAGTACCTGTGTGTGTTTGTGTGGGTTCCCGTTCTGCAGCATTACTCACGCCATCCCGATCCCGTCCATGCAAAATGTTTGTACTTACAGACTCTGTACGCAGCTTTTCCTTCCCACCCCGATTCGGTTCCCTTTGAGCACCCTTGGGCCTAGCCCCCTTGTCCATATCTGTCAAAGAGGTCTGTCGCCTTTGCTTTCTCCCGATCGCAGATTCTTCGTCTCTCGATGAAGTTTTCCTCTCACTGAAAGCAGAAAAAGAGCCACAAGGCCCAGTATGGTGTTCCACGGTTTTCCCTGCCTCACTCCCCTGCCCTTCCTCACTCACTCCCATCCCTTCCCCAGCAGCAGAACCCGTCGCTTGACTCTCCGTCCCAACCCCTCCTTTAGCACCCCTGCCCTCACTTTTGTTTACAGGATTATGTAGTCGTGGCCTCTTATTTTCGGCCTCCCCCATCTCTCCCTCTGCACTGCTTAGAAGTTCCTGATCCTGCCCCCGTTCCCCCTCCTCCCCCGTATCAATATCTGAGAGATTACCACCCCTCTTTCCTCCCTTTTTCTGAACCTCTCCCCCTTCCCACTCCCTCGGCATTTTCTCTGAGTGTGTCACCTCACCGATTAGAGGGGGTGGCACCGAAGCACACACCCCCAACCTTTGGTCCAGAGCTGTCTCAGCCATCGGGGAAGCCTCCCTCAGCCGCGTCACATCCGCTACCGTTTGCATCTCGCTCGGTGGGACTCGTTTGCTCCTCGACGACGATCTTTCCTCCTGCTGTTGCTTCTTGATCTTCATCCTGTTCTGCAGCATTATGATAATCTGATCCAGCCACTCCTTAAACCTGTCTCGTGTCATCATGCTCGATGTATCATAGAGACGTTCCCAAAAGGGTGGGGTTTGATGTTCTGGCGCCGTGTCCCACGTCCTTTTTATATCTTGAATGATCCTCACCATATTCTTTTCCTCCAACCACTCCAAGGGTCTAGGCTGGATTTTGTTTTGGTTTTTGTGGTTTTTGTGCCAGCAGCAGCCTGTACACCGCTTGTGCGGCTAGCGATTTAATAGCCGCCTTCTGCTTGTTTGTCTTCGCTTCTGCAACGTGCAAGCCAGCCATCAGACTCCTCAAAATCTGTGATGTTTTGTCGAGGCGTTCCCATACTTTATACTGAGCCAGTTTGCTTAAATCGTTGGTCTTTACCGAGGAGAAGGCCAGATGCGCCACCATATATCCCCACAACTTCAGCATGTCGTTCTCAGCAAACTCTTTGGGGATGATGATGTCACCTACCCGATCGACAGGTGTGTACAGGGTTTCAGTCCAGTTCTGTATGATCGCAAACTCTCTGGTCTTCCATGAGCTATCGTTAGTCTCTGAGATTTCAGAATCCCCCAACATCGACAGGTCTGTCCCCGGGTCCGTATTATAAGCACGGATGTCAAAATCCGAGTCTATCTCATCCTCCGAGGAGTGAGGGCATACTCCCTTCCCTAAACAAAACTCCATGTCGCTGTCCGTTGACGACTCTTCCCCTGAAGAGAGTCCCATCTCCATCTCCTCTTTCCTCCCGTTCTCCTGTTGCGGCAGTGGAGACACTCCCCTCTGGTTCTGCGGTTCAAGGTTGAGACTGGGCGCCTTCCCCGTCTTGAGTCTAGAGGCTGCATCTGTCACCCAAGATACAGGCTCATCATGGGTTACAGCAGAGGCGTCTTTTCTCCTTGCAGGGAAATCGCTATCCTTTGAATATTCCCCCTTGTTCATCCTTACTGGAGATCTGTCACGTTCATTGTCCTTTACTTCAGGCTTAGATGATCTTTGGAGTGATGAAAACTTTCCCTTCCCATATCTTTTCCGTCCCTTTAGTGTTGCACACTGGCTCATTTTCTCCTCTAGCACAGGACCCATCTGTGCCTGTCCAGGACATGCCTGTGTCTCTTCTCCCATTTCTTGAAAAGCCAGGTTTACTTGTGGATGGGAGTAACTGTCCCAGCAAAGAGAACCTCTTCCTTCTAATAATGCTGTCAACATTTTATATTCTTGCTCCAGTGCTGCCCTGATAGGCTCTGTCTGTTTCAATTTTTCCTGAAGCTCTTGTACCCCTTCTTCAGTCTCGCTGCATCTAATTTGCATCTCCACCTGCTCTTCGTGCAATACAACTGCCTGCCATCTCTCCTTCAGAGCATCCAGCCGCTTCTGAACATCAGCTTTAAATGTCTCACGCTGCTGCTGGTCTGTGACAGGGACTCCTCTCTCTTGCAGCATGTTCCCTGAGTGCACCCCCATGTCCCCCTTTCTAGGACCAAGAACCCGTTGCTGGGGTCTTTGTAAACATTGCCCCATTCCCATTGAAACAGTAAACGGCATGGCCTGAGGCTGTTGCAAAATTTTCTGCAGCACGTTTCCTTGTTGCTGGGAAAGGGGGTTGCGGGGGGGAGCCCCTTTTTCTGCTTCCATGGGGTTCTCCTTTGCACATTCCTCTCTCTGGGCATGGGGTAAAGATTCTCCACTGTCCACCCCACAGAACTGGCCACTTTGGGTTGTCTGTACACTTTGTTTTAAAGCGGAAAAATCACCCTGATTTTCCTTTAAAGCAACAGAAGCAGTAGAAGCCGCGCAGACAAGTCTGGGCTTGCCCGTTAAAGAGCCCTTGTCCGATTCCAAGCTGGGGGGGGGGGCGTTTCTCCGAGTCTTTTAAGAGAAACTACGGGGTACCCCCGATTCATTCCACCATCCAAGGACTCCCCAGAGTTGAGCCTAAAAACACTGACCTGGCTTTGATCATTTCTCTTCCCACGAGTCCTGGAAGCAGACCTTCTTTGCCGAAGCTCCAACTCGCTGGGAGCAGACATGCTGGGCTTGCTTTGTGGCAGAGGCAGCTGCAAGCCTGGTTCCTCTGCACCCGATTTCTGTCCAAAAGTGGGGTTCCCCAGATGCCCCTCTTGCACCTCTGGGTCCCCCATGCTCTCTCTGACTACCCCAACATTTTGGGGCTCAGCAGTCTCAGAATTTCTACCAAAAGTAGCCGTTTTTGTAGTCCCAATCCAGGAGCTCCTCCAACATGCGACTGCACCAGGGTAGGGGTAGGGTTATAAAAAGAAAAAGCTTCTCAAAGAAGTCTTTTTGAAAATTGCCCTTTTTTCAGTGGAACTTCACCCCTATATTAGGGTTAGGGATGTGTAGCAGCGTATGGTTAGGGTTCAGAGAACGAGGTGTCCTGGCATCGTTTTGATCGTTGGAATGTGTTTAGAATGGGCAGAAATGGTGAGCTGTGCAGAAAAAGCTTCCCAAAGATGACTTTTTGAAAATCGCCCTTATTTCAGTGGAACTTTACCCCTGTATTAGGGTTTGAGATGCGTAGCAGGGTAGGGTTAGGGTTCAGAAAACAAGGTGTCCTGCATGGTTTTGATCGTCGGAATGTGTTTAGAATGGGCAGAAATGGTGAACTGTGCAGAAAAACTTCTCAAGACTTTTTGAAACTCGCCTTTTTTTCCAGGGGAACTTTACCCCTATATTAGGGTTAGGGATGTTCACCAGGGAAGGGTTATTTTTCAGAGAACGAGGTGTCCTGGCATGGTTTTGATCGTTGGAATGTGTTTAGAATGGGCAGAAATGGTGAGGTGTGCAGAAAAAGCTTCTCATTTTGAAAATCGGCCTTTTTTCAGTGGAACTTTACCTCTATATTAGGGTTAGGGATGTGTAGCAGGGTAGGGTTAGCGTTCAGAAAACGAGATGTCCTGGCATGGTTCTGATTGTTGGAATGTGTTCAGAATGGGCAGAAATGGTGAGGTGTGCAGAAAAAGCTTTTGAGAGAAGACTTTTTGAAAATCGGCCTTTTTTCAGTGGAACTTCACCCCTATATTAGGGTTAGGGATGTGTAGCAGGGTAGGGTTAGCGTTCAGAAAACGAGATGTCCTGGCATGGTTTTGATCGTTGGAATGTGTTTAGAATGGGCAGAAATGGTGAGCTGTGCAGAAAAAGCTTCTCAAAGAAGAGTTTTTGCAGGTCGCCCTTTTTTCACTGGAACTTTTCCCTCCCCGAGCAAACCCTGTGAATTGGGAAGTACTCTGCCAACCGCCCAATTCGGCCTCTTTCGGGGTCATGACCCCGCGGGTCAACATCACAGGTCTATTTTGGTCTTCATGGACAGATTTTCCTCGCCTTCCCCAGACCCACTTCCAGGGCTCCGGCAGAGGCACTCACACGTGCAGGGTATCAGGGGCCCTCCCCTAACCTACTCTGTGAATTTGGAAGCATTCTGCCAGACGAACAATTCGGCCACTTTCGGGGTCGTGACCCGCGGGTCAGCATCACGGGCCTATTTTGGGCTTTTTGGGCAGATTTTTCTCCCCCTCCCCAGACCCCACTTCCAGGGCTCCGGCAGAGGTACCGACGCATGCAGGGTATCTGTGGCCCTCCCCGAGCAAACTCTGGAAATTAGAAAGCATTCTGCCAGCCGAACAATTTGGCCACTTTCGGGGTCGTGACCCGCGGGTCAGCATCACGGGCCTATTTTGGGCATGTTGGAGAGATTTTTCTCCCCTTCCCGAGACACCCCTTCCAGGGCTCCGGCAGAGGAACTGACACATGCAGGGTGTCTGTGGCCCTCCCCGAGCAAACTCTGGAAATTGGAAGCATTCTGCCACCCGCCCAGATCGGGCCTTTTCGGGGTCATGACCCGCGCGTCAGCATCACGGGCCAATTTTGGGCATTTTAGACAGATTATGTTCGCCTTCCTCAGACACCGCTTCCAGGGCTCCAGCAGAGGCATCTATGAATGCAGGGTATCAGGAGCCCTCCCCGAGTAAACTCTGTAAATTCGGAAGCATTCTGCCAGACGAACAGTTCGGTCACTTTCGGGGTCGTGACCTGCGGGTCAGCATCACATGCCTATTTTTGGCATTTTGGGCAGATTATGCTCGCCTTCCCTAGACACCGCTTCCAGGGCTCCGGCAGAGGCACCGACATATGCAGGGTATTGGGGGCCCTCCCCGAGCAAACTCAGTGAATTGGGAAGTATTCTGCCAACCGCCCAATTTGGCCACTTTCGGGGTCGTGACCTGCGGGTCACCATCACAGGCCTATTTTGGGCATTTTGGTCAGATTTTGCTCTTCCTCCCTAGACACCCCTTCCAGGGCTGCGGCAGAGGCACTGACGCATGCACGGTATTGGGGGCCCTCCCTGAGCAAACTCTGTGAATTTGGAAGTATTCTGCCACTCACCCAATTCGGCCACATTCGTGGTCGTGACCCGCCGGTCAGCATCGCGGGCCTATTTTGGGCATTTTGGACAGATTTTGCTCTCCTTCTCCAGACACCACTTCTAGGGCTCCGGCAGAGTCGCAGAAGCGTGCAGGGTATCAGGGGCCCTCCCTAAGCAAACTCTGTGAATTTGGAAGCATTCTGCCAACCGCCCAATTCAGCCACTTTCTGAGTCGTGACCCGGGGGTCAGCATCACGGGCCTATTTTGGGCATTTTGGACGGATTTTCTTTAACTTCCCCATACAACCCGTCCAGAGCTCTTGCAGAGGAACTGACTTATGCAGGGTATCAGGGGCCCTCCCCGAGCAAACTCTGTGAATTTGGAAGCATTCTGCCACCCGCTCAATTCGGCTAGTTTCGGGGCCGTGACCCACGTGTCAGCATTGCGGGCCTATTTTGGGCTTTTTGGGCAGATTTTGCTCGCCTTCCCCAGGCCCCCCTTCCAGTGCTCCGGCAGAGGCACCGACGCATGCAGGGTATCAGGGGCCCTCCCCGAGCAAACTCTGTAAATTAGGAAGCATTCTGCCAGCCGAGAAATTCGGCCACTTTTGGGGTCGTGATCCGCGGGTCAACATTGCGGGCCTATTTTGGGCTTTTTGGGCAGTTTTTCCTCAACATCCCTAGCCACCTCTTCCATTGCTCCGGGAGAGTCGCAGACGCGTGCAGGGTATCGGGGGCCCTCCCCGAGCAAAATCTGTGAATTAGGAAGCATTCTGCCAACCGCCCAATTCGGCAACTTTCGGAGTCGTGACCCACAGTCCAGCATCACGGGCCTATTTTGGGCTTTTTGGGCAGATTTTGCTTGCCTTCCCCAGACACGACTTCCAGGACTCCGGCAGAGTCGCAGACGCCTGCAGGGTATCGGGGGCCCTCCCCGAGCAAACTCTGTGAATTTGGAAGCATTCTGCCAACCGCCAATTTAGGCAACTTCGGGGTCGTGACCCACAGTCCAGCATCACGGGCATATTTTGGGCATTTTGGACAGATTTTTCTTGCCTTCCCCAGACACTCCTTCTAGGGCCCCAGCAGAGGCACTGACGAATGCAGGTTATCGGGGGACCTCCCCGAGAAAATCTGTGTATTTGGAGGCCTGCGCGGAGGGACAGCGTCTCCAAGAAGACTTGGTGCGCGCGCATCGCCCTGTTTTCGTGGAAACGTTTTCCCTCTGTCAGGGTCGGTGCTGGGAAATTGCGGCCTCCGGGTGGCCCTCCGACCGTCAGAACACGCTCGGTACTGGCGGAAAGGGAGACCTGCGCAGAGGGAAAGCGTCACAAAAAGAACGAGGGGCGTGCGCTTCGCCGTCTTTTCTGGATGACTTTTGTCCCTCTGTCAGGGTCAGGGCTTGGATATGCGGTCTCAGTGTGGGATTCCGACCGTCGGAAAGCCCTCGGAACAGGCAGAAATTAAGGCATGCATGGAGGGACAGCGTCTCAAAAAGGACGAGGTGTGTATGCATCGTCCTCTTTTCGGGGCACCTTTTGCCTCTCTGTTAGGTTGGGGACGGGAAATCGCGGCCTCCGGGCTGCCCTCAGATCATCAGAACGCGCTCAGAACGGGCGGAAATGGAGGCCTGCTCGAAAGGACATCGTCTCCAGGAGGACTAGGTGCGAGCGCGTCGCCCTGTTGTCGGGACCTCTTTTGCCCCTCTGTCACGGTGAGGCCAGGAAATCCCGGCCTCTGGGCGGGCCTCCGACCGTGGGAACGCGTTCGGAACGGGCGGAAACGGAGGCCTGCGCGGAGGGACAGCGTCTCAAAGAGGACTAGGTGTGTCCGCGTCGCCCTCTTTTCGGGGCAATTTTTGGCACTCTGTCAATTTGGGGCCGGGAATTCGCGGCTTCCAGGCAGGCCTCCAACCGTTGAAAAGGGCTCGGAACGGGCGGAAACTGAGGCCTATGCGGAGGATTAGCATCTTAAAGAGGACTAGGTGTGTCCGCATCGCCTCTTTTTGGGGCAACTTTTGCCCCTCTGTCAGGATGGGGCCGGGAATTCGCGGCCTCCGGGAAGGCCTCCGACTGTAGGAACTCGCTCGAAACTGGCGGAAACGGAGGCCTGTGTGGAGGGACAGCGTCTCAAATAGGACTAGGTGCGCACGCATCGCCCTTTTTTCAGGGTAACTGTAGCCCCTCTGTCAGGGGGGAGCCGGGAAATCCCAGGCTCCGAGCGGGCCTCCCACCATCGGTACGCGCTTGGACCGGGTGGAAACGGAGGCCTGCTCCGAGGGACAGCGTCTCAAAAAGGACTAGGTGTGTCCGTGTCGCCCTCTTTTCAGGCAACTTTCGGCCCTCTGTCAGTGAGGGGCCAAGAAATCGCGTCCTCCGGGCGGGCTTCCGACTGTAGGAACGCGCTCGGAACGGACAGAAACGGAGGCCTGCGCGTAGGGACAGTGTCTATAAGAGGACTAGGAGCGTGCACGTCGCCTTTATTTCGGGGCAACTTTTACCCCTCTGACAGGGAGTGGCCGGGACATCGCGGCCCCCGGGGGGGCCTCCGTCCATCAGAGCGTGCTTGGAACGGGTGGAAACGGAGGCCTGCTTGGAGGGACAGCGTCTCAAAGAGGACTACGTGCGCGTCGCCCTTTTTTCGGGGTAACTGTTGCCCCTCTGTCATGGTGGAGCCGGGAAATCCCGGCTTCTGGGCGGGCCTCCGACCATTGGAACGCGCTCGGAAGGTGCAGAAACGGAGACCTGCGTGGAGGGACAGCGTCTGTAAGCGGACTACATGCGCCCATCGCCCTCTTTTCGGGGCAACTTTTGCCCCTCTGTCAGCATCGGGCTGGAAAATCCCGGCCTTCTGGTGGGCCTCCGACCATCGGAACGCGCTCGGAACGGGTGGAAACGGAGGCCTGCGCGTAGGGACAGTGTCTCAAAGAGGACTACGTGCGCGTCGCCCTTTTTTCGGGGTAACTGTTGCCCCTCTGTCATGGTGGAGCCGGGAAATCCCGGCTTCTGGGCGGGCCTCCGACCATTGGAACGCGCTCGGAACAGGCGGAAACGAAGGCCTGCGTGGAGGGACAGCGTCTCCAACTGGATTAGGTGCACGCGTCGCCCTTTTTTCCGGGCCACTTTTGCCCCTCTGTCAGGTTGGGGCTGGGAAATCGCGGCCTCCGGGCGGGCCTCCGAATGTAGGAACGCGCTCGATACGGCAGAAACGGAGGCCTGCTAGGAGGGGCAGCGTCTCAAAGAGGACTAAGTGCGCGCGTCGCCCTCTTGTCGAGGCAACTTCTGCCCCTCTGTCAGGGTGGGACCAGGAAATCCCGGAACTTGGGCATGCCTCCGACCATCGGAACGCTTTCAGAACGGGCAGAAACTGAGGCCTGCGCAGAAGGACAGCGTCTCAAGGAGGACTGGTTGCACACGCGTCACCCTGTTTTCAGGGTAAATTTTGCGCCTCTGTCACCTTGGGGCCGGAAATCCCGGCCTCTGGGGGGGCCTCCGACTGTCCGTTCAGGCTCGGAACGGGCATAAACGGAGGCCTGCACGGAGGGACAGGGTGTCAAAGAGCACTACGTGCGCACGTCGCCCTCTTTTTGGGGAAACTTTTGCCCATCTGTCACAGTGGAACCGGGAAATCCATGCCTCCGGGCGGGCCTCTGTTCGTCAGAACGCGATCGGAATGGGCAGAAATGGATGCCAGCGCGGAGGGACACCGACTCAAAGAGGACTAGGTGCGCACGCGTCGACCTTTTTCAGGGCAACTTTTCCCCCTCTGTGAGGGTGGAGCCGGGAAATCCCTGGCTCCGGGCAGGCCTCCGACCGTGGGAACGTGCTCGGAACGGGCAGAAACGGAGGCGTGCGCGGAGGGACAGAGTCTCAAAGAGGATTAGGTGCGCGTGCGTCGCCCTTTTTCGTAGCAACTTTTGCCCCTCTGTCATGGTGGAGCGTGAAATCCCGGCCTCCGGGCGGGCCTCCGACCATCGGAACGCACTTGGAATGGGCGGAAACGGAGGCCTGCGCTGAAGGATAGCCTCTCAAAGAGTACTAGGTGTGTCCGTGTTGCCCTCTTTTCAGGAAACTTTTGGCCCTCTGTCAGAGTGGGGCCAGAAAATCACGGCCTCCGGGCCGGCTTCCGACTTTACGAAAGCGCTCGGAATGTGCAGAAACGGAGGCCTGCCCGGAGGGACAACGTCTCAAAGAGGACTAGGTGCGCGTGCGTCGCCCTGTCTTCGGGGTAACTTTTGCCCCTCTGTCAGGGTGGGGCCGGGAAATCGCGGTCTCTGGGCGGGCCTCCGATAGTCAGAACACGATTGCAACGGGCAGAAACGGAGGCCTCCGTGGAGGGACAGCGTCTCAAAGAGGACTACGTGTCTCTGTGTCGCCCTCTTTTCAGGGCCACTTTTGACCCTCTGTCAGCGTGGGGCTGGGAAATCCCGGGTTCCGGGCGTGACTCCGACCGTCGGAACGCCCTTGGAATGGGTTGAAATGGAGGCCTGCGCATACAGACAGCGTAACAAACAGGATTGGGTGCGTTCGTCTCCCTCTTTTCTGGGCAACTTTTGCCCGTTTTTCACGGTGGGGCCGGGAAATGCCAGCATCCGGGCGGGCCTCCGACCGTGGGAACGCGCTCGGAACGGGCAGAAACGGAGGCGTGTGTGGAGGGACAGCGTCTCAAAGAGGATTAGGTGCGCGTGCGTCGCACTTTTTCGTGGCAACTTTTGCCCCTCTGTCATGGTGGAGCGTGAAATCCCGGCCTCCGGGCGGGCCTCTGACCATCGGAACGCACTTGCAACGGGCGGAAACGGAGGCCTGCGCTGAAGGATAGCCTCTCAAAGAGTACTAGGTGTGTCCGTGTCGCCCTCTTTTCAGGAAACTTTTGGCCCTCTGTCAGAGTGGGGCCAGAAAATCACGGCCTCCGGGCGGGCTTCCGAATGTACGAATGCGCTCGGAATGTGCAGAAACGGAGGCCTGCACGGAGGGACAGCATCTCAAAGAGGACTACGTGCGCGCGTGTCCCTTTTTTCGAAGCAAATTTTACCCCTCTGTCACTTTGGAGCCGGGAACTACATGCCTCCAGACGGGCATACGACAGTCAGAACGAGCTCAGCAGGGGCGGAAACGGAGACCTGCGTGGAGGGACAGCGTCTCCAAGAGGACTAGGCATGTCCGTGTGGCTATCTTTTCGGGGAAACTTTTGTCCCTCTGCGAGGGTGGGGCCGGGAAATCGCAGCCTCCGGGCGGGTCTCCGACCGTCGGAACGCGCTCGGAACGGGCGGAAACGGAGGCCAGCGTGGAGGGACAGCGTCTCAATGAGGACTAGGAGTGTCCGTGTCGCCCTCATTTCAGGCAACATATGGCCCTCTGTCAGGGTGGGGCCGGGAAATCTCGGCCTCTGGACAGTCCTCCGAATGTAGGAACACGCTCGGAACAGTCAGATACGGAGGCCTGGGCGGAGGGACAGTGTCTCAAAGAGGACTACTTGCGGGCGTCGCCCTCTATTCGAGGCAACTTTTGCCCCTCTGTCGGCCATGGGCCGGGTAATCCCTGCATCTGGGCGGGCTTCCGTCCGTCAGAATGCGCTCGGAACGGGCGGAAATGGAGGCCTGCGAGGAGGGACACCGTCTCAAAGAGGACTAGGTGCGCGCGTGTCGCCCTGTTTTAGGGGTAACTTTTACCACTCAGTCAGCGTGGGGCCGGGAAATCCCGGCCTCCGGGGGCCTCCGACTGTAGGTTCAGGCTCGGAACGGGCATAAACGGAGGCCTGCACGGAGGGACAGGGTCTCAAAGAGGACTACGTGCGCACGTCGCCCTCTTTTCGCGGAAACTTTTGCCCATCTGTCATGGTGGAACCAGGAAATCCATGCCTACGGGCGGGCCTCCATTCGTCGGAACGCGATCGGAACGGGCAGAAACGTATGCCTCCGTGGAGGGACAGCGTCTCAAAGAGGACTACATGTGTCTGTGTCACCCTCTTTTCAGGGCCACTTTTGCCCATCTGTCATGGTGGATCTGGGAAATCCCGGACTCCAGGGGGGCCTCCGATCGTCGGAACGCACTCGGAACGGACGGAAACGGAGGCCTGAACGGAGGGACAGCGTCTCAAAAGGAATAGGTGCACGCACGTCGCCCACTTTTTGAGGCCACTTCTGCCCCTCTGTTGGCGTGGGACCGGGTAATCCCTGCCTCCGGGTGGGCCTCCGACCGTCGGAATGCACTTGGAACGGGCGGAAATGGAGGCCTGCGAGGAGGGAGAGCGTCTCAAAGAGGACTACGTGCGGGCGCGTCGCCCTGTTTCAGGGGTAACTTTTGCTACTCTGTCAGAGTGGTGCCCGGAATTCCCGGCCTCCGGGGGTGCCTCCGACTGTAGGTTGAGGCTCGGAACGGGCATAAACGGAGGCCTGCACGGAGGGAAAGCGTCTCAAAGAGGATTAGGTGTGCCCTTTCGCCCTCTTTTCAGGCAACTTTTGGCCCACCATCAGGGTGAAGCTAGGAAATCGCGGCCTACGGGTGGGCCTCCGACTGTAGGAAGCGCTCGGGACGGGCAGAAAAGGAGGCCTGCGCGGAGGGACAGCATCTCAAAGAGGACTTTGTGCGCGTGTCACCCTCTTTTCGAGGCAACTTTTGCCCCTCTGTCAGCATGCGGCCGGGAAATCCCGGGCTCTGGCTGGACTCCGACCGTCGGAACGCGCTCCGAATGGGTGGAAATGGAGCCCTACGCTGAAGGATAGCCTCTAAAAGAGTACTAGGTGTGTCCGTGTCACCCTCTTTTCAGGAAACTTTTGGCCCCTTGTCAGGGTGGGGCCAGAAAATCGTGGCCTCCGGGCGGGCGTCCGACTGTAGGAACCCTCTCGGAACGGGCAGAAAAAGAGGCCTTCACGGAGGGACAGAGTCTCAAAGAGGACTGCGTGCGCGCGTGGCCCTCTTTTCGAAGCAACTTTTGCCCCTATGTCACTTTGGAGCTGGGAACTACATGCCTCCAGACGGGCATACGACAGTCGGAACGAGCTCGGCAGGGGCAGAAACGGAGACTGGCATGGAGGGACAGCATCTCAAAGAGGACTAGGCATGTCCACGTGGCTATCTTTTCGGGGAAACTTTTGCCCCTCTGTGAGGGTGGGGCCGGGAAATCGCAGCCTCTGGGCGGGACTCCGACCGTCTGAACGCGCTCGGAACGGGCGGAAACAGAGGCCAGCGTGGAGGGACAGCGTCTCAATGAGGACTAGGAGTGTCCGTGTCGCCCTCATTTCTGGCAACATTTGGCCCTCTGTCAGGGTGGAGCCGGGAAATCTCGGCCTCTGGACAGTCCTCCGAATGTAGGAACACACTCGGAACAGGCAGACATGGAGGCCTGGGCGGAGAGACAGCGTCTGAAAGAGCACTACGTGTGGGCGTCGCCCTCTATTCGAGGCAACTTTTGCCACTCTGTCAGTGTGGGGCCGGGAAATCACGGCCTTCGGGCCGGCCTCCGACTATAGGAACGCGCTCAGAATGGACAGAAACGGAGGCCTGCGCGGAGGGGTAGCATCTCATACAAGACTAAATGCACGTGCGTCACCCTTTTTTGGGGGCAACTTTTGCCCCTCTGTCATGGTGGAGCCAGGAAATCCCGGCCTCCGGCCGAGGCTCCGACCGTCGGAACGCACTCGGAACAGGCCGAAACGGAAGCCTGCGTGGAGGAACAGCGTCTCACCGAAAACTAGGTGCACACGCGTCACCCTCCTTTCGAGGCAAATTTTGCCCCTCTGTCAGGGATGGGCTGGGAAATCGCGGCCTCCGGGCGGGTCTCCGACTGTCGGAACGTGGTTCGAACGGGCAGAAACGGAGACGTGCGCGCAGGGACACCGGCTCAAAGAGGACTAGGTGCGGGCGTGTAGCCCTGTTTTGGGGGTAA
Source organism: Varanus komodoensis (assembly GCF_004798865.1). NCBI lineage: Eukaryota > Metazoa > Chordata > Lepidosauria > Squamata > Varanidae > Varanus > Varanus komodoensis. The sequence continues at coordinate 54,906 of NW_025335513.1, forward strand.
CTTTTGCCCATCTGTCAGCGTGGAGCAGGGAAATCACTGACTCCGGGCGGACCTCCGACCGTCGGAACGCGCTCGGAACGGGCAGAAACGGTGGCCTGCGTGGAGGGACAGCGTCTCAAAGAGGACTTGGTGCGCGTGCGTCGCCCTGTTTTCGGGGTAACTTTTGCCCCTCCGTCAGCATGGGGCCGGGAAATCCCGGGCTCCGGGCAGGCGTCTGACCGTTGGAACGCACTCGGAACGGGCGGAAACGGAGGCGTGCGCAGAGGGACAGTGTCTCAAAGAGGTCTAGGTGTGTCCGTGTCGCCCTCTTTTCAGGAAACTTTTGGCTTTCTGTCAGGGTGGGGCAAGGAAACCTCGGCCTCTGGACAGTCCTCTGAATGTAGGAACACGCTCGGAACGGGCAGAAATGGAGGCCTGCGCGGAGGGACATCGTCTCAAAGAGGACTAGATGTGTCCGTGTCGCCCTCTTTTCAGGCACCTCTTGGCCCTCGGTCAGGGTGTAGCCGGCAAATCGTGGCTTCCAGGCGGGCCTCCGACCGTCGGAACGTGCTTGGAACGGGCGGAAACGGAGGCCTGAGCAGAGGGACAGCGTCTCAAAGAGGACTACGTTCGCGCGTCGCCCTCTTTTCGAGGCAACTTTTGCCCCGCTGTCAGCGTGGGGCCAGGAAATCACTGACTCCGGGCGGACCTCCGACCGTCGGAACATGTTCGGAACGGGCAAAAACAGTGGCCTGCATGGAGGGACAGCGTCTCAAAGGGGAATTGGTGCGTGTGCGTCGCCCTGTTTCGGGATTACTTTTGCCCCTCTGTCAGCATGGGGCCGGGAAATCCCGGGCTCCGGGCGGGCCTCCGACCGTCGGAAGGCACTCGGAAGGGGCAGAAACGGAGGCCTGCGCAGAGGGACAGCATCTCAAAGAGGAATACGCGCGCCCGTTGCCCTCTTTTCGAGGCAACTGTTGCCCATCCATCATGTTGGAGCCGGGAAATCCCGGCCTCAGGGGGTCCTCCAACTGTACGTTCACGCTCGGAACAGGCGGAAACGGAAGCCTGCGTGGAGGGACAGAGTCTCAAAGAGGACTACGTGCGAGCGTCGCCCTCTTTTTGAGGCAACTTTTACCCCTCTGTCATCGGGGAGACAGGAAATCCTGGCCTGCAGACGGGCCTACATCTGACAGAACGCGCTCGGAAGGGGCGGAAACCGAGGCCTGCGCAGAGAGACAGTTTCTCAAAGAGGACTAGGTGCGCGCGCGTCGCTCTTATTTCGGGGCAACTTTTGCCCCTCTGTCATCGGGGAGACAGGAAATCGCAGCTTCCGGACAGGCCTCCAACCGTCAAAACACGCTCGGAACGCTGGAAACGGAGGCCTGCGTGGAGGGACAGCGTCTCAAAGAGGACTAAGTGCATGCGTCACCCTCTTTTCAAGAAAAGAGACAACTTTTGCCCCTATGTCATGGTGGAGATGTGAAATCCCAGCCTCCAGGCGGGCCTCCGTCTGTGGGAACGAGGTTAGAACGGGCAGAAACGCAGGCCTGCGCAGAGGAACAGCTTCTCAAAGAGGACTAGGTGTGTCCATGTTGGCCTCTTTTCAGGAAACTTTTGCCTCTCTGTCAGAGAGGGGCCGGGAAATCATGTTCTTTGGGCAGGCCTCCGACCGTCGGAATGCGCTCGGAACAGGCGGAAATGGAGGCCTGTTTGGAGGGACAGCGTCTCAAAGTGGACTGGGTGTGTCCATGTTGGCCTCTTTTCAGGAAACTTTTGCTCCTCTCTCAGCGTGTGGCCGGGAAATCCAGGTCTTCGGGCGGGCCTCCGACCGTAGGAAGTGGCTCAGAATGGGCAGAAACGGAGGACTGCGCAGAAGGACAGCGTATCAAAGAGGACTAAGTGCGCGCGTCTCCCTCTTTTTGAGCCAACTTTTGCCCCTCTGTCAGGGTGGGGCCGGGAAATCGTAGCCTTCGGGCGGGCCTCCGACCATCGGAACGCGCTCGGAATGGGCAGAAACAGTGGCCTGCGTGGAGAGACAGCGTCTCAAAGAGGACTACGTGCGCGCGTCGCCCTTTTTTCGAGGCAACTTTTACCCCTCTGTCACGGTGGAGCCAGGAAATCCCGGCCTCCGGGGGGCCTCCGACTGTAGGTTCGAACTCGGAACGGGCGGAAACGGAGGCCTGCGCAGAGGGACAGCTTCTCAAAGAGGACTACGTGCACGCGTCGCCCTTTATTCGAGGCAACTTTTACCCCTCTGTAACGGTGGAGCCAGGAAATCCTGGCCGGCAGACGGGCCTACGACCGACGGAACGCGATCGGAAGGGGCACAAACTGAGGCCTGCGTGGAGGGACAGTTTCTAAAAGAGGACTAGGTGCACGCGCGTCGCCCGTATTACGGGGCAACTTTTGCCCCTCTGTCATCGTGGAGACGGGAAATCGCGGCTTCGGGGCGGGCCTCTGACCATCGAAAAGCGCTCGGAACGCCGGAAACGGAGGCCTGCATGGAGCGACAGAGTCTACAACAGGATTAGTTGCGCGTGTCGCCCTTAATCCGGGTAACTTTTGCCCCTCTGTCAGCGTGCGGCAGGGAAATCCCGGTTTTTGGGCGGGCCTCCGACCATCGGAACGCGCTCGGAACGGGCAGAAACAGTGGCCTGCATAGAGGGACAGCGTCTCAAAGAGGAATACGTTCGCGCGTCTCTCTCTTTTCGAGGAAACTTTTTCCCATTTGTCATGGTGGAGCCAGGAAATCCTGGCCTGCTGACGGGCCTACGACCGACCGAACGCACTTGGAAGGGGCACAAAACGAGGCCTGCGCAGAAGGACACTTTCTAAAGGAGTACTAGGTGCACGCGCGTCGCCCGTATTTCGGGGTAACTTTTGCCCCCTGTCATCTTGGAGACGGGAAATCGCGGCTTCCGGGCTGGTCCTCCGACTGTCGAAAAGCTCTCGGAACGCCGGAAACGGAGGCCTGCATGGAGGGACAGCGTCTACAACAGGATTAGGTGCGTCCGTCACCCTTAATCTGGGTAACTTTTGCCCCTATGTCAGGGTGGGGCCAGGAAATCGCGGCCTTTGGGCGGGCCTCCGACCATTGGAACGCGCTTGGAATGTGCAGCAAAGGAGGACTGTGCAGAGGGACAGCGTCTCAAAGAGGAATACGTTCGCGCGTCTCTCTATTTTCGGGGCAACATTTGCCCCTCTGTCAGCGTGGGGCCGGGAATTCACTCACTCCGGCCAGGCCTCTGACTGTAGGTTCGTGCTCGGGACGGGCGGAAACGGAGGCCTGCGCAGAGGGACAGAGTCTCAAAGAGGACTACGTGCGCGCGTCACCCTCTTATCGAGGAAACTTTTTCCCCTTTGTCATGGTGCAACCAGGAAATCCTGGCCTGCAGACAGGCCTACGACAGACGGAATGCGCTCGGAAGGGGCACAAAACGAGGCCCGCGCGGAGGGACTGTTTCTAAAGGAGGACTAGGTGCACGCGCGTCGCCCGTATTTCGGGGCAACTTTTGCCCCTCTGTCATCTTGGAGACGAGAAATCGCGGCTTCAGGTCGGGCCTCCGACCGTCGAAAAGCGCTCGGAACGCCGGAAACGGAGGCCTGCGTGGAGGGACAGCATCTACAACAGGATTAGTTGCGCGCGTCACCCTTACTCCGGGTAACTTTTGCCCCTCTGTCAGCGTGGGGCCGGGAAATCCCTGTTTTCGGGAGGGCTTCCGACCGTCAGAACGCGCTCGGAACGGGCAGAAACGGAGGCCTGCGTGGAGGGACTGCCTCTCAAAGAGGACTTGGTGCACGTGCATCGCCCTGTTTTCGGGATTACTTTTGCCCCTCTGTCAGCTGGGGCCGGCAAACCTCGGCTCCGGGCGGGCTTCCGACTGCAGGTTCGCACTCGGAACGGGCGGAAACGGAGGCCTGCGCGGAGACACAGCGTCTCAAAGAGGACTACGTGCGCGCGTCACCCTCTTATCGAGGAAACTTTTTCCCATTTGTCACGGTGCAGCCAGCAAATCCTGGCCTGCAGACGGGCCTACGACCGACGGAACGCGCTCGGAAGGGTCACAAAACGAGGCCTGCGCGGAGGGACAGTTTCTAAAGGTGGACTAGGTGCGCGTGCGTCGCCCGTATTTCGGGGCAACATTTGCCCCTCTGTCATCTTGGAGACGGGAAATCGCAGCTTCCGGGCGGGCCTCCGACCGTCGAAATGCGCTTGGAATGCCGGAAACAGTGGCCCGCGTGGAGGGACAGCATCTACAACAGGATTACGTGCACGCGTCGCCCTCTTTTCGAGGCAACTTTTGCCCCTCTGTCAGGGTGCGGGCCGGGAAATCGTGGCTTTCGGGTGGCCTCCAACCATCGGAACGTGCTCTGAACGTGCAGAAACGGAGGCATGCGCAGAGGGACAGCGTCTCAAAGAGGACTACCTGCGCCCGTTGACTCTTTTCGATGCAACTGTTGCCCATCCTTCACGGTGGAGCCAGGAAATTCCGGCCTCTTGGGTGGCCTCCGACTGTAGGTTCGCACTCGGAACGGGCGGAAACGGAGGCCTGCACGGAGGGACAGCGTCTCAAAGTGGACTACGTGCGTGCTTTGCCCTCTTTTTGAGGCAACTTTTACCCCTCTGTCATGGTGGAGCCGGGAAATCCTGGCCTGCAGACGGGCCTACGACTGACGGACGAGCTCGGAAGGGGCGGAAATCGAGGCCTGCGCGGAGGGACAGTTTCTCAAAGAGGACTACGTGCGCGCGTCGCCCTCTTTTCGCGGAAACTTTTGCCCATCTGTCACGGTGGAACCGGGAAATCCCGGCCTCCGGGCGGGCCTCCGTTCCTCGGAACACGATCGGAATGGGCAGAAATGGAGGACTGCGCGCAGGGACACTGGCTCAAAGAGGAATACGTGGGGGCGCGTTGCCCGGTTTCTGGGGTAACTTTTGCCCCTCTGTCAGGGTGGGGCCGGGAAATCGTGGCCTCCGGGCGGGCCTCTGATCGTCAGAACACGATCAGAACGGGCGGAAACCGAGTCCTGCATGGAGGGACAGCATCTCAAAGAGCACTAAGTGCGCCCGTTGCCCTCGTTTCGAGGCAGCTTTTGTCTCTCTGTCAGGGTGGGGCCAGGAAATCCCGGAATTTGGGTGCTCCTTCGTCAATTGGAACGCTCTCGGAACGGGCAGAAATGGAGGCCTACGCAGTGGGACAGCGTCTCAAAGAGGACTAGGTGTGTCCGTGTCGCCCTCTTTTCAAGCAACTTTTGGCCCTCTATCAGAGTGGGGCCAGGAAATCGCGGCCTCCGGGCGGGCCTCCGACTGTAGGAAGCCCTCGGGACGGGCAGAAATGGTGGCCTGCGCGGAGGGGCAGCGTCTCAAAGAGGACTACGTGCGCGCGTCGCCCTCTTTTTGAGGCAACTTTTGCCCCTCTGTCACGGTTGAGCCGGGAAATCCTGCCCTCCAGACAGGCCTACGACCATCGGAACGCGCTCGGAAGGGGCGGAAACGGAGGCCTCTGCAGAGGGACACCGTCTCAAAGAGGACTAGATGTGTCCGTGTCTCCCTCTTTTCCAGTAACTTTTGGCAGTCTGTCAGGGAGGGGCCGGAAAATCCCGGGCTCTGGGCGGGCCTCTGACCATCGGAACGCACTCGGAAGGGCGGAAACGAAGGCCTGCGTGGAGGGACAGCGTCTCCAAGAGGTCTAGGTGCGCGCGCGTCGCCCTTTTTCGGGGCAATTTTTGCCCCTCTGTCATGGTGGAGCCGGAAATCCTGCCCTCCAGACATGCCTACGACCGTCGGAACGCGCTCGGAAGGGGCGGAAACGGAGACCTGCGCGGAGGGACAACGTCTCGAAGAGGACTACGTGCGCGTGTCGCCCTGTTTTCGTGGCAACTTTTGTCCCTCTGTCAGAGTGGGGCCGGGAAATCCCGGTCTGCTGGCGGGCCTCCAACCTTTGGAACTGGCTCGGAACGGGCCGAAGCGGAGTCCTGCGTGGAGGGACAGCGTCTCAAAGATGACTGGGTGTGTCCGCGTTGCCCTTTTTCGGGATTACTTTTGCCCCTCTGTCAGGGAGGGGCCGGGAATCCTCGGCCTCCGAAGGGCAACCGACCCTAGGAACACGCTCGATACAGGGGGAAACCGAGGCCTGCGTGGAGGGACAGCGTCTCAAAGAGGACTAGGTGTGTCCGGGTCGTCCGCTTTTCGAGGCAACTTTTGCCCCTCTGTCAGCGTGGGGCCGGGAAATCACTGACTCCGGCCGGGCCTCCGACCGTCGGAATGCGCTCGGAATCTGTAGAAACGGAGGCCTGCGTGGCGGGACATAGTCTCAAAAGGACTTGGCGCGCGTGCGTCGCCCTGTTTTCGGGGTAACTTTTGCCCCCCTGTCAGCATGGGGCCGGGTAATCCCCAGCTCCGGGCGGGCCACCGACCGTCAGAAGTGGCTCGGAACGGGCAGAAACGGAGGCCTGAGCAGAAGGACAGCGTATCAAAGAGGACTAAGGGCGCGCGTCGCCCTCTTTTGGAGGCAACTTTTGCCCCACTCTCAGCATGGGGCTGGGAAATCACTGACTCCGGCGGACCTCCCCCCGTCGGAACGCATTCAGAACGGGGAGAAACAGTGCCTGCGTGGGGGGACAGCGTCTCAAAGAGGACTTGGTGCGTGTGCGTCGCCCTGTTTTCGGGATTACTTTTGCCCCTCTGTTGGCATGGGGCCGGGAAATCCCGGGCTCCGGGCAGGCCTCCGACTGTCGGAACGCACTCGAAACTGGCAGAAACGGTGGCCTGCGCAGAGAGACAGCGTCTCAAAGAGGACTACCCGCACCCGTAGCCCTCTTTTCGAGGCAACTTTTGCACCTCTGTCAGGGTGTGGCCGGGAAATCGCGGCCTCCGGGCGGGACTCCGACCGTCGAAACGCGCTTGGAACGCGCAGAAACGGAGTCCTGCGCGGAGGGACAGCGTCTCAAAGAGGACTATGTGCGCGTGTCGCCCTGTTTTCAGGGCAACTTTTGTCCCTCCGTCAGCGTGGGGCTGGGAAATCCCTGGCTTCGGGCGGGCCTCCGACCGTCGGAACGCGCTCAGAATGGGCAGAAACGGAGGCCTGCGCAGAGGGACAGCGTCTCAAAGAGGGCTAAGTGCACGCGTCGCACTCTTTTCGAGGCAACATTAGCCCCTCTATCAGGGTGGGGCCGGGAAATCGCGGCCTTCGGGCGGGCCTCCGACCATCGGAACGCACTCGGAACGTGCAGAAATCGAGGCCTGCGCAGAGGGACAGCGTCTCAAAGAGGACTAGGTGCGCGCGCGTCGCCCTTTTTTCGGGGAATCTATTGCCCCTCTGTCATCGTGGAGCCGGGAAATCGGGGCTTCCGGGCTGGCCTCCGACCGTCGGAACGCGCTCAGAAAGGGTGGAAATGGCGGCCTGCGCGGAGGGACAGCGTCTACAACAGGATTGGGTGCGCGCGTCGCCCTTTTTTCTGGGGAACTTTTTCCCCTCTGCCAGGGTGGGGCTGGGAAATCCAGGTCTTCCGGCGGGCCTCCGACCGTCGGGACGCACCCGGAACGGGCGGAAATGGAGGCCTGCGTGGAGGGACAGCTTCTCAAAGAGCACTAGATGTGTCCGCGTTGCCCTGTTTCGGGATAACATTTGCCCCTCTGTCAGGGTGGGGAAGGGAAATTGCGGCCTCCAGGCGAGTCTCCGACTGTAGGAACGCGCTCGATACGGGCGGAAACGGAGGTCTGCGTGGAGGGACAGCTTCCCAAAGAGGACTAGGTGAGTGCGTGTCGCCCACTTTTCAGGAAACTTTTGGCCCTCTGAAAGGGTGGGGCCAGGAAATCGCGCCTCCGGGCCTGCTTCCGACTGCAGGAATGAGCTCGGAACAGGCAGAAACAGAGGCCTACGCGGAGGGACAGCGTCTCAAAGAGGACTAGGTGCGCGCTTGTCGCCCTTTCTTCGGGACAACTTTTGCCACTCTTTCATGTTGGAGCTGGGAAATCCTGGCCTCCGGGCGGGCCTCCGTCTTTGGGAAGTTGCTCGGAACGGGTGGAAACGAGGCCTGCGCGGAGGGACAGCTTCTCAAAGAGCACTAGATGTGTCTGCGTCGCCCTGTTTCGGGATAACATTTGCCCCACTGTCAGGGTGGGGAAGGGAAATCGTGGCCTCCGGTCGGGCCTCCGACCGTAGGAACGCGCTCGATACGGGCGGAAACGGAGGCCTGCCTGGAGTTACAGCATCTCAAAAAGCAATAGGTGCCTACGTGTCGTCGTCTTTTCGGGGAAGCTTGTGCCCCTCTGTCAGGGTGGGGCCAGGAATACCCGGTCTTCGGGCGGGCCTACGATCGTCGGAACTCGCTCGGAACAGGCTGAAACGGAGGCCTGCGCAGAGGGACAGCGTCTCAAAGCGGACTACGTTCGTGCGTCGCCCTCTTTTCGAGGCAACTTTTGCCCCTCTGTCATGGTGGAGCCGGGAAATGCTGGCCTCCAGACGGGCCTACGTCTGTCGGAACGCGCTCGGAAGGAGTGGAAACGGAGGCCTCCGTGGAAGGACAGCGTCTCAAAGAGGGCTAGGTGTGTCCGAATCGCCCTCTTTTCTGGCAACTTTTGGGAGTCTGTCAGGGTGGGGCCGGGAAATCGCAGCCTCCGGGCGGGCCTCCGACTGTAGGAACGCGATCGGAATAGGCATTCAAGGAGCTCTACGTGGAGGGACAACGTCTCAAAGAGGACTACGTGTGTGCGTCACCCTTTTTTTAAAGGCATCTTTTGCCCATCTGTCGCGGAGGATCCAGGAAATCCGGCCTCTAGGGGCCTCCGATGGTTGGAACGTGTTCGGAACAGACGGAAACGGAGGCCTGAGCGGAGGGACAGCGTCTCAAAAGGACTAGGTGCGCGAGCGTCGCCCTCTTTTCGAGGCAACTTTTGCCCCTCTGTCAGGGTGGGGCCAGGAAATCGCGGCCTCCGGGCGGGCCTCCGACCAACAGACCGCGCTCGGAACGGGAAGAAACGGGGCCCTGCGCGTAGGGACAGCGTCTCCAAGAGGTCTAGGTGCGCGCGCGTCGCCCTTTTTCGGGGCAATTTTTGCCTCTCTGTCAATGTGCGGCCGGGAAATCCCAGCCTCCGGGCTAACCTCCGAATGTAAGAACGCGCTCGGAACGGGCAGAAACGGAGGTCTGCGTGGAGGGCTATCGTCTCAAAGAGCACTACATGCGCACATCGCCCTCTTTTCGAAGGAACTTTTGCCCCTCTGTCAGGGTTGGGCCAGGAAATCGCGGCCTCTGGGTGGGCATCCGAACGTCGGAACGTGCTCGGAACAGGCAGAAACAGAGTCCTGCAAGGAGGGACAGCATCCCGAACAAGATTAGTTGCGCATGTCGCCCTTTTTTCCGGGTAATTTTTGCCCCGTTGTCAGGTTGGGGCCGGGAAATCGCGGCCTCCGGGCGGGCCACCGACCGTCGGAACGCGGTTGGACTGGGCGGAAATGGAGGCCTGCGCGGACGGAAACCTTCTCAAAGAGGACTAGCTGTGTCCGCGTAATCCTCTTTTCGGGGAACTTTTGCCCCTCTGTGAGGGTGGGGACGGGAAATCACGGCCTCCGGGCGGGCCTCCGACCATAGGAACGCACTCGGAACGGGCAGAAACGAAGGCCTGCGCGGAGGGACAGCGTCTCAAAGAGGACTACGTGCGGGCATCGCCCTCTAGTCGAGGCAACTTTTGCCCCTATGTCCGCGTGGGGCCGGGAAATCCCTGCCTCCTAGCAGGCCTCCGACCGTCGGAATGCGCTCAGAACGGGCGGAAATGGAGGCCTGCTTGGAGGGACAGCATCTCAAAGAGGACTTGGTGCGCGTGCGTCGCCCTGTTTTTGGGGTAACTTTTGCCCCTCTGTCAGCATGGGGCCGGGAAATCCCAGGCTCCGGGCGGGCATCCGCACGTAGGAACGCACTCGGAACGGGCAGAAACGGAGACCTGCGCAGAGGGACAGTGTCTCCAAAGGACTACGTGCGCTCGTTGCCCTCTTTTCGGGGCAACTTTTGCCCCTATCTCAGCGTGGGGCCGGGAAATCCTGCTCTTCGGCCGGGCCTGCAACCGTCGGAAGTGGCTCAGAACAGCCAGATACGGAGGCCTGTGCAGAAGCACAGCGTCTCGAAGAGGACTAAGTGCGTGCGTCGCCCTCTTTTCGAGACAACTTTTGCCCCTCTGTCACGGTGGGACCGGGAAATCGCGGCCTTCGGGCGGGCCTCCGATCATCGGAACGTGCTCGGAATGTGCAGAAAAGGAGGCCTGCGCAGAAGGACAGTGTATCAAAGAGGACTAAGTGCGTGCGTCGCCCTCTTTTCGAGGCAACTTTTGCACCACTGCCACAGTGGGGCCGGGAAATCACTGACTCCGGGCGAACCTCCGACCGTCAGAACGCACTCGGAAAGGGCAGAAACAGTGGCCTGCATGGAGGGACAGCGCCTCAAGAGGACTTGGTGCGTGTGCGTCGCCCTGTTTTTGGGATTACATTACTTTTTGGGATTACTGGATTACTTTTGCCCATTTGCCAGGGTGGGGATGGGAAATCCAGGTCTCCGGGCGGGCCTCCGACCGTCGGAATGCGCCCGGAATGGGCGGAAATGGAGGCCTGCGTGGAGGGACAGCTTCTCATAGAGGACCAGGTGAGTGCGTGTCGCCCTCTTTTCAGGAAACTTTTGGACCTCTGTCAGGGTGGGGCCAGGAAATCACGGCCTCCGGGCATGCTTCCGACTGCAGGAACGAGCTCGGAACGGGCAGAAATGGAGGCCTACGAGGAGGGACAGCGTCTCAAAGAGGACCAGGTGCGCGCGTGTCGCCCTCTTTTCAGGCAACTTTTGGCCCTCTATCAGGGTGGGGCCAGGAAATCGCAGCCTCCGGGCGGGCCTCCAACTGTAGAAAGCCCTCGGAAGGGCAGAAACGGTGGCCTGCGCGGAGGGGCAGCGTCTCAAAGAGGACTAGGTGCGTGCACGTCGCCCTGTTTTTTTGGCAACATTTGCCCCTCTGTCAGGGTGGAGCCGGGAAGTCCCGGGCTCCAGGCAGGCCTCCGACCTTCGGAACGAGCTCGGAACGGGCAGAAATGGAGGCCTGCCTGGAAGGACAGCGCCTCAAAGAGGACTGGGTGTGTCCACGTCGTCCCCTTTTCGGGGCAGCTTTTGCCCCCCTGTCAGGGTGGGGCTGGGAAAGCCTGGTCTTCAGGCAGGCTTCCGATTGTCGGAACGCGCTCGGAACAGGTAGAAACGGAGGCCTGCGCAGAGGGACAGCGTCTCAAAGAGGACTACGTGCGCGCATGTCGCCCTGTTTTCGGGGTAACTTTTGCCCCTCTGTCAGCGAGGGGCCGTGAAATCCCTGCCTCCTGGCGGGCATCCGACCGTCGGAACGCGCTCGGTTCAGGCAATAACGGGGGCCTGCGTAGAGGGACAGTGTCTCAAGGAGGACTACGTGCGGGCGCCGCCTTGTATTCAAGGCAACTTTTGCCCCTCTGGCGGCGTGGGGCGGGGAAATCCCTGCCTCCGGGCGGGCCTTTGACCGTCGGAATGTGCTCGGAACGGGTGGAAATGGAGGCCTGCGCGGAGGGACAGCGTCTCAAGGAGGACAACGTGCGCCCCTTGCCCTCTTTTCGAGGCAACATTTGCCCATCTGTCACGGTGGAGTCGGGAAACCCCAGCCTCCGGGGGGACCTCTGACTGTAGGTTCGCGCTCTGAACGGGCGGAAAAGGAGGCCTGTGCAGAGGGACAGCGTCTCAAAGAGGACTATGTGCGCGTGTCGCCCTCTTATCGAGGTAACTTTTTCCCCTCTGTCATGGTGGAGCTGTGAAATGCTGGCCTGCAGACGCTCCTACGACCGATGGAATGCGCTCGGAAGGGGCGGAAACCGAGGCCTGCGCGGACGGACAGTTTCCAAAAGAGGATTAGGTGCGCGCGCATCGCCCTTTTTTCGGGGCCACTTTTGCCCATCTGTCATCGTGGAGCCGGGAAATCGCAGCTTCCGGGTGCTCCTCCGACCGTCGAAACGAACTCGGAACGGCTGGAAGCGGAGGGCTGCGTGGAAGGACAGTGTTTACAACAGGATTATGTGCGCACCACCCTTTTTTCTGGGCAACTTTTGCCCATCTGCCAGGGTGGGGCTGGGAAATCCAGGTGTCCGGACGGGCCTCCGACCGTCGGAACGCACTAGGAAAAGGCGGAAACGGAGGCCTGCGCAGAGGGACAGCATCTCAAAGAGGACTACGAGCACCCGTTGCCCTCTTTTCGAGGCAACTTTTGCCCATCTGTCACGGTGGAGCCGGGAAATCCCGTCTTCCGGGGGGGCCTCCGACCTTAGTTTCGCTCTCGGAACGGGCGGAAACGGAGGCCTGCGTAGAGGGACAGAGTCTCAAAGAGGACTACGTGCGCTCGTTGCCCTCTTTTCGAGGCAACTTTTGCCCCTCTCTCAGCGTGGGGCCGGGAAATCCCGGTCTTCGGCCGGGCCTCCGACCGTCGGAAGTGGCTCGGAACAGGCAGATACGGACGCCTGCGCAGAAGGACAGCGTATCAAAGAGGACTAACTGCGCGCGTCGGACTCTTTTCGAGGCAACTTTTGCCCCTCTGTCAAAGTGGGGACGGAAAATCGCAGCCTCCGGGCATGCTTCCGAATGCAGGAACGAGCTCGGAACGGGCAGAAATGAAAGCCTACGTGGAGGGAAAGCGTCTCAAAGAGGACTAGGTGCGTGCGTGTCGCTCTTTTTTCGGGACAGCTTTTGCCCCTCTGTCATGGTGGAGCTGGGAAATCCCACCCTCCGGGCGGTCCTCCATTTGTGGGAACGAGCTCAGAACGGGCGAAAATGGAGGCCTGCGCAGAGGATCAGCTTCTCAAAGAGGACTAGGTGTGTCCATGTTGCCCTCTTTTCAGGAAACTTTTGCCTCTCTGTCAGAGAGGGGCCAGGAAATCCTGGCCTTTGGGCGGGCCTCCGACTGTCGGAAAGTGCTCGGTACAGGCGGAAATGGAGTCCTGCGTGGAGGGACAGCGTCTCAAGGAGGACTGGGTGTGTCCGCGTCGCCCTTTTTCGGGATAACTTTTGCCCCTCTGTCTGGGTGGGGCTGGGAAACCTTGGCCTCCGGTTGGGCCTACGACCGACGGAACACCCTCGGAAGGGGCGGAAACGAGGACTGCGCGGAGGGACACTTTCCAAAGAAGACTAGGTGCGCGCGCGTCGTCCTTTTTTCGGGGCAACTTTTGCCCCTCTGTCATCGTGGAGCCGGGAAATCGCGGCCTCCAGGCATGCTTCCGAATGCAGGAACGAGCTCGGAACGGGCAGAAACGGAGGCCTGCACAGAGGGACAGTGTCTCAAAGAGGACTACGTGCGTTCGTTGCCCTCTTTTCAGGGCAACTTTTGCCCCACTCTCAGCCTGGGGCTGGGAAATCCCGGTGTTCGGGCGGGCCTCCGACCGTAGGAAGTGGCTCGGAAAGGGCAGAAACGGAGGCCTGCGCAGAAGGACAGCATATCAAAAAAGGGCTAAGTGCACGCGTCACCCTCTGTTCGAGGCAACTTTTGCCCCTCTGTCAGGGTGGGGCCAGAAAATCGCGGCCTTCGGGCAGGCCTCCGACTAGCGGAATGCGCTCGGAACAAGCAGAAACGGAGGCCTGCGCAGAGGGACACCGTCTCAAAGAGGACATGGTGTGTGTGCGTCGCCCTGTTTTCGGGATTACTTTTGCCCCTCTGTCAGCATGGGGCCGGGAAATCCCGGGCTCCGGGCGGGCCTCCGACCCTCGGAACGCACTCCGAATGGGCAGAAACAGAGGACTGCGCAGAGGGACAGCGTCTCAAAGAGGACTAGGTGCGCGCGCGACGTCCTTTATCGTGGCAACTTTTGCCCATCTGTCATCCTGTAGCCGGGAAATAGCGGCCTCTGGGCATGCTTCCGAATGCAGGAACGAGCTCGGAACGGGCAGAAACGGAGGCCTGCGCAGAGGGACAGCGTCTCAAAGAGGACTACGCGCGCCCGTTTCCCTCTTTTCGAGGCAACTGTTGCCCATCCATCACGGTGGAGCCGGGAAATCCCGGACTCTGGGGGTCCTCCGACTGTACGTTCGCGCTCGGAACAGGCGGAAACGGAAGCCTGCGCGGAGGGAAAGCGTCTCAAAGGGGACTACGTGCGCGCGTCGCCCTCTTTTCGAGGCAACATTTGCCCCACTGTCAGGGTGGGGCCAGGAAATCTCGGCCTTCGGGCAGGCGCCTGACCATTGGAACGCGTTCGGAACGTGCAGAAACGGAGGCCTGTGCAGAGGGACAGCGTCTCATAGCGGACTATGTGCGCGCGTTGCCCTCTTATCGAGGAAACTTTTTCCCCTCTCTCACGGTGGAGCCGGGAAATCCTGGCCTGCAGACGGGCCTATGACCGACGGAACACCCTCGGAAGGGGAGGAAACCGAGAACTGCGCGGAGGGACAGTTTCTCAAAGAGGAATAGGTGCGCGCGCGTCGCCCTTTTTTCGGGGCAACTTTTGCCCATCTGTCATCGAGGAGCCGGGAAATCGCGGCCTACGGGAATGCTTCCGAATGCAGGAACGAGCTCGGAACGGGAAGAAATGAAAGCCTACGTGGAAGGAAAGCTTCTCAAAGAGGACTACGTGCGTGTGTGTCGCTCTTTTTTCGGGACAACTTTTGCCCCTCTGTCATGGTGGAGCTGGAAAATCCCAGCCTCCGGGCGGTCCTCCGTTTGTGGGAACAAGGTCAGAACGGGCGGAAACGGAGGACTGAGCAGAGGAACAGTTTCTCAAAGAGGACTAGGTGTGTCCGTGTTGCCCTCTTTTCAGGAAAATTTTGCCTCTCTGTCAGAGAGGAGCTGGGAAATCCTGGCCTTTGGGTGGGCCTCCGACTGTCGGAATGCGCTCAGTACAGGCGGAAATGAAGGCCGGCGTGGAGGGACAGCGTATCAAAGAGGACTAGGTGTGTCCGGGTCATCCTCTTTTTGAGGCAACTTTTGCCCCCCTGTCAGGGTGGGGCTGGGAAATCGCGGCCTTCGGGCGGACCTCCGACCATCGGAATGCACTCAGAACGTGCAGTAACGGAGGCCTGCGCGGAGGGACAGCGTCTCAAAGAGGACTATGTGCGCGCATCGCCCTCTTTTCGAGGAAACTTTTTCCCCTCTGTCACGGTGGGGCCGGGAAATCCTGGCTTGCAGACGGGCAAACGACCGATGGAACACGCTCGGAAGGGGCGGAAACGGAGGCCTGCGCGGAGGGACAGCGTCTACAACAGGATTAGGTGCGTGCATCGCCCTTTTTTCTGGGCAACTTTTGCCCATCTGCCAGGGTGGGCCTGGGAAATCCAGGTCTTCCGACGGGCCTCCGACCGTCGGGACGCGCCCAGAACGGGCATAAATGGAGGCCTGCATGGAGGGGCAGCTTTCCAAAGAGGACAGGTGAGTGCGTGTTGCCCTCTTTTCATGAAACTTTTGGCCCTCTGACGGGGTGGGGCCAGGAAATCGCGGCCTCCGGGCATGCTTCTGACTGCAGGAACGAGCTCGGAACAGGCAGAAATGGAGGCCTACGTGGAGGGACAGCCCCTCAAAGAGGACTAGGTGCACGCGCTTCGCCCTTATTTCGGGGCAAGTTTTGCCCCTCTGTCTTCATGGAGAGGGGAAATCGTGGCTTCCGGGTAGGCCTCCGAACGTCGAAACGCACTCGGAACGCCGGAAACGGAGGCCTGCGTGGAGGGATAGCGTCTACAACAGCATTAGGTGCGCACGTCGCCCTTCATCCGGGTAACTTTTGCCCCTCTGTCAGCGTGGGGCCGGGAAATCCCGGTTTTCAGGTGGGTCTCCGACCGTCGGAACGCGTTGAAAATGGGCAGAAATGGAGGCCTGCGTGGAAGGACAGCGTCTCAAAGAGGACTTGGTGCACGTGCGTCGCCCTGTTTTCGGGGTAATTTTTGCCCCCCTGTCAGCATGGGGCCGGGAAATCCCGGGCTCCGGGCGGGCCTCCGACTGTCGGAACGCACTAGGAACGGGCGGAAACGGAGGCCTGCGCGGAGGGACAGCGTCTCAAAGAGGACTACACGCACCCGTTGCCCTCTTTTCGACGCAACTTTTGCCCAACCATCACGGTGGAGCCGGGAAATCCCGGCCTCCGGGGGGCCTCCGACTGTCGGTTCGCGCTCGGAACGGGCAGAAAGGCAGGCCTGCGCGGAGGGACAGCATCTCAAAGAGGACTACGTGCACGCGTCGCCCTCTTTTCGAGGCAACTTTTACCCCTCTGGCATGGTGGAGCCAGGAAATCCTGGCCTGCAGACGGGCCTACGACCGAGGGAACGTGCTCGGAAGGGGCGCAAACCGAGGCCTGATCGGAGAGACTGTTTCTCAAAGAGGACTAGGTGCACGCGCGTCGCCCTTATTTCGGGGCAACTTTTGCCCCGCTGTCATCGTGGAGATGGGAAATCGTGGCTTCCGGAGGGCCTCCGACCGTCGAAACGCGCTCGGAAAACTGGAAACGGAGGCCTGCGTGGTGGGACATCGTCTCAAAAAGGACTTGGTGCGCGTGCATCGCCCTGTTTTCGGGATTATTTTTGCCCCTCTGACAGCATGGGGCGGGGAAATCCCGGGCATCGGGCGGGCCTCTGACTGTAGGTTCGCGTTCGGAACGGGCGGAAATGGAGGCCTGCGCGGAGGGACAGCGTCTCAAAAGGACTGCGTGCGCGCGTCGCCCTCTTATCGAGGAAACCTTTTCCCCTCTGTCACAGTGCAGCCAGGAAATCCTGGCCTGCAGACGGGCCTACAGCCGACGGAACGCGCTAGGAAGGGGCGGAAACTGAGTCCTGAGCGGAGGGACAGTGTCTCAAAGAGGACTAGATGCGCGCAAGGCGCCCATTTTTCGGGCAACTTTTGCCCATCTGTCATCGTGGAGCCGGGAAATCGGAGCTTCCAGGCGGGCCTCCGACCGCCGAAACACGCTCGGAACGGGTGGAAACGGAGGCCTGCGTAGAGGGACAGCGTTTACAACAGGATTAGGTGCGCGCGTCGCCCTTTTTTCGGGGCAACTTTTGCCAATCTGCCAGGGTGGGGCTGGGAAATCCAGGTCACCGAGTGGGCCTCCGACCGTCGGAATGTGCTCGGAACGGGCGGAAATGGAGGCCTGCTTCGAGGGACACCTTCTCAAAGAGTACTAGGTGAGTGCGTGTGGCCCTCTTTTCAGGAAACTTTTGGCCCTCTGTCAGGGTGGGGCCAGGAAATCGCGGCCTCCGGGCATGCTTCCGACTGCAGGAATGAGCTCGGAACGGGCAGAAATGGAGGCCTACCCGGAGGGACGGCGTCTGAAGAGGACTAGGTGCGCGCGTGTCGCTCTTTGTTCGGGACAACTTTTGCCCCTCTGTCATGGTCGAGCTGGGAAATCCCAGCACCGGGCAGGCCTCCGTCTGTGGGAACGAGCTCAGAATGTGCAGAAACAGAGGCCAGCACAGAGGAAGAGCTTCGCAAAGAGAACTAGGTGTGCCCGGGTTGCCCTCATTCAGGAAACTTTTGCCTCTCTGTCAGCCGGGGGCTGGGAAATCCTGTCCTTTGGGCAGGCCTCCAACCGTCGTAATGCGCTCGGTACAGGCGGAAACGGAGGCCTGCGTGGAGGGACAGCGTCTCAAAGAGGACTAGGTGAGTGCGTGTCTCCCTCTTTTAAGGAAATTTTGCCCATCTGTCACAGTGGAACCGGGAAATCCCTGCCTCCGGGCTTGACTCCGACCGTCGGAACGCGCTCGGAACGGGTGGAAATGGAGGCCTGCGCATACGGACAGCGTATAAAACAGGATTAGGTGCGCTCGTCTCCCTTATTTCCGTGCAACTTTTTCCCGTTTGTCACGGTGGGGCCGGGAAATGCCGGCATCTGGGCAGGCCTCCGACCGTCGGAACGCGATTGGACCGGGCGGAAATGGAGGCCTGCGCGGAGGAAGAGCGTCTCAAAGAGGACTACGTGCATCCGCATCTTCCTCTTTTCAGGGAAACGTTTGCCCCTCTTTGAGGGTGGGGCCGGAAAATCGCAGCCTCCGGGCGGGTCTCCGACCGTCGAAACGCGCTCAGAACGGGCTTAAACAGAGGCCTGCGTGGAGGGACCGCGTCTCAATGAGGACTAGATGTGTCCGTGTCGCCCTCATTTCAGGCAACTTTTGGCCCTCTGTCAGGGTGGGGCAAGGAAATCTCGGCCTCTGGACAGTCCTCTGAATGTAGGTAACCGCTCGGAATGGGCAGAAACGGAGGCCTGCGCGGAGGAACAGCGTCTCAAAGAGGATTATGTGTGGGCGTCACGTGGGGCCGGGAAATCCCTGCCTCCGGGCGGGCCTCCGACTGTCGGAACGCGCTCGGTACGGGCGGTAACGGAGGCCTGCATAGAGGGACAGCGTCTCAAG
>NW_025335513.1:73341-116621 GCF_004798865.1 Varanus komodoensis
AGGCCTGCACGCATGGACACTGGCTCAAAGAGGAATAGGTGCGGACGCGTCGCCCTGTTTCTGGGGTAATTTTTCCCCCTCTGTCAGGGTGGGGCCATGAAATCACGGCTTCCGGGCGGGCATCTGATCATCAGAACGCGAACAGAACGGGCGGAAACGGAGGCCTGCGCGGAGGGACAGCATCTCAAAGAGGACTAAGTGCGCGCGTCACCCTCTTTTCAAGGCAACTTTTGCCCCTCTGACAGGGTGGGGCTGGGAAATCCCGGAATTTGGGCGCGCCTTCGACAGTTGGAACGCGCTCGGAACGGGCAGAAACGGAGGCCTGCACATTGGGACAGCGTCTCAAAGAGGACTAGGTGTGTCCGTGTCACCCTCTTTTCAGGCAACTTTTGGCCCTCTGTCAGGGTGGTGCCAGGAATTCCCGGCCTCCGAGCGGGCTTCCGATCGTCGGAACGTGCTCGGAACGAGCGGAAAGTGAGTCCTGCATTGAAGTACAGTGTCTCAAAGAGGACTAGATGTGTCCGCGTAATCCTCTTTTCGGGGCAACTTGTTCTAATCTGTCAGCGTGGGCTGGGAAATCCCGGGCCCCAGGCGGGACTCCGACCTATGGAACGCGCTCAGAACGGGCGGAAACGGAGGCCTGCGTGGAGGGACAGCGTCTCAAAGAGGACTTGGTGCGCGTGCGTTGCCCTGTTTTCGAGGAAACTTTTTCCCCTCTGTTACGGTGGAGCCGTGAAATCCTGGCCTGCAGGCGGACCTACACCAAAAGAACGCACTTGGAAGGGGAGGAAACCGTGGCCTGCCCGGAGGGACAATTTCTCAAAGAAGACTAGGAAAGCACATCGCCCTATTTTCGGGGTAACTTTTGCTCATCGGTCATCATGGAGCCGGGAAATCTCGGCTTCCGGGCGGGCCTCTAACCGTCGAAACGCGGTTGGAACGGGCAGAAACCGAGGCCTGCGTGGAGGGACAGTATCTCAAAGAGGACTAGGAGCGCGCGCGTCGTCCGTTTTTTCTGGGCAACTTTTGCCCCTCTGCCAGGGTGGGGCTGGGAAATCTCGGCTTCCGGGCGGGCCTCCAACCGTCGGAATGCACTCAGATGGGGCGGACATAGAGGCCTGCGTGGAGGGACAGCTTTCAAGAGGACTAGGTGAGTGCGTGTCGCCCTATTTTCAGGAAACTTTTGCCCCTCTGTCAGGGTGGGTCCAGCAAATCGCGGCCTCCGGGCATGCTTCCGACTGCAGGAATGCCTCAGAACGGGCAGAAATGGAGGCCTACGCGGGGGACAGCGTCTGAAAGAGGACTAGGTTCGTGCGTGTAGCCCTTTTTTCGGGACAACTTTTGCACCTCTGTCATGGTGGAGCTGGGAAATCCCAGCGTCCAGGTGGGACTCCATCTTTAGGAACGAACTCGGAACGGGCGGAAACGGAGGCCTGCGCTGAGGAACAGCATCTCAAGGAGGACTAGGTGTGTCCGCGTCACCCTCTTTTCAGGCAACTCTTGGCCCTCTGTCAGGGTGGAGCCAGGAAATCCCGGCGTCTGGGCAGGCCTCCAACTGTAGGAAGCGCTCGGGACGGGCAGAAACGGAGCCTTGCGCAGAGGGACAGCGTCTCATAGAGGACTACGTTGGCGCGTCTCCCTCTTTCCGAGGCAACTTTTGCCCCTCTGTCAGCATGGGGCCGGGAAATCCCAGGTTCCGGGCGGTCCTCCAACCGTCGGAACGCATTCGGAACGGGCGGAAACGGAGGCCTGCGGAGAGGGACAGTGTCCCGAATAGGACTACGTGCCCCCTTCGCCCTCTATTCGAGGCAACTTTTGTCCATCTGTAACGGTGGAGCCGGGAAATCCCGGCCTCCGGGGTGCCTCCGACTGTAGTTTCGCGCTCGGAACGGGCGGAAATGGAAGCCTGTGCGGAGGGACAGTGTCTCACAGTGGACTAAGTACACGCGCGTTGCCCTATTTTTGAGGAAACTTTTGCCCCTCTGTCACAGTTGGGCCGGGAAATACTGGCCTCCAGAATTACCAACGCCTGTCGGAACGCGCTCGGAAGGACCGGAAACGGAGGCCTCCGTGGAGGGACGGCATCTCAAAGGGGACTAGGTGCGTGCGTCGCCTTTTTTTCAAGGCAACTTTTGCCCTTCTGTGAGCGTAGGTCTGGGAAATGCAGGGCTCCGGGTGTGACTCCGACCGTCGGAAGGCTCTCGGAACAGGTGGAAATGGAGGCCTGCGCATACGGACAGCGTATCAAACAGGATTAGGTGCGCTCGTCTCCCTTTTTTCCGGGCAACTTTTGCCCCTTTTTTTATGTTGGGGCCGGGAAATGCCGGCATCCGGCCGGGCCTCCGACAGTCGGAACGCACTCGGAACGGGCCGAAACAGAGGCCTGCGTGGAGGGACAGCGTCTCAAAGAAAACTAGGTGCGCACGCGTCTCCCTCCTTTCGAGGCAAATTTTGCCCCTCTGTCAAGGTGGAGGGCGGGAAATCGCGGCCTCCGTGTGGTCCTCTAAACGTCGGAACATGCTCAGAATTGGCGGAAAAGGAGGCCTGTGCGGGAGGACAGCCTCTAAAAGAGGTCTGGGTGCGCGCGCGTCGCCCTGTATTTGGGGCCACTTTTGCAGTTCTGTCAGGGTGGGGCCATGAAATCCCGGCTGCCGGGCGGGCCTCCGACCGTCGGAACGTGCTTGGAACGGGCGGAAATGGAGGCCTGCGTGGATGGAAAGCTTCTCAAAGAGGACTAGCTGTGTCCGCCTAATCCTCTTTTCGGGCAACTTTTGCCCCTCTGTGAGGGTGGGGACGGGAAATCGCGGCCTCCGGGCGGGCCTCCGACCATCGGAACGTGCTCGGAAGATGCGGAAAACGAGGCCTGCACAGAGGGACAGCGTCTCAAAGAGGACTACGTGCGTCCTCGTCGCCCTCTTTTCGGGGCAACTTTTGCCCCTCTGTCAGGGTGGGGCCGGGAACTACCGGCCTCCCTGCAGGGGTTTTCCGACCGTCTGAACGCACTCGGTACGGGCGGAAACGGAGGCCTGTCTGGAGGGACAGCGTCTCAAAGAGGACTAGGTGTGTCCGTGTCGCCCTCTTTTCGGGCAGCTCTTGGCCCTCTGTCAGGGTGGGGCAGGGAAATCGCGGCCTCTGGGCGGGCCTCCGACTGTCGGAATGCGCTTGAAACGGAAAGAAATGGAGACCTGCACGGAGGGACAACGTGTCAAAGAGGACGATGTGTGTCCACGTCGCCCTTTTTTTCGGGTCAACTTTTGCCCCTCTGTCATCAGGCAGCCGGGAAATCGGGGCTTCCGGGCGGGCCTCCGACAGTCGGAATGCGCTCAGAACGGGCGGAGACGGAGACCTGCGTGGAGGGACAGCGTCCCAAACAGGACTAGGCATGTCCGCGTGGCCCTCATTTCAGGCATCTTTTGGCCCTCTGTCAATGTGGGGCGGGGAAATTTCGCCCTCTGGACAGTCCTCCGAATGTAGGAACACGCTCGGAACGGGCAGAAACGGAGGCCTGGGCGGAGGGACAGCGTCTCAAAGAGCACTACGTGCGGGCGTCGCCCTCTATTCGAGGCAACTTTTGCCACTCTGTCAGAGTGGGGCCGGGAAATCGCGGTCTTCGGGCGGGCCTCCTACCGTGGGAAGTGGCTCGGAAAAGGCAGAAACGGGGGCCTGCGCAGAGGGCCAACGTCTCAAAGAGGAGCAAGTGCGGGCGTCGCCCACTTTTCGAGGCAAATTTTGCCCCTCTGTCAGGGTGGGGCCGGGAAATCGCGGCCTCCGGGCGGGCCTCCGACTGTCAGAACGCGCTTGGAACGGGCAGAAACGGAGGCCTGCGCGGAGGGACGTCTCAAAGAGGATTACGTGCACGTGTCGCCCTGTTTTCGGGGTAACATTTGCCCCTCTGTCATCGTGGGGCTGGGAAATCATGGCCTCCGGGCGGCCCTCCAACCATCGGAACGCGCTTGGAACGGGTGGAAACGGAGGCCTGCGCACAGGGACACCGGATCAAAGAGGAGTAGGTGCGGGCTCGTAGCCCTGTTTTGGGGTACCTTTTGCCCATCTGTCAGGGAGGGGCCGGGAAATCGCTGCCTCCGGGCGGGCATCCGATCGTCAGAACGCGCTCGGAACAGGCGGAAACGGAGGCCTGCGCAGAGGGACAGCGTCTTAAAGAGGACTACGTGCGCATGTCGCCCTGTTTTCGGGGTAACTTTTGCGCTCTGTCAGGGTCGGGCCTGGAAATCGCGGCCTCCCGGCGAGCCTCCGACCATCGTAACGCGCTTGGAATGGGCAGAAATAGAGGCCTGCGCAGAGGGGCAACGTCTAAGAGAGGACTAGGTGCGCGCGTGTCACCCTGTCTTCGGGGTAACTTTTGCCCGTCTGTCAGCGTGGGGCCGGGAAATCACTGACTCCGGGCCGGCCACCGACCGTTGGGACACGTTCAGAACGGGCAGAAACGTAGGCCTGCGTGGAGGGACAGCGTCTCAAAGAGGACTAGGTGTGCGCGTCGCACTCTTATCAAGGAAACTTTTTCCCCACTGTCACGGTGCAGCCAGGAAATCCTGGCCTGTGGACAGGCCTACGACCGACGGAACGCTCTCAGAAGGGGAGGAAACAGAGGCCTGAGCGGAGCGACAGTTTCTAAAAGAGGACTTGGTGAGTGTGTGTCGTCCTCTTTTCAGGAAACTTTTGGCCCTCTTTCAGGCTGAGGCCGGAAAATCGCGGCCTCCGGGCATGCTTCCGACTGTAGGTTCGCGCTCAGAACGGGTGGAAACGGAAGCCTGTGCGGAGGGACAGTGTCTCACAGTGGACTAAGTACGCGCGCATCGCCCTGTTTTCGGGGCAACCTTTGCCCCTCTGTCAGCATGGGGCCAGGAAATCCCGGGCTCCGGGCGGGCCTCCGACCGTTGGAACGCACTCGGAACAGGCGGAAATGGAGGCCTACGTGGAGGGACAGAGATCTCAGAGAGGACTAGGTGCGCTCGTCGCCCTCTTTTCGAGGCAACTTTTGCCTCTCATTCAGCTTCGGGCCGGGAAGTCCCAACCTTCGGGGGGCCTCCGACCGTAGGAACGCGCTCGGAACGCGTGGAAACGGAGGCCTGTGCAGAGGGACAGCGTCTCAAAGAGGATTACGTGCGCGTGTCGCCCTGTTTTCGGGGTAACATTTGCCCCTCTGTCATCGTGGGTCTGGGAAATCATGGCCTCCGGGCGGCCCTCCAACCATTGGAACGCGCTTGGAACGGGCGGAAACGGAGGCCTGCGCGCAGGGACACCGGCCCAAAGAGGACTACGTGCGCACGTCGCCCCCTTTTCGAGGCAACTTTTGCCCCTCTGTCACGGTGGAGCCGGGAAATACTGCCCTCCAGACAGGCCTACGACCGTCGGAACGCGCTCGGAAGGGGCGGAAACAGAGGTCTCCATGTACGGATAGCGTCTCAAAGAGGACTAGGATTGTCCGTGTCGCCCTCTTTTCCGGCAACTTTTGGCAGTCTGTCAGGGTGGGGCCGGGAAATCGCGGCGTCCGGGCGGGCCTCCGACTGTAGGAACGCGCTCGGAACAGGTATAAACGGAGGCCTGCGCAGAGGGACAGCGTCTCTAAGAGGACTACGTGCGCGCGACGCCCTCTTTTCGCGCAAACTTTTGCCCCTCTGTCAGCGTGGGGCCGGGAAATCCCGGCCTGCGGGCGGACCTCTGACCGTCGGAATATGCTCGGAATGGGCGGAAACGGAGGACTGCGCGGAAGGACAGCGTCTCAAAGAGGAATATGTGCACACGTCGCCCTATTTTTGAGGAAACTTTTGCCCCTCTGTCACAGTGG
The DNA here is from genome assembly GCF_004798865.1 of Varanus komodoensis. Taxonomy (NCBI): domain Eukaryota; kingdom Metazoa; phylum Chordata; class Lepidosauria; order Squamata; family Varanidae; genus Varanus; species Varanus komodoensis. The sequence continues at coordinate 79,148 of NW_025335513.1, forward strand.
AGCTGGGAAATACTGGCCTCCAGACTTACCAATGCCCGTCGGAATGCGCTCAGAAGGACCGGAAACGGAGGCCTCCGTGGAGGGACAGCATCTCAAAGGGGACTACGTTCGCGTGTCGCCCTCTTTTCGAGGCAACTTTTGCCCCTCTGTCAGCATGGGGCCGGGAAGTCCCGGGCTGCGGGCGGGACTCTGACCATCGAAACTCGCTCAGAATTGGTGGAAATTGTGGCCTGCGCATAGGGACAGCGTCTGAAACAGGGTTAGGTGTGCTCGTCGCTCATTTTTCCGGGCTACTTTTGCCCCTTTGTCATGGTGGGGCTGGGAAATCGCAGCCTCTGGGCGGGCCTCCGACCCTAGGAATGCACTCAGTACGGGCGGAAACAGAGGCCTGCGCGGTGGACAGCGTCTCAAGGAGGACTAGGTGTGTCCGCGTCATCCTCTTTTCGGGGCAGATTTTGCCCCTCTGTCAGGGTGGGGCCAGGAAATCGCGGCCTCCGGGTGGGCCTCCGATCCTCAGAATGCGATCGGAAGGGACGGAAACAGAGGCCTGCGCGGAGGGACAGCTTCTCAAAGAGGACTAGGTGTGTCCGTGTCACCCTCTTTTCAGGCAACTCTTCTCCCTCGGTCAGGGTGGGGCCGGGAAATCGCGGCCTCTGGGCAGGCCTCCGACTGCAGGAACAAGCTTGGAACGGGCAGAAATGAAAGCCTACGTGGAGGGACAGCGTCTCAAAGAGGACTAGGTGCGCGCGTGTCGCCCTTTTTTCGGGATAACTTTTGCCCCTCTGTCATGGTGGAGCTGGGAAATCCTAGCCTCCGGGCGGGCCTCCATCTGTGGGAACGAACTCGGAACGGGCGGAAACGGAGGCCTGCGCAGAGGAACAGCTTCTCAAACAGGACTAGGTGTGTCCGTGTTGCCCTTTTTTCAGGAAACATTTCCCTTTCTGTCAGCGTGGTGCCAGAAATCCTGGCCTTTCGGCGGGCCTGCGACCGTCGGAATGCGCTTGATACGGGAAGAAACGGGGACCTGCGTGGAGTGACAGCGTCTCAAAGAGGACTAGGTGCGTCTGCGTCGCCCTCATTTAGAAACTTTTGGCCCACTGTCAGGGTCGGGCTGGGAAATCACGGATTCCGGGCGGGCCTCCGACTATAGGAATGCGCTCAGAATGGGCAGAAAAGGAGGCCTGCGCAGAGGGGCAGCATCTCATACAGGACTAGGTACACGTGCGACACCCTTTTTTGGGGGCAACTTTTGCCCCTATGTCAGGGTGGGGCCTGGAAATCGCGGCCTCTGGGCGGGTCACCGACTGTAGGAAGCGCTTGGGACGGGCAGAAACGGAGGCCTGCGTGGAGGGTCAGGGTCTCAAAGAGGACTACGTTCGCGCGTCGCCCTGTTTTCGGGGTAACTTTTGCCCCTCTGTCAGCGTGGGGCCGGGAAATCCCGGGCTCTGAGCGTGCCGCCGACCATCGTAACGCAGTCAGAACGGGCGGAAACGGAGGCCTGTGCAGATGGACAGGGTCTCAAAGAGGACTACTTGCGCTCGTTGCCCTCTTCTCAGGAAATTTTTGCCTCTCTGTCAGCGTGGGGCCGGGAAATCCTGGCCTTTGGGCGGGCTTCCGACCATCGGAATGCGCTCGGTACGGGCGGAAACGAACGCCTGGATGGAGGGACAGAGTCTCAACTAGGACTAGGTGTGTCCACGACGCCCTTTTTTGGGGCAACTTTTGTCCCTCTGTCAGGGGGGGGGGCCGGGAAATCCCGGTCTTTGGGCAGGCCTCCGAATGTCGGAACGCGCTCGGAACAGGCAGAAACGGAGGCCTACGCAGAGGGACAGCGTCTCAAAGAGTATTAAGTGCGCGCCTCGCCCTCTTTTCGAGGCAAGTTTATTTATATATTAATTTATTTATTTATTGAAACATTTTTATGCCGCCCCATTCGCCGAAGCCTCGGGGCAGCTCACATCATTGCCGGCCTCCAGGCATGATTCCGACTGCAGGAACGAGCTCGGAACGGGCGGAAACGGAGGCATGCGCAGAGGGACAGCTTCTCAAAGAGGACTAGGTGTGTCCGTGTTGCCCTCTTTTCAGGAAACTTTTGCCTCTCTGTCAGCGTGGGGCCGGGAAATACTGGCCTTAGGGCGGTCCTCCGACCGTCGGACTGCGCTCGGTACGGGCGGAAACGGAGGCAACGATTTCCTGGCCCTACCCTGACAGAGGGACAAAAGCTGCCCCGAAAAGAAGACGATGCAGACACCCCTAGACCTCTTTGAGACGCTGTTCCTCCACGCATGCCTCCGGGCGGGCCTCCGTACGTCAGAACACGATCGGAACAGGCAGAAAGGGATGCCTGCGCGGAGGGACACAGACTCAAAGAGGACTAGGTGCGCGCGCTTCGGCCTTTTGCAGGGCAACTTTTGCCCCTCTGTGAGGGTGGAGCCGGGAACTCCTAGCCACCGGCGGGCCTCCGTCTGTGGGAACGAGCTCGTAACGGGTGGAAACGGAGGCCTGCGTGGAGGAACTGCTTCTCAAAGAGGACTAGGTGTGTCCGTGCTGGCCTCTTTTCGGGAAACTTTTGCCTCCCAGTCAGTGAGGGGCCGGGAAATCCTGGCCTTTGGGCGGGCCTCCGACCGTCGGAATGCGCTCGGTACAGGCAGAAATAGAGTCCTGCGTGGACGGACAGAGTCTCAAAAGGGACTGGGTGTGTCCGCGTTAATCTGTTTCGGGATAACATTTGCCCCTCTGTCAGGCTGGGGCCCGAAACCTTGGCCTCCGGGCGGGCCTCCGACCGTAGGAAAGCGCTTAATATGGGCAGAAACGGAGGCCTCCCTGGAGGGACAGCGTCTCAAAGAGGACTAGGTCTGTCAGCGTAGGGCTGGGAAATCTCTGATTCCGGGTGGGCCCCCAACCGTCAGGACGTGTTCGGAACAGGCAGAAACGCAGGCCTGCGTGGAGGGACATCATCTCAAAGAGGACTTGGTGCGCGTGCGTCGCCCTGTTATCAGGGGAACTTTTGCCCCTCTGTCAGCGTGGGGCCGGGAAATCCTGGGCTCCGGGCGGGCCTCTGAACGTCGGAACACCCTCGGAACGGGCAGAAACGGAGGCCTGCGCAGAGGGATAGCGTCTCAAAGAGCACTTGTTGCGCGTGTGTCGCCCTGTTTTCGGGATTACTTTTGCCCCTCTGTCAGCATGGGGACGGGAAATCCCGGGCACCGGGCGGGACTCCTACTGAAGGTTCGCGCTCGGAATGGGCGGAAACGGAGGCCTGCGCGGAGGGACAGCGTCTCAAAGAGGACTACATTCACGCGTCGCTCTCTTATCGCATAAACTTTTTCCCCTCAGTCACTGTGCAGCCAGGAGATCCTGGCCTGCAGACGGGCCTACGACTGACGGAACACGCTCGGAAGGAGCGGAAACTGAGGCCTGAGCGGAGGGACAGTTTCTCAAAGAGGACTAAGTGCACGCGCGTCACCCTTATTTCGGGGCAACTTTTGCCCCTCTCTCAGCGTGGGGCCGGGAAATCCCGGTCTTCGGGCGGGCCTCCGACCGTCGGAAGTGGCTCGGAACGGGCAGAAACGGATGCCTGCGTGGAGGGACAGCGTCTACAACAGGATTAGGTGCGCGCGTCGCCGTTTTTGCCGGGCAACTTTTGCCCATCTGCCAGGGTGGGGCTGGTTAATCCAGGTCCGGGCGGGCCTCAGTCCATCGGAACGTGCACGGAACGGGCGGAAATGGAGGACTGCGCGGAGGGACACCGTCTCAAAGAGGACTAGGTGCGCGCGTGTCGCCCTGTCTTCGGGGTATCTTTTGCTCCTCTGTCAGCGTGGGGCCGGGAAATCGTGGACTCTGGGCCCCCCTCCGAACGTCGGAACGCGCTTCGAATGGGCGGAAACAGAGGCCTGCGCGCAAGGACACCGGCTCAAAGAGGACTAGGTGCGGGTGCGTCGCCAAGTTTTTGGGGTAACTTTTGCCCCTCTGTCAGGGTGGGGCCGGGAAATCACGGCCTCTGGGCAGGCCTCCAATCATCAGAACGCGATTAGAAAGGGCGGAAACGGAGGCCTGCGAGGAGGGACAGCGTCTCAAAGAGTACTACGTGCGCGTGTCGCCTGTTTTCGGGGCAACTTTCGTCCCTCTGTCAGAGTGGGGCCAGGAAATCCCGGTCTTCGGGTGGGCCTCCGACCGTCGGAACCCGCTCGGAACGGGCAGAAACGGAGGCCTGCACAGAGGGACAGCGTCACAAAGAGGACTAGGTGTGTGCGCGTCGCCCTGTTTTCAGGGTAACTTTTGCCACTCTGTCAGGGTGGAGGCGGGAAATCCCGGGCTCCGAGTGGGCATCCGACCATCGGAACGGGCGGAAACGGAGGCTTGCACATAGGGACAGCGTCTCCAAGAGGACTGAGTGCGCGCGTCGTCCTCTGTTCCAGGCAACTATTGCCTCTCTGTCAATGTGTGGCCGGGAAATCCCAGCCTCCGGGCCGGCCTCCGAATGTAGGAACGCTCGGAACGGGCAGAAACGGAGGTCTGCGTGGAGGCCTATCGACTCAAAGAGGACTACGTGCGCAGTCTTCGGGCGGGCCTCCAACCGTCGGAACTGGCTCGGAACGGTCAGAAACGGAGGCCTGCGCTGGGGGACAGCGTCTAAAAGAGGACTAAGTGCACGTGTCGTCTTCTGTTCGAGGCAACTATTGCCCCTCTCTCAGGGTGGGGCCGGGAAATCTCGGCCTTCGGGCGGGCCTCTGACCATCGGAACGCACTCGGAACGTGCAGAAACAGAGTCCTGCGCAGAGGGACAGCGTCTCAAAGAGGACTTGGTGCGCGTGTTACCCTCTTTTCGAGGCAACTTTTGCCCCACTGTCAGCGTTGGGCCGGGAAATCACTGACTCCGGGCGGACCGCCGACCGTCAGAACGTGCTCGGAATGGGCAGAAACGGTGGCCTGCGTGGAGGGACAGCGTCTCAAAGAGGACTAGGTGCGTGCGTGTCGCCCTTTTTTCGGGACAACTTTTGCCCCTCTGTCATGGTGGAGCTGGGAAATCCCAGCTTCCGGGCGGTCCTCCATCTGTGGGAACGAGCTCAGGACGGGCGGAAACGGAGGCCTGCGCAGAGGAACAGCTTCTCAAAGAGGACTAGGTGTGTCCGTGTTGCCCTCTTTTCAGGAAACTTTTGCCTCTCTGTCAGTGAGGGGCCGGGAAATCCAGGCCTTTGGCGGGCCTCCGGACATCGGAATGCGCTCGGTACAGGCGGAAATGGAGGCCTGCGTGGAGGTACAGCGTCTCAAAGAGGACTGGGTGTGTCTGCGTCGCCCTTTTTCCGGATAACTTTTGCCCCTCTGTCAGGGTGGGGCCGGGAAACCTCGGCCTCCGTGCGGGCCTCCGACCGTAGGAACGCGCTGGGTACGGGCGGAAACGGAGGCGTGGCTGGAGGGACAGCGTCTCAAAGAGGACTAGGTGTGTCCGGGTCGTCCTCTTTTCGAGGCAACTTTTGCCCCTCTGTCAGCGTAGGGCCGGGAAATCTCTGACTCCAGGTGGGCCTCCGACCGTCAGAACGCGCTCGCAACGGGCAGAAATGGAGGCCTCCGTGGAGTGACATCGTCTCAAAGAGGACTATGTGCGCACGTCGCCCTCTTTTCGTGGAAACTTTTGCCCCTCTGTCCCGGTGGAGCCGGAAAATACTGGCCTCCACACGGGGCAACGCCCGTCGGAACGCGCCGGAAGGAGCGGAAACGGAGTTCTGAGCGGGGGGACAGCGTCTCCAAACGACTAGATGCACGCGCGTTGCCCTCTTTCGAAGCAACTTTTGCCCCTCTGTCAGCGTGGTGCCGGGAAATCCCAGGCCCCGGACAGGACTCCGACCGTCGGAGCGCGCTCGGAACATGTGGTAATGGTGGCCTGCGCATAGGGACAGCGTCTCAAACAGGATTAGGTGTGTCCGTGTCGTCCTCTTTCAGGAAGCTTTTGGCCCTCTGTCAGGGTGCGGCCAGAAAATCGCAGCATCCGGGCGGGCCTCCGACTGCACGATGTGCTCTGGACGGGCAGAAACGGAGGCCTGCGCGGAGGGACAGCGTCTCAAAGAGGACTACGTGCCCGTGTGGCCCTCTTTTCGAAGCAAATTTTGCCCCTCTGTCACTTTGTAGCCGGGAACTACATGCCTCCAGACGTGCATACGAACGTCGGAACGCGCTCGGCAGGGGCGGAAACGGAGACCAGCGTGGTGGGACAGCTTCTCAACGAGGACTAGGTGTGTCCATATCGCCCTGATTTCAGGCAACTTTTGGCCCTCTGTCAGGGTGGGGCCGGGAAATCTTGGCCTCTGGACAGTCCTCCGAATGTAGGAACACACTCGGAACAGGCAGAAACGAAGGCCTGCGCGGAGGGACAGCATCTCAAAGAGGACTACGTGCGGGCCTCGCCCTCTATTCGAGGCAACTTTTGCCCCTCTGTCGGCGTGGGGCCGGGAACTCCCTGCCTCCGGGCGGGCCTCGGAACGTCAGAATGTGCTCGGAACGGGCGGAAATGGAGGCCTGCGTGGAGGGACAGAGTCTCAAAGAGGACTAGGTGCGCGCGGGTCGCCCTGTTTTCGGGGTAACTTTTGCACATCTGTCAGCGTGCGGCCGGGAAATCCCGGGCTCCGGGCGGGCCTCCGACCCTCGGAACGCTCTTGGAACGGGCGGAAACGGAGGCCTACATGAAGGGACAGCATCTAAAACAGGATTAGGTGCGTGTGTCGCCCCTTTTTCCGGGCAAATTTTGTCCCTCTGCCTGGGTGGGGCTGGGAAATCTAGGTCTCCGGGTGGGCCTCCGACCGTCGGAACGCGCCCGGAACGGGCGGAAATGGAGGCCTGCGTGGAGGGACACCTTCTCAAAGAGGACTAGGTGAGTGCGTGTCACCTGATTTTCAGGAAACTTTTGGACCTCTCTCATGGTGGGGCCAGGAAAACACGGCCTCCGGGCATGATTCCGACTGCAGGAACGAGCTACAAATGGGCAGAAACGGAGGCCTACGCGGAGGGACCTCATCTCAAAGAGGACTAGGTGCGTGCGTGTCGCCCATTTTTCAGGTCAACTTTTGCCCCTCTGTCATGGTGGAGCTGGGAAATCCCGGCCTCCGGGAGGGCCTCTGACCGTTGGAACCAGCTCGGAAAGGGCGGAAATGGAGGCCTGCGCACAGGGACAGCTTCTCAAAGAGGACTAGGGGTGTCCGTGTTGCCTTCTTTTCAGGAAACTTTTGCCTCTCTGTCAGCGTGGTGCCGGGAAATCCTGGCCTTTTGGCGGACCTCTAACCGTCGAAACGCGCTCGGAACGGGCAGAAACGGAGGCCTGCGGGAAGGGGCAGTGTCTCAAGGAGGACTAGGTGCACGCGCGTCGCCCTGTTTTCGGGGTAACTTTTGCCCCTCTGTCAGCGTGGGGCCGGGAAATCCTGGCCTGCAGGGGGTCCTCCGACTGTAGGTTCAGGCTCAGAACGGGCATAAACGGGGGCCTGCGTGGAGGGACAGCGTCTCAAAGAGGACTACGTGCGGCGTTGCCCTCAATTCGGGGCAACTTTTGCCACTCTGTCGGCGTGGGGCCGGGAATTCCCTTACTCCAGGCGGGCCTCCGATCGTCAGAATGCGCTTGGAACGGGCGGAAATGGGGGCCTGCGCGGAGGGACAGCGTCTCAAAGAGGACTACGTGCCGGCGTCGCCCTCTTTTCGAGGCAACTTTTGCCCCAGTGTCTGCGTGGGGCCGGGGAATCCCTTCCTCCTGGCGGGTCTCCGACCGTCGGAATGCACTTGGAAAGGGTGGAAATGGAGGCCTGCTTGCAGGGACAGCGTCTCAAAGAGGAGTAGGTGCGCGTGCGTCGCCGTGTTTTCGTGGTAACTTTTGCCACTCTGTCAGCGCGGGCCCGGGAAATCCCTGGCTCCGGGCAGGCCTCCGATCGTCGGAACGCACTCGGAACGGGCGGAAACGGAGGCCTGCGCGGAAGGACAGTGTCTGAAAAGGACTACGTATGCCCGTCGCTCTCTTTCCACGGCAACATTAGCCCCTCTGTCATCGTGGAGCCGGGAAATCGGGTCTTCCGGGCGGGCCTCCTACCGTCGGAACGCGCTCAGAACGGGTGGAAACGGAGGCCTACGCGGAGGGACAGCATCTTAAAGAGGACTAGGTGTGCGCGTGTCGCACTTTTCTCGGGACAACTTTTGCACCTCTGTCATGGTGGAGATGGGAAATCCCGGCCTCCGGGAGGGCCTCCGATCGTTGGAACGAGCTCAGAACGGGCAGAAACGGAGGCCTGCGCAGAGGGACAGCTTCTCAAAGAGGACTAGCTGTGTCCGTGTTGCCTTCTTTTCAGGAAACATTTGCCACTCTGTCAGAGTGGTGCCGGGAAATCCTGGCCTTTTGGTGGGCCTCCGACCGTCGGAATGCACTCGGAACGGGTGGAAACGGGGCCTGCGTGGACGGACAGCGTCTCAGAGGACTAGGTGTGTCCGCGTCACCCTTTTCGGGATAACTTTTGCCCCTCTGTCAGGGTGGGGCCGGGAAATCCTGGCCTGAAGACGAGCCTACACCCGTCGGAATGCGTTCGGAAGGTGCGGAAACCGAGGCCTCCGCGGAGGACAGTTTCTCAAAGAGGACTAGGTGCGCGCGTCGCACTTATTTCAGGGGTAACTTTTGCCAATCTGCCAGAGTGGGCCGGGAAATCCCGAGCCCCGGGCGGGACTCCAACCGTCGGAACGCGCTCAGAAGGTGCGGAAACGGTGGCCTGCGTGGAGAGACAGCGTCTCAAAGAGGACTTGGTGCACGTGCATCGCCCTGTTTTCAGGGGAACTTTTGCCCATCTGTCATCGTGGAGCCGGGAAATTGCAGCTTCCGGGCGGGCCTTCGACCATCAAAACGCGCTCAAAACGGGAGGAAGCGGAGGCCTGCGGGAAGGGGCAGTGTCTCAAGGAGGACTAGGTGCACGCGCGTCGCCCTCTTTTCAGGAAACTTTTGGCCCTCTGTCAGGGTGGGGCCGGGAAATCGCGGCCTCTGGGGGGGCCTCTGACCGTAGGAATGCGCGCGATACGGGCGGAAACGGAGGCCTGCCTGGAAGGACAGCGTCTCAAAAAGGAGTAGCTGTGTCTGCGTCGTCCTCCTTTCGGGGCAGCTTTTGCCCCTCTGTCAGGGTGGGGCCGGGAAAGCCCGGTCTTTGGGCAGGCCTCCGATTTTTGGAACGCGCTTGGAACAGGCAGAAACGGAGGCCTGCGCAGAGGGACAGCGTCTCAAAGAGGACTAAGTGCGCGCGCATAGCCCTGTTTTCGGGGAAACTTTTGCCCCAGCTTCTCAAAGAGGACTACGTGCGCCCGTCGCCCCCTTTTCGAGGCAACTTTTGCCCCTCTGTCTCGGTGGAGCTGGGAAATCCGGCCCTCCAGACAGGCCTACAACCGTCGAAATGCGCTCGGAAGGGGCGGAAATGGAGGCCTCTTTGTAGGGAAAGCGTCTCAAAGAGGACTAGGTTTGTCCGTGTCGCCCTCTTTTTGGTGTAACTTTTGCCCCTCTGTCAGGGTGCGGCCAGGAAATCCTGGGCTCCGGGCAGGCCTCCGAGCGTCGGAACACGCTTGGAACGGGCGGAAACGGAGGCCTGCGTGGAGGGACAGCGTCTCAAAGAGGACTACGTGCGCGCGTCGCCCTCTTTTCGAGGAAACTTTTTCCCCTCTGTCACGGTGGAGCCGGGAAATCCTGGCCTGCAGCCGGGCATACGACCGACGGAATGCGATGGGAAGTGGAGGAAACCGAGTCCTGCGCGGAGGGACAGTTTCTCAAAAAGGACCAGGTGTGCGTGCATCGCCCTTTTTTTGGGTCAACTTTTGCCCCTCTGTCAGCCTGGGGCTGGGAAACCTAGGTCTCCGGGCGAGCCTCCGACCGTCGGTACGCACCCAGAATGGGCGGAAAAGGAGGCCTGCGTGGAGGGACAGCTTCGCAAAGAGGACTAGGTGAGTGCGTGTCGCCCGCTTTTCAGGAAACTTTTGGCCCTCTCTCAGGGTGGGGCCAGGAAATCGCGGCCTCCGGGCGGGCCTCCGACAGTAGGAACGCGCTCGATACGGGCGGAAATGGCGGAAATGGCGGCCTGCGCGGAGGGACAGAGTCTCACAGAAGACTACGTTCGCTTGTCGCCCTCTTTTCGAGGCAACTTTTGCCCCTCTGTTAGCATGGGGCTGGGAAAACCCGGGCTCCGGGCGGGACTCTGACCATCGGAACTCGCTCAGAACGGGTGGAAATGGGGGCCTGCGCATAGGGACAAAGTCTCAAACAGGATTATGTGCGCTTGTCGCCCTTTTTTCCGGGCAACTTTTGCCCCTTTGTCACGGTGGGGCCGGGAAATCGCAGCCTCTGGACGGGCCTCCAACCCTAGGAACGCGCTCAGTACAGGCGGAAACGGAGGCCTGCGCGGTGGACAGCGTCTCAAAGAGGACTATGTGTGTCCGCGTCGTGCTCTTATTGGGGCAGATTTTGCCCCTCTGTCAGGGTGGGGCCGGGAAATCCCGGCCTCCGGGCGGGCCTCCGATCCTCAGAACGCGATCGGAAGGGGCGGAAACGGAGGCCTGCGCGGAGGGACACCTTCTCAAAGAGGACTAGGTGTGTCCGTGTCGCCCTCTTTTCAGGCAACTCTTGTCCCTCGGACAGGGTGGGGCCGGGAAAACGCCTCTGGGCAGGCCTCCGACTGTAGGAAGCGCTCGGAACATGCAGAAACGGAGGCAGGCGCACAGGGACAGCATCTCAAAGAGGACGACGTTCGTGCGTCGCCCTCTTTCCGAGGGAACTTTTGCCCCTCTGTCAGCGTGGGGCCAGAAATTCCGGTCTTCGGGTGGGCCTCCACCCGTCCGAATGCGCTCGGAACGGGCAGAAACGGAGGCCTGCGCAGAGGGACAGCGTCTCAAAGAGGACTTGGTGCGCATGCGCCACCCTGTTTTCGGGGTAACTTATGCCCCTCTGTCAGCATGGGGCCGGGAAATCCCGGGTTCTGGGTGGGCCTCCGACCGTCGGAACGCACTCGGAACGTGCAGAAAAGGAGTCCTGTGCGTAGGGACAGGGTCTCAAAGAGGACTACGTGCGCGTGTTGCCGTCTTGTTGTTGGGGTAACTTTTGCCCCTCTGTCAGGGTGGGGCCGGGAAATCGTGGCCTCCGGGCGGGCCTCCGATCGTCAGAACGTGATTAGAACGGGCGGAAACAGAGGCCTGCGCGGAGGGACAGCGTCTCAAAGAGGACAACGGGCGCGTGTCGCCCTGTTTTCGGGGCAACTTTTGCCCCTCTGTCAGAGTGGGGCCGGGAAATCCTGGTCTTCGGGCGGGACTCCTACGGTCGGAACGCGCTCAGAACGGGCAGAAACGGAGGCCTGCGCAGAGGGACAGAGTCTCAAAGAGGACTAAGTGCGCCCGTCGCCCTCTTTTCGAGGCAACTTTTGCCCCTCTGTCAGGGTGGGGCCGAGAAATCGCGGTCTTCGGGCGGGCCTCCGACTGTAGGATCGCGCTCGGAACGGGCGGAAATGGAGGCGTGCGCGGAGGGACAGCCTGTCAAAGAGGACTACGTGCGCGCGTTGCCCTGTATTCAGGACAACTTTTGCCCCTCTGTCAACATGGGGCCGGGAAATCCCGGGCTCCAGGCGGGCCTCCGACTGTAGGTTTGCGCTCGGAACGGGCTGAAACTGAGGCCTGTGCAGAGGGACAGAGTCTCAAGGAGGACTATGTGCGCGCTTCGCCCTCTTGTCGAGGAAATTTTTCCCCCCTTTCACGGTGGAGCCGGGAAAACCTGGCCTGCAGACGGGCCTAAGACCGACGGAACACGCTCGGAAGGTGCGAAAACCGAGGCCTGCGCCGAGGGACAGTTTCTCAAAGAGGACTAGGTGCGTGCACGTCGCCCTTTTTTCGAGGCAACTTTTGCCCCTCTGTCAGGGTGGGGCCGAGAAATCGCGGTCTTCGGGCGGGCCTCCAACTGTAGGATCGCGTTCGGAACGGGCGGAAATGGAGGCGTGCGCGGAGGGACAGCCTGTCAAAGAGGACTACGTGCGCGCGTTGCCCTGTATTCAGGACAACTTTTGCCCCTCTGTCAGCATGGGGCCGGGAAATCCCGGGCTCCAGGCGGGCCTCCGACTGTAGGTTTGCGCTCGGAACGGGCGGAAACTGAGGTCTGTGCAGAGGGACAGAGTCTCAAGGAGGACTATGTGCGCGCTTCGCCCTCTTGTCGAGGAAATTTTTCCCCCCTTTCACGGTGGAGCCGGGAAATCCTGGCCTGCAGACGGGCCTAAGACCGACGGAACACGCTCGGAAGGTGCGAAAACCGAGGCCTGCGCCGAGGGACAGTTTCTCAAAGAGGACTAGGTGCGTGCACGTCGCCCTTTTTTCGGGGCAACTTTTGCCCATCTGTCATCGTGGAGCCGGGAAATCGTGGCTTCCGGGGGGGCCTCTCACCGTCGAAACGCACTTGGAATGGGCGGAAACGGAGCCCTGCGTGGAGGGAAAGCGTTTACAACAGGATTAGGTGCGCGTCGCCCTTTTTTCCGGGCAACTTTCACCCCTCCGCCAGGGTGGGCCTGGGAAATCCAGGTTTCTGGACGGGCCTCCGACCGTCGGAATGCGCCCGGAACAGGCAGAAATGGAGGCCTGCGTGGAGGGACAGCTTCTCAAAGAGGACTAGGTGAGTGCGAGTGGCCCTCTTTTCAGGACACTTTTGGCCCTCCGTCAGGGTGGGGCAAGGAAATTGCGGCCTCCGGGCATACTTCCGACTGCAGGAACAAGCTTGGAACGGGCAGAAATGAAAGCCTACGCGGAGGGACAGTGTCTCAAAGAGGACTAGGTGCGCGCGTGTTGCCCTTTTTTGGGACAACTTTTGCCCCTCTGTCATGGTGGAGCTGGGAACTCCTAGCCTCCGGTGGGGCCTCCGTCTGAGGGAACGAGCTCGGAACGGGTGGAAACGGAGGCCTGCGCAGAGGAACAGCTTCTCAAAGAGGACTAGGTGTGTCCGTGCTGCCCTCTTTTCAGGAAACTTTTGCCTCCCAGTCAGTGAGGGGCCGGGAAATCCTGGCCTTTGGGCGGGACTCCGACCGTGGGAATGCGCTCGGTACAGGCAGAAATGGAGTCCTGCGTGGAGGGACAGAGTCTCAAAGAGGACTGGGTGTGTCTGCGTCAACCTGTTTCGGGATAACATTTGCCCCTCTGTCAGGGTCGGGCTGGGAAATCTCAGCCTCCGGGCGGGCCTCTGACCGTGGGCATGCGCTCGATACGGGCGGACATGGAGGCCTGCCTGGAGGGACAGCGTCTCAAAGAGGACTAGGTGTGTCCGGGTCGTCCTTTTTTCGAGGCAACTTTTGCCCCTCTGTCAGCATAGGGCCGGGAAATCTCAGACTCCGGGCGGGCCTCCAACCGTCGAAACACGTTTGGAACGGGCGGAAACGGAGGCCTACGTAGAGGGACAGCGTTTACAAAAGGATTAGGCACGCAAGTCGCCCTTTTTTCCGTGCAACTTTTGCCCCTCTTTCAGCGTGGGACCGGGAAATCCCGGTCTTCGGGCGGGCCTCCGACCGTCGGAAGTGGCTCGGAACAGGCAGAAATGGAGGTCTGCGCAGAACGACAGAATATCAAAGAGGACTAAGTGCGCGCGTCGCCCTCTTTTCGAGGTAACTTTTGCCCCACTGTCAGCGTGGGGCCGGGAAATCACTGACTCCAGGTGTACCTCCAACCGTCGGAACGTGCTTGGAACGGGCAGAAACAGTGGCCTGCATGGATGGACAGCGTCTTAAAGAGGACTTGGTGCGTCTGCGTCGCCCTGGTTTCGGGATTACTTTTGCCCCTCTGTCAGCATGGGGCCGGGAAATCCCGGGTTCTGGGCGGGCCTCCGACCGTCGGAACGCACTCGGAACAGGCAGAAATGGAGACCTGCGCAGAGGGATAGCGTCTCAAAGAGGACTACGTGTGCCCGTTGCCCTTTTTTCGGGGCAACTTTTGCCCTTCTGTCATCGTGGAGACGGAAAATCGCGGCTTCCGTGCGGTCCTCCAACCGTCGAGACACGCTCGGAACGGGCGGAAAGGGAAGCCTGCCTGGAGAGACAGCGTCTACAACAGGACTAAGTGTGCGCGTCACCCTCTTTTAGAAGCAACTTTTGCCCCTCTGTAAGGGTGGGGCCAGGAAATCGCGGCCTTCGGGCGGGCCTCCAACCATCGGAACGTGCTCGGAACGTGCAAAAACGGAGGCCTGCGCAGAGGGACACCGTCTCAAAGAGGACTACGTTCGCGCTTCGCCCTCATTTCGAGGCAACATTTGCCTTTCTGTCAGCGTGCGGCCGGGAAATCACTGACACCGGGCGGGCCTCTGACCGTTGCGACGCGCTCGGAATGGGCAGAAACAGTGGCCTGTTTGGAGGGACCGCGTCTAAAAGAGCACTTGGTGCGTATGCGTCGCACTGTTTTCGGGATTTTTTTGCCCCTTTGTCAGCATGGGGCCGGGAAATCCCGGGCTCCGGGCTTGCATCTGACTGTCGGAACGCACTCGGAAGGGGCAGAAATGGAGGCCTGCCCTGAGGGACAGCGTCTCAAAGAGGCCTACGCACGCCTGTTGGCCTATTTTCGAGTCAACTGTTGCCCATCCATCACGGTGGAGCCGGGAAATCCCAGCCTCTGGGGGGGCCTCCAACTGTAGGTTTGCGCTCGGAACAGTTGGAAACGGAGGCCTGCGCGGAAGGACAGGGTCTCAAAGAGGACTACGTACGCGCTTCGCCCTCTTTTCGAGGCAACTTTTGCCCATCTGTCATGGTGGAGCCGGGAAATCCTGGCCTGCAGACGGGTCTACGACTGACGGAACGTGCTCGGAAGGGGCGGAAACCGAGGCCTGCACAGAGGGACAGTTTCTCAAAGAGGACTATGTGCGCGCGTCGCCCTTATTTCGGGGCAACTTGGTGCGCGTGCGTCGCCCAGTTTTCGGGGTAATTTTTGCCCCTCTGTCAGCGTGGAGCCGGGAAATCACAGCTTCCGAGTGGGCCTCCGACTGTCGGATCGCGCTCGGAACGGGCGGAAAAGGAGGCCTACATGGAGGGACAGCGTCTACAAAAGGATTAGGTGCGCGCGTCGCCCTTTTTGCCGGGCAACTTTTGCCCCTCTGCCAGGGTTGGGCTGGGAAATCCAGGTTTCGGGGCGGGCCGCCGACCGTCGGAACGCGCCCGGAATGGGCGGAAATGGAGGCCTGCGTGAGGGACAGCTTCTCAAAGAGGACTAGGTGAGTGTGTGTCGCCCTCTTTTCAGGAAACTTTTGGCCCTCTCTCTTGGTGGGGCCAGGAAATCACGGCCTCCGGGCATGTTTCCGACTGTAGGAAAGAGCTCGGAATGGGTAGAAATGGACTCCTACGCGGAAGGACAGGATGTCATAGAGGGCTAGGTGCACGCGTGTCGCCCTTTTTTCGGGACAACTTTTGCTCCTCTTTCAGGGTGGGGCCGGGAAATCACGGCCTCTGGGCGGGCCTCAGACCATTGGAACAAGCTTGGAACGGTGGAAATGGAGGCCTGCGCGCAGGGACAGCGGCTCAAAGAGGACTAGGTGCGGGTGCATCGTTCTGTTTTTGGGGTAACTTTTGCCCCTCTGTCAGGGTGGGACCGGGAAATCGCGGCCTCTGGGCGGGCCTCCGACTGTAGGAAGTGCTTGGGACGGGCAGAAACGGAGGCCTGCGCAGAGGGACAGCGTCTCATAGAGGACTACGTTCGCGCATCACCCTCTTTTCGAGGCAACTTTTGCCCCTCTGTCAGCGTGGGGCCGGGAAATCACTGACTCCGGGCGGGCCGGTTGGAACGCACTCGGAACGGGCAGAAACGGAGGCCTGCGTGGAGGGACAGAGTCTCAAAGAGGACTTGGTGCACGTGCGTCGCCCTGTTTTCGCGGTAACTTTTGCCCCTCTGTCAGCATGGGGACGGGAAATCCTGGGCTTTGGGCGGGCCTCCGACCGTCGGAATGCGCTCAGTACGGGCGGTAACGAACGCCTGCGTGGAGGGACAGAGTCTCAACTAGGACTAGGTGTGTCCGCGTCGTCCTTTTTAGGGGCAGCTTTTGCCCCTCTGTCAGGGTGGGGCCGGGAAATCCCGGTCTTTGGGCAGGCCTCCGAACGTCGGAACGCGCTCGGAACAGGCAGAAGCGGAGGCCTACGCAGAGGGACAGCGTCTCAAAGAGGATTAAGTGTGTGCGTCGCCCTTTTTTCGAGGCAATCTAATTTTTATATTTATTTATTTATTAAAACATTTTTATGCCGCCCCATTCGCCGAAGCCTCCGGGCGGCTCACATCATTGCCCCTCTTTCAGGGTGGGGCTGGAAATCCCGGCCTCCAGGCGGGCCTCCGACCGTCGGAAAGCGCTTGGAACGGGCAGAAACAGAGGCCTGCGCGCAGGGAAAGTGTCTCAAAGATGACTAGGTGCGCGCGCTTCCCCCTGTTTTCGGGGCACCTTTTGCCCCTCTGTCAGGTTGGAGCCAGGAAATCCTCCTCTCCGAGCGGGCCTCCGACCATCGTAAAGGGCGGAAACGGAGGCCTGCGCAGAGGGAAAGAGTCTCAAAAAGGACTAGGTGTGTCTGTGTCACCCTTTTTTTGGGGCAACATTTGCCCATCTTTCAGGGTGGGGCCGGGAAATTGCGGCCTCCGGGCAGCCTCCGACCGTCGGACCACGCTCGGAACCGGCAGAAACAGAGGCCTGCGCGCAGGGAAAGTGTCTCAAAGATGACTAGGTGCGCGCGCTTCCCCCTGTTTTCGGGGCACCTTTTGCCCCTCTGTCAGCGTAGGGCCATGAAACTGCGGCCTCCGGGCGGAACTCCGACGTTGGAACGCGCTCGGAAAGGGTGGAAACCCAGGCATGTGCGTAGGGACGGCGTCTCCAACAGGATTAGGTGAGCTCGTCGCCCTTTTTTCCAGGTCACTTTTGCTCATCTGTCAGGGTGGGGCCGGGAAATCGCGGCCTTCGGGCGGGCCTCCGACCGTAGGAAAGTGCTCGATACGGGCAGAAATGGAGGCCTGCCAGGAGGGACAGCGTCTCAAAGAGGACTATGTTCCCGCGTCGCCCTCTTTTCGAGGCAACATTTGCCCCTCTTTCAGTGTGCGGCCGGGAAATCCCGGGCTCCAGGCGGGACTCCCACCGGCGGAACGCACTCGGAACGGGAGGAAACGGAGGCCTGCGTGTAGGGAAAGCGTCTCAAAGAGGGCATGGTGCACGTGCATCGCCCTGATTCCAGGATAACTTTTGCCCCTCTGTCAGCATGGGGCCGGGAAAACCTGGGCTCCGGGCGGGACTCCCACTGTCGGAACGCAATCGGAACGGGAGGAAACGGATGCCTGCGTAGAGGGACCGTGTCTCAAAGAGGAGTACAAGCGCCCGTTGCCCTCTTTTCAAGGCAACTTTTGCCTATCTGTCACGGTGGAGCCGGGAAATCGCGTCTTCCGGGCGGGCATCCTACCGTCGAAACGCACTCGGAACGGGCGGAAATGGAGGCCTGCATGGAGGGACAGAGTTTACAACAGTATTAGGTGCGCATCGCCCGTTTTTACGGGAAACTTTTGCCCATCTTCCAGGGTGGGGCTGGGAAATCTGGTCTCCGGGGGGGCCTCGGACAGTCGGAACGTGCCCGGAACGGGCAGAAATGGAGGCCTGCGTGGAGGGACAGCTTCTCAAAGAGGAATAGGTGAGTGCGTGTGGCCCTCTTTTCAGGAAACTTTGGCCCTCTGTCAGGGTGGGGCCAGGAAATTGCGGACTCCGTGCATGCTTCTGCCTGCAGGAACGAGCTTGGAACGGGCAGAAATGAAAACCTACGTGGAGGAACAGCGTCTCAAAGAGGACTAGGTGCGCGCGTTTCACCCTTTTTTCGGGACAACATTTGCCCCTCTGTCATGGCGGAGCTGGGAAATCCCAGCCTCCGGGCGGGCCTCCGTCTGTGGGAAAGAGCTCGGAACGGGCGGAAACGGAGGCCTGTGCAGTGGACAGCTTCTCAAAGAGGACTAGGTGTGTCCGTGTTGCCCACTTTTCAGGAAACTTTTGCCTCTCTGTCAGTGAGGGGCCGGGAACTCCTGGCTTTTGGGCGGGCCTCCGACCGTCGGAATGCGCTCGGTACAGGCAGAAATGGAGGCCTGCGTGGAGGGACAGAGTCTCCAAGAGGACTGGGTGTGTCCGCGTCGACCTTTTTCGGGATAACTTTTGCCCCTCTGTCAGCATAGGGCCGGGAAATTTCTGACTCCGGGCGTGCCTCCGACCGTCGGAACGTGCTCGGAACGGGCAGAAACAGTGGCCTGTGTGGAGGGAGAGCTTCTCAAATAGGACTTGGTGCGCGTGCGTCGCCTTGTTTTCGGGGTGATTTTTGCCCCCCTGTCAGCATGGGGCCGGGAAATCCCGGGCTCCGGGCGGGCCTCCGACTGTCGGAACGCACTAGGAACGGGCGGAAACGGAGGCCTGCGCGGAGGGACAGCGTCTCAAAGAGGACTCGTTGCATGTGCGTCACTCTGTTTTCGGGATTACTTTTGCCCTTCTGTCAGCATGGGGCTGGGAATTCCCAGCGTCTTTTTCCACTCTGTCACGGTGCAGCCAGGAAATCCTGGCCTGCAGACGGGCCTACGATCGACAGAACGCGCTCGGAAGGGGCAGAAACCGAGGTCTGAGCGGAGGGACAGTTTCTGAAAGAGGACTAGGTGCGCGCGCGTCGTCCTTTTTTGGGGGCAACTTTTGCCCATCTGTCATTGCGGCGCCGGGAAATCGCAGCTTATGGTAGGGCCTCCGACCGTCGAAACGCACTCAGAACGGGCGGAAACGGAGGCCTGCGTAGAGGGACAGCGTTTACAACAGGATTAGGTGCGCGCGTCACCCTTTTTTCTGGGCAAATTTTGCCCCTCTGCCAGTGTGGTGCTGGGAAATCCAGGCCTCTGGGCGGGCCTCCGACCGTCGGAACGCACTCGGAACGGGCAGAAACGGAGGCCTGCGTGGACGGACAGCGCCTCAATGAGGACTTGGTGCACGTGCGTCGCCCTGTTTTCGGGGAATTTTTGCCCCTCTGTCAGAATGGGGCCGGGAAATTCCGGGCTCCAGGCGGGCCTCCGACCATCGGAACGCACTCGGAACGGGTGGAAAAGTAGGCCTGCGCAGAGGGACAGTGTCTCAAAGAGGACTACGCGCGCCCGTTGCCCTCTTTTCGAGGGAACTTTTGCACATCCATCACGGTGGAGCCAGGAAATCCCGGCCTCCAGGGGGGCCTCCGACTGTCGAAACGCGCTCAGAACGGACGGAAACGGAGGCCTGCGTAGAGGGACAGCGTTTGCAACAGGATTAGGTGCGCGCGTCACCCTTTTTTCCGGGCAAATTTTGCCCCTCTGCCAGGGTGGGGCTGGGAAATCCAGGCCTCTGGGCAGGCCTCCGACCATCGGAACGCACTCGGAAGGGGCAGAAACGGAGGCCTTCGCAGAGGAACAGTGTCTCAAAGAGGACTATGTGCGCTCGTTGCCCTCTTTTCGGGGCAACTTTTGCCCCTCTCTCTGCGTGCGGCCATAAAATCCCAGTCTTCGGGGGTCTCCGACCGTCGGAAGTGGATCGGAACGGGCAGAAACGGAGGCCTTCACAGAAGGACAGAGTATCAAAGAGGACTATGTGCGCGTGTCGCTCTCTTTTCGAGGCAACATTTGCCCCTTTGTCAGGGTGGGGCCGGGAAATCGTGGGCTTCGGGCTGGCCTCCGACCATCGGAACGCGCTCCTAACGTGCAGAAACGGTGCCCTGCGCGGAGGGACAGCGACTCAAAGAGGACTACGTTCGCGTGTCGCCCACTTTTCGAGGCAACTTTTGCCCCACTGTTGGCGTGGGGCCGGGAAATCACTGACTCCGGGCGGACCTCCGACCGTCGGAACGTGCTCGGAACGGGCAGAAACAGTGGCCTGCGTGGAGGGACAGCGTCTCAAAGAGGACTCGTTGCATGTGCGTCACTCTGTTTTCGGGATTACTTTTGCCCTTCTGTCAGCATGGGGCTGGGAATTCCCAGGCTCCGGGCGGGCCTCCGACCGTCGGAACGCACTCGGAATGGGCAGAAACGGAGGCCTGCGCAGAGGGACAGCGTCTCAAAGAGGACTACGCGTGCCCGTTGCCCTTTTTTTGGGGCAACTTTTGCCCATCTGTCATCGTGGAGCCAGGAAATCGTGGGTTCAGGGCGGGCCTCTGACCGTCGAAATGCGCTCGGAATGGGCGGAAACGGAGGCCTGCGTGGAGGGACAGCATTTACAACAGGATTAGGTGCACGTCAACCTTTTCTCCGGGCAACTTTTGCCCCTCTGCCAGGTTGGGGCTGGGAAATCCAGGTCTCCGGATGGGCCTCCGACCGTCAGAACGAGCCCGGAACGGGTAGAAATGGAGGCCTGCGTGAGGGACAGCTTCTCAAAGAGGACTAGGTGAGTGCGTGTGGCCCTCTTTTCAGGAAACTTTTGGCCCTCTGTCAGGGTGGGGCCAGGAAATCGCGGACTCCGGACATGCTTCCGACTGCAGGAACGATCTCGGAACGGGCAGAAATGAAAGCCTACGCGGAGGGACAGCTTCTCAAAGAGGACTAGGTGAGAGCGTGTCGCCCTCTTTTCAGGAAACTTTTGACCCACTCCCAGGGTGGGGCCGGGAAATCACAGCCTCCAGGGCGGACTCCGACAGTTGGAACTACCTTGGAACGGTGGAAATGGAGGCCTGCGCGCAGGGACAGCGGCTCAAAGAGGACTAGGTGCGCACGCGTCGCCCTGTTTTCGAGGCAACTATTGCCTCTCCGTCAATGTGCGGCCGGGAAATCCCAGCCTCCGGGCCGGCCTCCGAATGTAGGAACGCACTCGGAACGCGCAGAAACGGAGGTCTGCGTGGAGGGATATCGTCTCAAAGAGGACTACGTGCGCGTGTCGCCCTCTTTTCGAGGGAACTTTTTCCCCTCTGTCAGGGTGGGGACGGGAAATCGCGGCCTGCGGGCGGGCCTCCGACCATCGGAAGGCGCTCGGAATGGGCGGAAACCCAGGCCTGCGCGTAGGGACAGCGTCTCCAAGAGGACTAGGTGCGCGCGCGTCGCCCTGTTTTTGGGGCAACTTTTGCCTCTCTGTCAATGTGCGGCCCGGATATCCCACTCTCCCAGCAGGCCTCCGAATGTAGGAAAGCGCTCGGAACGGGCAGAAATGGAGGTCTGCGTGGAGGGCTATCGTCTCAAAGAGGACAACGTGCGCACGTCGCCCTCTTTTTGAGGGAACTTTTGCACCTCTGTCAGGGTGGGACCAGGAAATCGTGGCCTCTGGGTGGGCATCCGAACGTCGGAACGTGCTCGGAATGGGCGGAAACGGAGGCCTGCGTGGAAGGACAGCGTCTCAAAGAGGACTATGTGCGCACGTCGCCCTATTTTTGAGGAAACTTTTGCCCCTCTGTCACAGTGGAGCCGGGAAATACTGGCCTCCAGACTTACCAACCCCCATTGGAACGCGTTCGGAAGGACCGGAAACGGAGGCCTCCGTGGAGGGACAGCATCTCAAAGGGGACTACGTGCGTGCGTCGCCTTTTTTTCAAGGCAACTTTTGCCCGTCTGTGAGCGTAGGGCTGGGAAATGCCGGGCTCCGGGCGTGACTCCGATCGTCGGAAGGCTCGCAGAACGGGTGGAAATGGAGGCCTGCGCATACGGACAGCGTATCAAACAGGATTAGGTGCGCTCGTCTCCCTTTTTTCCAGGCAACTTGTGCCCCTTTGCCATGGTGGGGCCGGGAAATGCCGGCATCTGGGCAGTCCTCCGACCGTCGGAACGCGCTCGGAATGGGCGGAAACGGAGGCCTGCGCGGAAGGACAGCGTCTCAAAGAGGACCAGATGCGCGCGCTTCGCCCTTTTTCGTAGCAACTTTTGCCCCTCTGTCATAGTGTAGCGTGAAGTCCGGCCTCCGGGCGGGCGTTTGACCGTTGGAACGCGCTTGGAACGGGCGGAAACGGAGGCCTTCTCTGAAGGATAGCCTCTCAAAGAGTACTAGGTGTGTCAGTGTCGCTCTCTTTTCAGGAAACTTTTGGCCCTCTGTCAGGGTGGGGCCAGAAAATCGCGGCCTCCGGGCGGGCTTCCGTCTGTAGGAACACGCTCGGAATGTGCAGAAACGGAGGCCTGCACGGAGGGACAGCGTCTCAAAGAGGACTACGTGCGCGCGTGTCCCTTTTTTCGAAGCAAATTTTGCCCCTCTGTCACTTTGGAGCCAGGAACTACATGCCTCCAGACGGGCATACGACCGTCAGAACGCGCTCGGCAGGGCGGAAACGGAGACCTGCGTGGAGGGACAGCGTCTCAAAGAGGACTAGGTATGTCCGCGTCGCCCTCTTTCCGTGGAAACTTTTGCCCCTCTGTGAGAGTGGGGCCGGGAAATCGTGGCCTCCGGGAGGGCCTCCGACCGTTGGAACGAGCTTGGAACGGAGGAAATGGAGGCCTGCGCGCAGGGACAGCGGCTCAAAGAGGACTATGGGCGGGCGCGTCGCCCTATATATGGGGTAACTTTTGCCCTTCTGTCAGGGTGCCACCGGGAAATCCCGGGCTCCTGGCGGGTTGCGACCGTCGGAACGTGCTTGGAACGGGCGGAAACGGAGGCCTGCGCGGAGGGACAGCGTCTCAAAGAGGACTACATGCGTGCGTCGCCCTCTTTTCGAAGAACTTTTTCCCCTCTGTCATGGTGGAGCCAGGAAATCTTGGCCTGCAGACGGGCCTACGACCGACGGAACGCGCTCGGAAAGGGAGGAAACCGAGGCCTGCGCGGAGGGACAGATTCTCAAAAAGATCTAGGTGCGCGCGCGTTGCCCTTTTTTCGGGTCAACTTTTGCCCCTCTGTCATCGGGCAGCCGGGAAATCGCGGCATCTTGGCAGGCCTCCGACAGTCGGAACGCGCTCGGAACGGGAGGAAACGGAGGCCTAGGTGGAGGGACAGCGTCTACAACAGGATTAGGTGCGCGCGTCACCCTTTTTTCCGGGCAAATGTTGTCCCTCTGCCTGGGTGGGGCTGGGAAATCTGGTCTCCGGGGGGGCCTCGGACCGTCGGAACGCACCCGGAACGGGCGGAAATGGAGGCCTGCGTGGAGGGACAGCTTCTCAAAGAGGACTAGGTGAGTGCGTGTCGCCTGCTTTTCAGGAAACTTTTGGCCCTCTCTCAGGTGGGGCCAGGAAATCACTGCCTCCGGGCATGATTCCGACTGCAGGAACGAGCTACGAATGGGCAGAAACGGAGGCCTACGCGGAGGGACACCATCTCAAAGAGGACAAGGTGCGCGCGTGTCGCACTTTTTTCAAGTCAACTTTTGCCCCTCTTTCATGGTGGAGCTGGGAAACCCTGGCCTTTTGGCGGGCCTCCGACCGTCGGAATGCGCTCGGTACGCGCGGAAACGGTGGACTGCGTGGAGGGACAGCGTCTCAAAGAGGACTAGGTGTGTCCGCGTCTCCCTTTTCGGGATAACTTTTGCCCCACCATCAGGGTGGGGCCGGGAAATCCTGGTCTGCAGACGGGCCTACTCCCGTCGGAACTCACTCAGAAGGTGCGGAAACCGAGGCCTGCGCTGAGGGACAGTTTCTCAAAGAGGACTAGGTGCGCGCGCGTCGCCCTTATTTCGAGGCAACTTTTGCCAATCTGTCAGCGTGCGGCCGGAAAATCCCAGGCCCCCGGTGGGACTCCAACCTTCGGAACGCGCTCAGAACGGGCGGAAATGGAGGCCTGCGTGAAGGGACAGCATTTCAAAGAGGACTTGGTGCGCGTACGTCGCCCTGTTTTCGGGGCAACTTTTTCCCCTCTGTCAGCATGGGGCCGGGTATTCCCAGGCTCCGGGCGGACCTCCGAATGTCCGAACGCACTCGGAACGGGCAGAAACGGAGGCCTATGCAGAGGGACAGTGTCTCAAAGAGGACTACGTGCGCTCGTTGCCCTCTTTTCGGGGCAACTTTTGCCCCTCTCTCAGCGTGGGGCGGGGAAATCCCGGTCTTCGGGCAGGCCTCCGACCATTGGAAGTGGCTCGGAACGGGCAGAAACGGAGGCCTGCGCAGAAGGACAGCATATAAAAGAGGACTAAGTGCGCGCGTCGCCCTATTTTCGAGGCAACTTTTGCTCCTCTGTCAGGGTGGGGCCGGGAAATCACTGACTCTGGGCGCACCTCCGACCGTCGGAATGTGCTCGGAACGGGCTGAAACAGTGGCCTGCGTGGAGGGACAGCTTCTGAAACAGGACTTGGTGAGTGTGCGTCGCCCTGTTTTCGGGAATTCTTTTGCCCCTCTGACAGCATGGGGCCAGGAATTCCGGGGCTCCGGGCGGGCCTCCGACCGTCGGAACGCACTCAGAACAGGCGGAAATGGAGGCCTGCACGGAAGGACAGCATCTCAAAGAGGACTACGTGCGCTCGTCGCCCTCTTTTCGAGGCAACTTTTGCCTCTCATTCAGCTTCGGGCCGGGAAATCCCAACCTTCGGGGGTCCTCCGACCGTCGGAACGTGCTTGGAACGCACGGAAACGGAGGCCTGCTCAGAGGGACAGCGTCTCAAAGAGGACTACGTGCGCGCGTCGCCCTCTTTTCGAGGCAACTTTTGCCCCTCTGTCTCGGTGGAGCCGGGAAATCCTGCCCTCCAGACAGGCCTACAACCATCGGAACGCGCTCGCAAGGGGCGGAAACGGAGTCCTGCGCGGAGGGACAGCATCTGAAAGAGGACTCCGTGCGCCCGTTGCCCTCTGTTCGAGGCTGCTTTTGTCCCTCTGTCAGGGTGGTGCCGGGAAATCCCGGTCTTCGGGCGGTCCTCCGACTGTAGGTTCGCGCTCGGAATGGGGTTAAACGGAGGCCTACGCAGTGGGACAGCGTCTCAAAGAGGACTAGGTGTGTCCGTGTCGCCCTCTTTTCAGGCAACTTTTGGCAGTCTGTCAGGGAGGGGCCGGGAAATCGTGGCCTCCGGGAGGGTCTCTGACCGTCGGAACATGCTCGGAACGGGCGGAAACGGAGGCCTGCGCGGAGGGACAGTGTCTCCAAGAGGACTAGGCACGCGCACTTCGCCCTGTTTTCGGGGTAACTTTTGCCCCATGTGAGGGTGGAGCCGGGAAATCCTGGGTTCCAGGCAGTCCTCTGACTGTCGGAACGCCCTTGGAACAGGCGGATACGGAGGGCGGCACGGAGGGACAGTGTCTCCAAGAGGACTAGGCGCGCGCACTTCGCCCTGTTTTTGGGGTAACTTTTGCCCCATGTGAGGGTGGAGCCGGGAAATCCTGGGCTCCAGGCAGGCCTCTGACCGTCGGAACGCTCTTGGAACAGGCGGAAACAGAAGCCTGCGTGGAGGGACAGCTTCTCAAAGAGGACTAGTCGTTTCCGTGTCGCCCTCTTTTCAGGCAACTCTTGGCCCTCTGTCATGGTCGGGCCGGGAAATCGCGTCCCCTAGGCTGGCCTCCAACTGCAGGAAGCGCTCGGGACGGGCAGAAACGGAGGCCTGCGCGGAGGGACAGCATCTCAAAGTGGACGACGTGCGCATGTCGCCCTCTTTTCGAGGAAACATTTTCCCCTCGGTCACGGTGGAGCCGGGAAATCCTGGCCTGCAAATGGGCCTACGACCAACGGAACACGCTCGGAAGGGGAGGAAACTGAGGCCTGCACGGAGGGACAGTTTCTCAAAAAGGACTAGGTGCGCGCGCGTCGCCCTTTTGTCGGGTCAACTTTTGCCCCTCTGTCATCGGGTCGCGGGGAAATCGTGGCTTCCGGGCGGGCCTCCGACCGTCGGAACGCGCTCGGAACATGCATAAATGGACTCCTGCGTGGAGGGACAGCATCTTAAAGAGGACTAGGTGAGTGCGTGTGTCCGTCTTTTCAGGACACTTTTGGCCCTCTGTCAGGGTGGGGCCAGGAAATCGCGGCCTCTGGGCATGCTTCCGATTGCAGGAACGAGCTCGGAACGGGCAGAAACGGAAGCCTGCGCGGAGGGACAGCGTCTCAAAGAGGACTACGTGCGGGTGTCGCCCTGTATTCGAGGCAACTTTTCCCCCTCTGTCAGCGTGGGGCCGGGAAATCCCTGCCTCCAGCCGGGCCTCCGACCGTCGGAACGCTCTCAGAACAGGCGGAAACGATGGCGTGCGTGAAGGGACAGCGTCTCAAAGATGACTAAGTGCGCGCGTCGCCCTCTTTTCGAGGCAACTTTTGCCTCTCTGTCAGGGTGGGGCCGGGAAATCGCAGCCTCCAGGAAGGCATCCGACCGTCGGAACGCGCTCGGAACAGGCAGAAACGGAGGCCTACGCGGAGGGACAGCGTCTCAAAGAGGACTAGGTGTGCGCGCGTCGCCCTGTTTTCAGGGAAACTTTTGCCCCTCTATCAGGGTTGGGCTGGGAAATTCCAGGCTCCGGGCGGGCCTCGGACCGTCAGATCGCGCTCGGAACAGGCAGAAAAGGAGGCCTGCATGGAGGGACACCCGCTCAAAATTACTAGGTGTGTCCGTGTCGCCCTCTTTTCAGGAACCTTTTGCCTCACTGTCAGCGTGGTGCCAGGAAATCCTGGCCTTTGGACGGGCCTCTGGCCATCGGAACGCGCTCGGAAGGGGCAGAAACGGAGGCCTGCGTGGAGGGACAGCGTCTACAACAGGATTAGGAGTGCGCGTCACCCTTTTTTCCGGGCAACTTTTGCCCCTCTGCCAGGGTAGGGCTGGAGATCCAGGTCTCCGGGCGGGCCTCTGACCGTCGAAACGTGCCCGGAACTGGCGAAATGGAGGCCTGCGCAAAGGGACATCTTCTCAAAAAGGACTGGGTGTGTCTGTGTAGCCCGCTTTTCAGGAAATTGTTGCCTCTCAGTCAGCGTGGGGCTGGGAAATCATGGCCTTTGGGCGGCCCTCCGACCTTCAGAATGCGCTCGGTACGCGCGAAAACGGTGGCCTGCGTGGAGGGAGAGCGTCTCAAAGAGGACTAGGTGTGTCCGCGACGCCCTCTTTTCGGGATAACTTTTGCCCCTCTGTCAGGGTGGGGCCGGGAAATCGCGGCCTCCGGGCGGGCCTCCGACCGTAGGAACACGCTCGATACTGGCGGAAATGGAGGCCTGCCTGGAGGGAGGGCGTCTCAAAGAGGACTAGGTGTGTCCGCGTCATCCCCTTTTCGGTGCAGCTTTTGTCCCTCTGTCAGGGTGGGGCCGGGAAATCCCGGTCTTCGGGCGGGCCTCCGATCGTCGGAACGCGCTCGGAAGAAGCAGAAACGGAGGCCTGCGCAGAGGGACAACGTCCCAAAGATGAATAAGCGTGCGCGTCGCCCTCTTTTCGAGGGAACTTTTGCACCTCTGTCGGGGGGGGCAGGGAAATCGCAGCATCCAGGATGGCGTCCGACCGTCGGAACGCGCTTGGAACAGGCAAAAAAAGAGGGCTGCACGGAGGGACAGCATCTCAAAGAGTACTAGGTGTGCGCGCCTCGCCCTGTTTTTGGGGTAACTTTTGCCCCTCTGTCAGCGTGGGGCCGGGAAAACGTGGCCTCCGGGCGGGCCTCCGACCGTCGGAACGAGCTTGTAACGGAGGAAACGGAGGCCTGCGCGCAGGGACAGCGGCTCAAAGAGGACTAGGTGCGGGCGCGTCGCCCTATTTTGGGGGTAACTTTTGCCCCTCTGTTAGTGTGGGGCCGGGAAATCCCGGGCTCCGGGCTGGCCTCCGACCGTCGGAACGTGCCTGGAACTGGCGGAAATGGGGGCCTGCACGGAGGGACAACTTCTCAAAGAGGACTAGGTGTGTCCGTGTCGTCTTCTTTTCAGGCAACTTTTGGCCCTCTGTCAGGGTGGGGCCAGGAAATCGCGGCCTTCCGGCGGGCCTCCAACCATCGGAACGCGCTCGGAATGTGCAGAAACGGAGGCCTGTGCATAGGGACAGCGTCTCATAGATTACTTGGTGGGCGTGCGTCGCCCTGTTTTCGGGGTAATTTTTGCCCCTCTGTCAGCATAGGGCCGGGAAATCCCGGGCTCCTGGCGGGCGTCCGACCGTCGGAATGCACTCGGAACGGGCGGAAACGGAGGCCTGCGCAGATGGACAGGGTCTCACAGAGGAGTACGTGCGCTCGTTGCCCTCTTCTCAGGAAACTTTTGCCTCTGTGTCAGCGTTGGGCCAGGAAATCCTGGCCTTTGGGCAGGCCTCCGACGGTCGGAATGCGCTCGGTACGAGCGGAAACAAAGGCCTGCATGGAGGGACAGGGTCTCAAATAGGACTAGGTGTGTCCGCGTCGTCCTTTTTTCGGGGCAGCTTTTGCCCGTCTGTCAGGGTGGGGCCAGGAAATCCCGGTCGTTGGGCAGGCCTCCGAACGTCGGAACGTGCTCAGAACAAGCAGAAACGGAGGCCTGCGCAGAGGGACAGCGTCTCAAAGAGGACTACGTGTGCCCGTTGCCCTCTTTTCGAGGCAAGTGTTGCCCAACTGTCACGGAGGAGCCTGGAAATCCCGGCCTTCGGGGGGGCCTACGACCGACGGAAAGCGCTCGGAAAAGGCGGAAACCGCGGCCTGCGCGTAGGGACAGCGTCTCAAAGAGGACTACGTGCGTGCGTCGCTCCCTTTTCGAGGAAACTTTTTCCCCTCTGTCACGGTGGAGCCGGGAAATCCTGGCCTGCAGGCGGGCCTACGACCGATGGAACGCGCTCGGAAAATGCGGAAACCGCAGCCTGCGCGGAGGGAGAGTTTCTCAAAGAGGACTAGGTGCGTGCGCATCGCCCTTTTTTCAAGGCAACTTTTGCCCATCTGTCATCTTGGAGCCGGGAAATCGCGGCCTTCCAGCGGGCCTCCGACCATCAGAACGCGCTCGGAACGTGCAGAAACGGAGGCCTGTGCAGAGGGACAGCGTCTCAAAGAGGACAACGTTTGGGCGTCGCCCTCTTTTCGAGGCAACTTTTGCCCCTCTGTCAGCGTGGGGCTGGGAAATCACTGATTCCGGGCGGGCCTCCGACCGTAGGAACGCGCTTGGAATGGGCGGAAACGGAGGCCCACGTGGAGGGACAGCGTCTCAAAGAGGACTGAGTGCGCGCGTCGCCATCTTTTCTAGACTTCTTTTGCCCCTCTGGCAGGGTGGGGCCGCGAAATCGCGGCCTCCGGGCGGGCCTCCGACCGTCGGAACGCGGTAGGAACGGGTGGTAACGGAAGCCTGCGTGGAGGGACAGCGTTTCAAAGAGGACTATGTGCGCCCGTGTCGCCCTGTTTTCGTGATAACTTTTGCCCCTCTGTCAGCGTGGGACAGGGAAAACGTCGCCTGTGGGCGGGCCTCCGACTGTAGGTTCCCGCCTGGAACGGGCGGAAACGGTGGCCTGAGCGGAGGGACAGCGTCTCAAAGAGGACTACATGCCTGCATCGCCCTCTTTTCGAGGAAACTTTTTCCCCTCTCTCACGGTGGAGCCGTGAAATGCTGGACTGCAGACAGTCCTACAACCGACGGAATGCGCTCGGAAGGCGCGGAAACCAGGGCCTGCGCGGAGGAACAGTTTATCAAAGAGGACTAGGTGCGCGCGCGTCGCCCTTTTTTCAGGGGCAACTTGTGCCCCTCTGTCATCGTGGAGCCAGGAAATCACAGCTTCCGGGCGGGCCTCCGATCGTCGGAACGCGTTCGGAGCAGGCGGAAATGGAGGCCTGCGTGGAGGGACAGCGTCTACAACAAGATTAGGTGCACAGGTCGCCCTTTTTTCTGGGCCACTTTTTCCCCACTGCCAGGGTGGAGCTGGGAAATCCAGGTCTTCCGGCGGGCCTCCGACCGTCGGAACGCGCCGAGAAAGGGTGGAAATGGAGGTCTGCGTGGCGAGAAAGCTTCTCAAAGAGGACTAGGTGCGTGTGCATCACCCTTTTTTCTGGGCCACTTTTTCCCCTCTGTCAGCGTGGGGCCGGGAAATCCCGGTTTTCGGCCAGGCCTCCGACCGTTGGGACACGTTCGGAATGGGCAGAAACAGAGGCCTGAGCAGAGGGACGGCGTCTCAAAGAGGACTTGGTGCGCGTGCAATGCCCTGTTTTCGGGATTACTTTTGCCCCTCTGTCAGCTGGGGCCGGGAAATCGCGGCCTTCGGGCGGGCCTCTGAATTTAGGTTCGCGCTCGGAACATGTGGCAACAGAGGCCTGCGCGGAGGGACAGGGTCTCAAAGAGGACTACGTGCGGGCGTCGCCCTCTTATCGAGGAAACTTTTTCCCCTCTGTCACGGTGCAGCCAGGCAATCCTGGAATGCAGACGTACCTACGACCGACGGAATGCGCTCGGAAGGTGCGTAAAGCGAGGCCTGAGCGGAGGGACAGTGTCTCAAAGAGGACAAGGTGCGCGCGCGTCTCCCTCTTTTCGAGGCAACTTTTGCCCCTCTGTCAGGGTGGGGCCAGGAAATCCTGGCCTTCGGGCGGGCCTCCGACCATCGGAACGCGCTCGAAACGTGCAAAAAAGGAGGTCTGCGCAGAGGGACAGTGTCTCAAAGAGGACTACGTTCGCATGTCGCCCTGTTTTCGAGGCAACATTTGCCCCACTGTCAGCGTGGGGCAGGGAAATCCCGAACTCCGGGTGGGCCTCCATCTGTGGGAACTAACTCGGAACGGGCGGAAACGGAGGCCCGCACAGAGGAAAAGCTCCTCAAAGATTACTAGGTGTGTCCGTGTTGCCCTTTTTTCAGGAAACTTTTGCCCCTCTGTCAGCGTGGGTCCGGGAAACGTTGGCCTCCGAAGGTCCTCCAACCGTAGGAACGCACTCGATTCAGGCGGAAACAGAGGACTGCCTGGAGGGACAGCGTCTCAAAGAGGACTAGGTGTGTTCGGGTCGTCCTCTTTTCGAAGCAACTTTTGCCCCACTGTCAGTGTGGGGCCAAGAAATCCCGGGCTCCGGGTGGGACTCCAACCGTCGGAACGAGCTCGTAACGGGTGGAAATGGAGGCCTGTGCATAGGGACAGCGTCTCAAACAGGATTAGGTGTGCTCGGCGCAGTTTTTTCTGGGCAACTTTTGCCCCTTTGGAGCGTGTACGTCACCCTTTTTTCGGGATTACTTTTCCCCTCTGTCAGCATGGGGCCGGGAAATCCCGGGCTCCGGGCAGGCCTCCGACTGTTGGAACGCACTCGGAAAGGGCGGAAATGGAGGCCTGCGCAGAGGGACAGCGTCTCAAACAGATCTAGGTGCGCGCGTGTCGCTCTATTTTCGGGAAAACTTTTGCCCCTCTTTCGTGGTGGAGCTGGGAAATCCCGGCCTCCGGGCAGGCCTACGTCTGTGGGAACGTGCTCGGAACGGTTGGAAACAGAGGCCTGCGCAGAGGGACAGCTTCTCAAAGAGGACTAGGTGTGTCCGTGTCGCCCTCATTTCAGGCAACTTTTGGCCCTCTGTCAGTGTGGGGCTGGGAAATCGCTGCCTCTGGACAGTCCTCCGAATGTAGGAAAACGGTCGGAACGGGCAGAAACGGAGGCCTGCGCGGAGGGACAGCGTCTCAAGGAGGACTACGTGCGGGGTGGCCCTGCATTCGAGGCAACTTTTGCCCCTCTGTCGGCGTGGGGCCGGGAAATCCCTGACTCTGGGCTGGCCTCCGACCGTCAGAATGCGCTCGGAACGGGTGGAAACAGAGGCCTCCGCGGAGTGACAGCGTCTCAAAGAGGACTTGGTGCGCGTGCATCGCCCTGTTTTTGGGATTGCTTTTGCCCCTCTGTCAGCATGGGGCTGGGAAATCCCGGCCTCCGGGCGGGCCTCTGACTGTAGGTTCGCGCTCGGAATGGGCAGAAACGGAGGCCTGCATGGAGGGACAGCGTCTGAAAGAGGACTAGGGGCGCACGTGTCTCCCTTTTTTCGGGACAACTTTTGCCTCTCTGTCATGGTGGAGCTGGGAAATCCCAGCACTGGGCGGGCCTCCGTCTGTGGGAACGAGCTCGGAATGGGCAGAAACGGAGGCCTGCGCAGAGGAACAGCTTCTCAAAGAGAACTAGGTGTGTCCGGGTTGCCCTCTTTACAGGAAACCTTTGCCTCTCTGTCAGCTTGGGGCTCGGAAATCCTGGCCTTTGGGCGGGCCTCCGACCGTAGGAACGCGCTCGGAACGGGCAGTAACGGAGGCCTGCATGGAGGGACAGCGTCTACAACAGGATTAGGTGCGCACGTCGCCCTTTTTGCAGGGAAACTTATGCCCTTCTGTCATCGTGGAGATGGAAAATCGGGCCTTCCGGGTGGCCCTCCGACCGTCGTAACGCGCTTGGAAAGGGCAGAAACGGAGGCCTACGTGGAGGGACAGCGTCTCAAAGAGGATTAGGTGCGTGTGTATCGCCCTTGTTGCGGGACAACTTTTGCCCCTCTGTCATGGTGGAGCTGGGAAATCCCAGCGTCCGGGCGGGACTCCGTCTTTGGGAACAAGCTCGGAACGCGCGGAAATGGAATCCTGCGCAGAGGAACAGCGTCTCAAAGAGGACTAGGTGTGTCCGCGTCGCTCTTTTTCGGAGCAACTTTTGCCCTTCTGTCAGGGTGGGGCCGGGAAAGCCCGGTCTTCGGGAAGGCCTCTGATTGTCGGAACGCGCTCGGAACAGGCAGAAATGGAGGCCTGCGCAGAGGGACAGCGTCTCAAAGAGGACTCAGTGTGCGCGGGTCGCCCTGTTTTCGGGGCAACTTTTGCCCCTCTGTCAGCATGTGGCCAGGAAATCCCGGGCTCCGGGCGGGCCTCCGACTGTTGGAACGCACTCGGAAAGGGCGGAAATGGAGGCCTGCATGGAAGGACAGGATCTCAAAGAGGACTACGTGCGCTCCTCGCCCACTTTTCGAGAAAACTTTTCCCCCTCATTCAACTTCGGGCCGGGAAATCCCAACCTTCGGGTGGCCTCTGACCGTTGGAACACGCTCGGAAGGGGCGGAAACGGAGGCCTCCGTGGAGGGACAGCGTCTCAAAGAGGATTACGTGCGGGCATCGCCCTCTATTCGAGGCAACATTTGCCCCTCTGTCGGAGTGGGGCCGGGTAATCCCTGCCTCCGGGCAGGCCTCCGACTGTAGGAAGCGCTCGGGACGGGCAGAAACGGAGGCCTGCACGGAGGGACAGCGTCTCAAAGAGGACTACGTGCCTGCGTGGCCCTCTTTTCGAAGCAACTTTTGCCCCTCTGTCACTTTGGAGCCAGGAACTACATGCCTCCAGACGGGCATACGACCGACGGAACACGCTCGGCAGGGGCAGAAACGGAGACCTGCGTCGTGGGACAGCGTCTGAATGAGGACTAGGTGTGTCCGTGTCGCCCTGATTTCAGGCAACTTTTGGCCCTATGACAGGGTGGGGCCGGAAATCTTGGCCTCTGGACAGTCCTCCGAATGTAGGAAAATGCTCGGAACGGGCAGAAACGAAGGCCTGCGCGGAGGGAAAGTGTCTCAAAGAAGACTACGTGCGGGCGTCGCCATCTATTCGAGGCAACTTTTGCCCCTCTGTCGACGTGGGGCCGGGAAATCCCTGCCTCCGGGCGGGCCTCCGACCGTCGGAATGCGCTCAGAACGGGCGGAAATGGAAGCCTGCGTGGAGGGACAGAGCCTCAAAGAGGACTACGTTCGCTCGTTGCCCTCTTTTCAGGAAACTATTGGCCCTCTGTCATGGTGGGTCCAGGAAATCGCAGCCTCCGGGCATGCTTCCGACTACAGGAACGAGCTTGGAACGGGCAGAAAAGAAAGCCTACATGGAGGGACAGCGTCTCAAAGAGGACTAGGTGCGTGCGTGTCGCCCTTCTTTCAGGACAACTTTTGCCCCTCTGTCATGGTGGAGCTGGGAAATCCCAGCCTCCGGGCGGGCCTCCGACTGTGGGAACGATCTCGGAACGGGTGGAAAAGGAAGCCTGCGCAGAGGAACATCTTCTCAAAGAGGACTAGGTGTGTCCGTGTTGCCCTCTTTTCAGGAAAACTTTGCCTCTCTGTCAGCGTGGAGCCGGACAAACCAGGCCTTTGGGTGGACCTCCAACCGTCTGAATGCGCTCGGCACGGGCCGAAACGGAGGCCTGCGTGGAGGGACAGTGTCTCAAAGCGGATTGGGTGTGTCCACATCGCCCTTTTTCGGGATGACTTTTGCCCCTCTGTCGGGGGGGGGGCCGGGAAACCTCGGCCTCCGAAGGGCCTTCAATCGTCGGAACGCGCTCGATACGGGTGGAAACGGAGGCCTGAGTGGTGGGACAGTGCCTCAAAGAGGACGAGGTGTGTCTGGGTCGTCCTCTTTTCGAGGCAACTTTTGCCTTTCTGTCAGCGTGAGGCCGGGAAATCACTGACTCTGGGCGGGCCTCCTACCGTCGGAACACGCTCGGAACGGGCAGAAACGGAACCCTGCATGGAGGGACATCTTCTCAAAGATGACTTGGTGCGCGTGCGTCGCCCTGTTTTCGGGGTAACTTTTGCTCCTCTGTCAGCATTGGGCTGGGAAATCCCAGCCTCCAGGCGGGCCTCTGACCGTCAAAACGCGCTCGAAACGGGTGGAAACGGAGGCCTGCGTGGAGGGACAGCGTCTACAACAGGAGTAAGTGTGTGCGTCGCCCTCTTTTCGAGGCAACTTTTGCCCCTCTGTCAGGGTGGGGCCAGGAGATTGCAGCTTCCGGGCATGCCTCCGACCGTCGAAACGCGCTCGAAATGGGTGGAAACGGAGGCCTGCGTAGAGGGACAGTGTTTACAACAGGATTAGGTGCGCGCGACGCCCTTTTTTCCAGGCAACTTTTGCCCCTCTGCCAGGGTGGGGCTGGGAAAACCTGGTAGCCGGGCGGGCCTCCGACCCTCGGAAAACGCCCAGAACGGGCGGTAATGCAGGCCTACTTGGAGGGACAGCTTCTCAAAGAGGACTAGGTGAGTGCGTGTGGCCCTATTTTCAAGAAAATTTCGGCCCCTTGTCAGGGTCGGGACAGGAAATCGCGGCCACCGGGTATGCTTCCGACTGCAGGAACGCGCTCCGAACGTGCAGAAATGGAGGTCTGCGCAGAGGGACAGTGTCTCAAAGAGGACTAC
Source organism: Varanus komodoensis (assembly GCF_004798865.1). Taxonomy (NCBI): domain Eukaryota; kingdom Metazoa; phylum Chordata; class Lepidosauria; order Squamata; family Varanidae; genus Varanus; species Varanus komodoensis. The sequence continues at coordinate 114,014 of NW_025335513.1, forward strand.
GTTCGCGCGTCGCCCTCTTTTCGAGGCAACATTTGCCCCTCTGTCAGTGTGCGGCTGGGAAATCACTGACTCTGGGCAGGCCTCCGACTGTCGGAACGCACGCAGAATGGGCAGAAGTGGAGACCTGCGGAGAGGGACAGCTTCCCGAAGAGGACTACGTGTGCCCGTGGCCTTCTTTCTGATGCAACTTTTGCCCTTCTCTCACGGTGGAGCCGGGAAATCCAGGCCTGCAGACGGACCTACAACGAAAGAATGTGCTCGGAACGGGAGGAAACCGAGGCTTGCACGGAGGGACATTTTCTCAAAGAGGACAAGGTGTGGGCGCGTCGCCCTCTTTTCAGGAAACTTTTGCCATTTTTTCAGGGTGGGGCCGGGAAATCGCGGCCTCTAGGCGGGCCCCGACCGTAGGAATGCGCGCGATACAGGTGGAACGGAGGCCTGCCTGGAAGGACAGCGTCTCAAAGAGGACTAGCTGTATCCACGTTGTCCTCTTTTCGGGGCAGCTTTTGCCCCTCTGTCAGGGTGGGGCCGGGAAATCCCGGGCTCCGGGCGGGCCTCCAATTGTCGGAACACGCTCGGAACAGGCAGAAACGGAGGACGGCGCAGAGGGACAGCAACTCAAAGAGGACTAGTTGCGCTCGAGCACTCTTTTTGAGGCAACTTTTTCCTGTCATTCAGCTTCGGGCTGGGAAATCCCAATCTTCGGGGGTCCTTCGACCGTCGGAACGTACTCAGAACGCACGGAAACGGAGTCCTGCGCAGAGGGACAGCATTTCAAAGAGGACTATTTGTGCTCGTCGCCCACTTTTCGAGGCAACTTTTGCCCCAAAAATAGGCCCGAGATGCTGACCCGTGGGTCACGACTCCGAAAGTTGCAAAATTGGGCAGTTGACATAATGCTTCCATAATCACAGAGTTTGCTTGGGGAGGGCCCCCGATACCCTGTATGCGTCGGTGCGTGGGCCCGTGCCCTGGAAGGGGGGTCCGGCGAAGGCGAGCTAAATCTGTCCAAAATGCCAAAAACAGGCCCGAGATGCTGACCCGCAGGTCACGACTCTGAAAGGGGCAAAATTGGGCGGTTGGCAGAATGCTTCCAAATACACAGGGTTTGCTCGGGGAGGGCCTACGATACCCTGCATGCGTCGGGGCCTGGGCCTGTGCCCTGGAAGCGGTGTCTAGGGAAGACGAGCAAAATCTGTCCAAAATGCCAAAAACAGGCCCGAGATGCTGACCTGCGGGTCATGACTCCAAAAGTGGCAAAATTGGGTGGTTGGCAGAATGCTTCCAAATTCACCGAGATTGCTCGGGGTGGGCCCCCCATACCCTGCATGCGTCGGTGCCTGGGCCTGTGCCCTGGAAGGGGTGTCTAGGGAAGGCGAGGAAAATCTGTCCAAAATGCCAACAATAGGCCCAAGATGCTGACACGCGGGTCACGACTCTGAAAGTGGCAAAATTGGGCGGTTGGCAGAATGCTTCCAAATTCACAGAGTTTGCTTGGGGAGGGTCCCCGATACCCTGAATGTGTCAGAGCTTCTCCCGGTGCCCTGGAAGGGGTGTCTGGGGAAGGCGAGCAAAATCTGTCCGAAATGCCAAAAATAGGCCCAAGAGGCTGACACGCGGGTCACGACTCCGAAAGTGGCAAAATTGGGCGTTTGGCAGAATGCTTCCAAATTAACAGTGTTTGCTCAGGGAGAGCCCCCGATACCTTGAATGTGTCGGTGCCTCTGCCGAAGCCCTGGAAGGTGTGTCTGGGAAGGTGTGTCTAATCTGTCCAAAATGCCAAAAATAGGCCCGAGATGCTGACCCGCGGTTCACGACTCCGAAAGTGGCAAAATTGCGCGGTTGGCAGAATGCTTCCAAATTCACAGAGTTTGCTCAGGGAGGGCCCCCGATACCCTGCATGCGTTGGTGCCTCTTTCGGACCCCTGGAATGGATTTCTGGATAAGGCGAGAAAAATCTGACCGATATGCCAACAATAGGCGCGAGATACTGACCCGCGGGTCAGACTCCGAAAGTGGCAAAATTGGGCGGTTGGCAGAATGCTTCCAAATTCACAGAGTTTGTTCGGGGAGGGCCCCCAATTCAGTGCATGCGTCGGCGCATGTGCCTGTGCCCTGGAAGGGGTGTCCGGGGAAGGCGAGCAAAATCTGTCCAAAATGCCAACAATAGGCCCAAGATGCTGACACGCGGGTCACGACTCTGAAAGTGGCAAAATTGGGCGGTTGGCAGAATGCTTCCAAATTAACAGAGTTTGCTCGGGGAGGGTCCCCGATACCCTGAATGTGTCAGAGCTTCTCCCTGTGCCCTGGAAGGGGTGTCTGGGGAAGGTGAGCAAAATCTGTCCGAAATGCCAAAAATAGGCGCGAGATGCTGACCCGCGGTTCACGACTCCGAAAGTGGCAAAATTGGGCGGTTGGCAGAATGCTTCCAAATTCACAGAGTTTGCTCAGGGAGGGCCCCCGATACCCTCATGCGTTGGTGCCTCTTTCGGACCCCTGGAATGGATTTCTGGATAAGGCGAGAAAAATCTGACCGATATGCCAACAATAGGCGCGAGATACTGACCCGCGGGTCAAGACTCCAAAAGTGGCAAAATTGGGCGGTTGG
>NW_025335513.1:116721-118476 GCF_004798865.1 Varanus komodoensis
TGACCCGCGGGTCAAGACTCCAAAAGTGGCAAAATTGGGCGGTTGGCAGAATGCTTCCAAATTCACAGAGTTTGCTCGGGGAGGGCCCACGATACCCTGCATGCGTTGGGGCCTTGGCCTGTGCCCTGGAAGGGGTGTCTAGGGAAGACGAGCAAAATCTGTCCAAAATGCCAAAAACAGGCCCAAGATGCTGACACGCGGGTCACGACTCCGAAAGTGGCAAAATTGGGCGGTTGGCAGAATGCTTCCAAATTAACAGAGTTTGCTCAGGGAGAGCCCCCGATACGTTGAATGTGTCGGTGCCTCTGCCGAAGCCCTGGAAGGTGTGTCTGGGAAGGTGTGTATAATCTGTCCAAAATGCCAAAAATAGGCCCGAGATGCTGACTCGTGGGTCAAGACTCTGAAAGTGGCAACATTGTGTGGTTGGCAGAATGCTTCCAAATTCACAGAGATGCTCGGGGAGGGCCTCCGATACCCTGTTTGCGTTGGTGTCTCTGCCGGAGCCCTGGAAGGGAGGTCTGGATGAGGTGAGCAAAATCTGTCTGAAATGCCAAAAATAGGCCCGAGATGCTGACCCGCGGATCGAGACTCCGAAAGTGGCAAAATTGGGCGGTTGGCAGAATGCTTCCAAATTCACAGAGTTTGCTCGGGGATGGCCCTCGATACCCTGCATGCGTCGGTGCCTAGGCCTGTGCCCTGGAAGGGGTGTCTAGGGAAGGCGAGCAAAATCTGTCCAAATTGCCAACAATAGGCCCGAGATGCTGACCCGCGGGTCACAACTCTAAAAGTGGCAAATTTGGGCGGTGGGCAGAATGCTTCCAAATTCACAGAGTTTGCTCGGGGAGGACCCCCGATACCCTGCATGCGTTGGTGCCTCTGAAGGAGCCCCGGAAGGGGTGTCTGGGGAAAGCGAGCAAAATCTTTCCAAAAAGGCCAAAAATAGGCCTGAGATGCTGACCCGTAAGTCACGACTCCGAAAGTGGCAAAATTGTGTGGTTGCCAGAATGCTTCCAAATTCACAGAATTTGGTTGGGAAGGGCCCCCGATACCCTGAAGGTGTCGGTGCTTCTGCCGTTGCCCTGGAAGGGGTGTCTGGGGAAAGCGAGCAAAATCTGTCCAAAATGCCAATAGGCCCGAGATGCTGACCCGCGGGTCACGACTCTGAAAGTGGCAAAATTGGGCGGTTGGCAGAATGCTTCCAAATTCACAGAGGTCGCTTGGGGGGTGCCCCCGATACCCTGAATGTGTCGGTGCATCTGCCGGTGCCCTGGAAGGGGTGTCTGGGTAAGGCGAGCAAAATCTGTCCAAAATGCCAAAAATAGGCCCGAGATGCTGACACGCGGGTCCAGACTCCGAAAGTGGCAAAATTGGGCATTTGGCAGAATGCTTCCAAATTCAGAGAGTTTGCTCGGGGAGGGCTCCCGATACCCTGAATGTGTCGGTGCCTCTGCCGAAGCCCTGGAAGGTGTGTCTTTGGAAGGCATGGATAATCTGTCCAAACTGCCAAAAAAAGGCCCGAGATGCCGACGCGTGGGTCACGACTCCGAAGCTGGCAAAATTGGGCGGTTGGCAGAATGCTTCCAAATTCACAGAGTTTGCTCGGGAAGGTCCCCCGATACCCTGCATTCGTCGGTGCCTCGGCCGGAGCCCTGGAAGTTGTGTCTGGGGAAGGCGAGCAAAATCTGTCGAAAATTCCAAAAATAGGCCCGAGATGCTGACCCGCGGGTCACGACTCCGAAAGTGGCAAAATTGGGT
>NW_025335513.1:118576-156450 GCF_004798865.1 Varanus komodoensis
CCAAAAATAGGCCCGAGATGCTGACCCGCGGGTCACGACTCCGAAAGTGGCAAAATTGGGCTGTTGGCAGAATGCTTCCAAATTCATAGAGTTTGCTCGGGAGGGCCCCCGATACCCTGAATGTGTCGGTGCATCTGCCGGTGCCCTGGAAGGGGTGTCTGGGGAAGGCGAGCAAAATCTGTCGAAAATTCCAAAAATAGGCCCGAGATGCTGACCCGCGGGTCACGACGCCCTGTTTTCGGGATGTTTTTGCCCCTCTGTCAGCATGGGGCCGGGAAATCCCGGGCTCCGGGCGGGCATCTGACAGTCGGAACGCACTCTGAACTGGTAGAAACGGAGGCATGCGCAGAGGGACAACGTCTCAAAGAGGACTACGTTTGCGCGTCGCCCGCTTTTCGAGGCCACATTTGCCCCTCTGTCAGCGTGCGGCCGGGAAATCACTGACTCCGGGCGGGCCTCTGAACGTTGCGACACGCTTTGAACGGGCAGAAACAGTGGCCTATGTGGAGGGACAGCGTCTCAAAGAGGACCTAGTGCGTGTGCGTTGCCCTGTTTTCGGGATTTTTTTCACCTCTGTCAGCATGGGGCCGGGAAATCCCGGGCTCCGGGCGGCTCCGACCGTCGGAACACACTCAGAACGGGCAGAAACGGAGGCCTGGGCAGAGGGACAACATCTCAAAGAGGATTACGTGCGCCCGTTGCCCTCTTTTCGAGGCAACAGTTGCCCATCCATCACGGTGGAGCCGGGAAATCCTGGCCTGCACACGGGCCTATGACTGACGGACGAGCTTGGAAGGGGCGGAAACCGAGGCCTGCGCGGAGGGGCAGTTTCTCAAAGATGACTACGTTCACGCGTCACCCTCTTTTCGCGGAAACTTTTGCCCATCTTTCATGGTGGAACCGGGAAATCCCGGCCTCCGGGCGGGCCTCCGTTCCTCGGAACGTGATCGGAACGGGCAGAAACGTAGGCCTGCGCGTAGGGACAGCATCTCAAAGAGGACTAAGTGCGCCCGTTGCCCTCTTTTCGATGCAGCTTTTGTCCCTCTGTCAGGGTGGGGCCGGGAAATCCCGGAATTTGGGCGCGCCTTCGACAATTTGAACGCGCTCGGAACGGGCAGAAACGGAGGCCTACGCAGTGGGACAGCGTCTCAAAGAGGACTAGGTGTGTCCGTGTGGCCCTCTTTTCAGGCAACTTTTGGCCCTGAATCAGGGTGGGGCCAGGAAATCGCGGCCTCCGGGCGGGCTAGAGACTGTAGGAAGCCCTCGGGATGGGCAGAAACGGTGGCCTGCGTGGAGGGGCAGCGTCTCAAAGAGGACTATGTGCTCGCATCGCCCTCTTTTCGAGGAAACTTTTGCCCCTCTGTCACGGTGGAGCCGGGAAATCCTACCCTCCAGACACGGCCTACGACCATCGGAACGCTCTCGGAAGAGGCGGAAACGGAGGCTTCCGCGGAGGGACAGCCTCTCAAAGAGGACTTGATGAGTCTGTGTCGCCCTCTTCTCCGGCAACTTTTGGCAGTCTGTCAGTGTGGGGCCGGGAAATCGCGCGTCCGGAATGGCCTCCGACTGTAGGAACGCACTCGGTAGGGGCGGAAACGAACGCCTGCGTGGAGGGACAGGGTCTCAGATAGAACTAGGTGTGTACACGTCGACCTTTTTTTGGGGCAGCTTTTGCCCCTCTGTCAGGGTGGGGCCGGGAAATCCCGGTCATTGGGCAGGCCTCCGAACGTCGGAATGCGCTCGGAAAAAGCAGAAACGGAGGCCTGCGCAGAGGGACAGCGTCTCAAAGAGGATTAAGTGTGCGCGTCGCACCCTTTTTGAGGCAATTTTATTTATATATTTATTTATTTATTTATTTACTAAAACATTTTTATGCCGCCCCATTCGCCAAAGCCTCTTGGCGGCTCACATCATTGCCCCTCTGCCAGGGTGGGGCTGGAAATCATGGCCTCCGGGCGGGCCTCCGACCATCGGAACGCGTTTGGAACGGGCAAAATGGAGGCCTGCGTGGAGGGAGAGCGTCTCAAAGAGGACTAGGTGCAGGCGCGTCGCCCTGTTCTCAGGGCATCTTTTTCCCCACTGGCAGGATGGGGGACGGAAATCCCAGTCTCCGGGCAGGCCTCCGACCGTTGGAATGCGCTCGGAACGGGCGAAAACGGAGGCCTGCGTGGAGGGACAGCGTCTCAAAGAGGACTAGGTGCGTGCACGTCGCACTGTTTTCAGGGTAACTTTTGCCCCTCTGTCAGGGTGGAGCCGGGATATCTCGGGCTCCGAACGGGCCTCTGACCATCGGAACGGGCGGAAACGGAGGCCTGCGCAGAGGGAAAGCGTCTCAAAAAGGACTAGGTTTGTCCATGTCACCTTTTTTTGGGGCAACATTTGCCTATCTGTCATGGTGGGGCCGGGAAATCACGGCCTCCGGTCGGCCTCCGACCTTCGGACCGCCCTCGGAAAGGGCAGAAACAGAGGCCTGCGCGCAGGGACAGTGTCTCCAAGAGGACTAGGTTCTCGCGCGTCTCCCTGTTTTCGGGGCAACATTTGCCCCTCTGTCAGCGTGGGGCCATGAAATCGTGGCCTCCGGGCGGGACTCCAACAATTGGAACGTGCTCGGAAAGGGCGGAAACGGAGGCCTGCGCAGAGGGACAGCGTCTCAAATAGGACAAGGTGCACGAGGGTCGCCCTCCTTTCGGAGCAATTTTTGCTTCTCTGTCGAAGTAGGCCGGGAAATCCCGTCCTCCTGGCGGGCCTCCCAACGTCGGAAAATGCTTGGAACGGGCAAAAACGGAGTCATGCGCATAGGGACAGCGTATCAAAGAGGACTAGGTGTTTCCGTGTCGCCCTCTTTTCAGGCAACATTTGGCCCTCTGTCAGGGTGGGGCTGGGAAATCACGGCCTCCGGGCGAGACTCCGACTATAGGAACACGCTATGAATGGGCAGAAACGGAGGCCTGCGCGGAGGGGAAGCATGTCATCCGGGCTAGGTGCACGTGCATCACCCTTTTTGGGGGCAACTTCTGCCCCTCTGTCATGGTGGAGCCGGGAACTCCTGGCCTCAGGCCGAGCCTCTGTCCCTTGGAACGCGCTTGGAACGGGCCAAAACGGAGGCCTGCGTGGAGGGACAGCGTCTCACAGAAAACGAGGGGCGTGCGCGTCTTCCTCCTTTTGAGGCAAATTTTGCCCCTCTGTCAAGGTGGATGTCGGGAAATCGCGGCCTCCGTGTGGGCCTCTAAATGTCAGAACACGCTCAGGATTGGCGGAAAGGAGGCCTGCGCGGGAGGACAGCATCTCCAAGACGACTGGGTGCGCGCGCGTCGCCCTGTTTTAGGGGACACTTTTGCAGCATTGTCAGGGTGGGGCTGTGAAAACCCGGCCTCCGGGCCGGCCTCCGACCGTCGGAACGCACTTGGAACGGACGGAAATGGAGGTCTTCGCGGACGGAAAGATTTTCAAAGAGGACTAGGTGTGTCCACGTAATCCTCTTTTCGGGGCAACTTTTGCCCCTCTATGAGGGCGGGGACGGGAAGTCGCGGCCTACGGCAGGGCCTCCGATCGCTGGAACGTGCTCAGAACAGGCGGAAACTGAGTCCTGCACAGAGGGACAGCGTCTCCAACAGGATTAGGTGCGCGCGTCGCCCTTTTTTCCGGGCAACTTTTGCCCCTCTGTCATGGTGGGGCCGGGATATCGCGGCCTGCAGGCGGGCCTCCGACTGTAGGAACGCGCTCGAGACGGGCGGAAACGGAGGCCTGTCTGGAGGGACAGCGTCTCAAAGAGGACTATGTGTGCGCGTCGCCCTGTTTTCGGGGTAACTTTTGCCCCCCTGTCAGCGTGGGGCTGGGAAATCCCTGCCTCCAGGTGGGCCCCGACCGTCGGAATGCACGTGGAACGGGCGGAAACGGATGCCTGCGCGGAGGGACACCGACTCAAAGAGGACTAGGTGTGTCCGTGTCGCCCTCTTTTCAGGCGACTTTTGGCCCACTATCAGGGTGGTGCCAGAAGATCGCGGCCTCCGGGCGGGCCTCTGACTGTAGGAAGCGCTCAGGACGGGCATAACGGTGGCCTGCGCGGAGCGACAACGTCTCAAAGAGGACTACGTGCGCGCATCGCCCCCTTTTCGAGGCAACTTTTGCCCCTCTGTCAGCGTGGGGCCAGGAAATCCCAAGCTTGGGGGTCTCCGGCCATTGGAGCGCGCTCGGAACGAGCGGAAATGTAGGCCCGCGCAGAGGGACAGCGTCTCAAAGAGGAATAGGTGCGCGCGCGTCGGCCTTTTTCAGGGCAACTTTGCCCCTCTGTCACGGTGGAGCCGGGAAATCCCGGGCTCTGGGCAGGACTCCGACCGTCGGAACGCACTCGGAACGGGCGGAAACGGAGGCCTGCGCGGAAGGACAGCATCTCAAAGAGGACTACGTGCGCGCGTCTCCCTCTTTCTGAGGAAAGTTTTGCCCCTCTGTCACGGTGGAGCCGGGAAATACTGGCCTCCAGGCGGGCCTACACCCATCGGAACGTGCTCAGAAGGACCGGAAACGGAGGCCTCCGTGGAGGGACAGCGTCTAAAAGAGGACTTCGTTCGCGTGTCGCCCTCTTTTCGAGGCAACTTTTGCCCCACTCTCAGCGTGGGGCCGGGAAATCACTGACTCCGGGCGGACCTCCGACCGTCGGAACGCGCTCGGAACGGGCAGAAACAGTGGCCTATGTGGAGGGACAGCGTCTCAAGGAGGACTTGGTGCGTGTGCGTCACCCTGTTTTCGGGAATACTTTTGCCCCTCTGTCAGCATGGCGCCGGGAAATCCCGGGCTCCGGGCGGCTCTCCCACCGTTGGAACGCTCTCGGAACGGGCAGAAATGGAGGCCTGCACAGAGGGACAGTGTCTCAAAGAGGACTATGAGCGCCCGTTGCCCTCTTTTCGAGGCAACTTTTACCCCTCTGTCACGTCGGAGCTGGGAAATACTGGCCTCCAGACGGGCCTACGCCCGTCGGAACGCGCTCGGAAGGACCGGAAATGGAGGCCTCCGTGGAGGGAGAGCGTCTCAAAGAGGACTAGGTGCGTCCCCGTGGCCCTCTTTTCAGGCAGCTTTTGGCACTCTGTCATGGTGGGGCCGGGAAATCACGGCCTCCGGGCGGGCCTCCGACTATAGGAACGCGCTCGGAATGGGCAGAAATGGAGGCCTGCGTGGAGGGACAGCATCTCAAAGAGACTAAGTGCGCGCGTTGCCCTCTTTTCAACGCAACTTTTGCCCCTCTGACAGGGTGGGGCCGGGAAATCCCGGAATTTGGGCGCGCCTTCGAAAATTGGAACGCGGTCAAAACGGGCAGAAATGGAGGCCTATGCGGAGGGACACCGTCTCAAAGAGGACTAGGGGCGCGCGTGTCGCCCTGTTTTCGGGGAAACTATTGCCCCTCTGTCAGGTTGGGGCCGGGAAATTGCGGGCTCCGGGTTGGCCTCGGACCGTCATAACACTCGTGGAACGGGCGGAAAAGGAGGCCTGCACCTGGGGCAGCGTCTCAAAGAGGACTAGGTGTGTGCGCGTCGCCCTGTTTTCTGGGCAACATTTGCCCCTCTGTCAGGGTGGTGCCGGCAAGTCCCCGCCTCCGGGCGGGCCTCCGATCGTCGGAACGAGCTCGGAACTGGCGGAAACGGAGGCCTGCGCGGATGGACAGCGTCTCCAAGAGGACTAGGCGCACGCACTTCGCCCTGTTTTCGGGGTAACTTTTGCCCCTCTGTCAGGGTGGAGCCGGGAAATCCCGGGCTCCAGGCAGGCCTCTAACCGTCGGAATGCTCTTGGAACTGGCGGAAACGGAGGCCTGCGCGGAGGGACAGCATCTCAAAGAGGACTAGGTGCGCGCGCATCGCCCTTTTCTGTGGGAACTTTGACCCTCTGTCATGGTGGAGCATGAAATCCCGGCCTCCGGGTGGGCCTCCGACCGTCGGAATGCGCTCGGAAAGGGTGGAAACGGAGGCCTGAGCTGAAGGATAGCCTCTCAAAGAGCACTAGGTTTTTCTGTGTCGCCCTCTTTTCAGGAAACTTTTGTCCCTTTGTCTGGGTGGGGCCAGAAAATCACGGCATCCGGGCATGCTTCCGACTGTAGGAACGCACTCGGAACGGGCAGAAACGGAGGCCTGCACGGAGGGACAGCATCTCAACGAGGGCTACGTGCACACGTGGCCCTCTTTTCGAAGCAACTTTTGCCGCTCTTTCACTTTGGAGCCGGGAACTACGTCCCTCCAGACGGGCATACGACCGTCGGAACGCGCTCGGAAGGGGCGGGAACGGAGGCCTGCGTGGAGGGACAAGGTCTGAAAGAGGACTAGGTATGTCCACGTCGCCCTCTTTTCGGGGCAACTTTTGCCCCTCTGTGAGGGTGGGGCCTGGAAATCGTAGCCTCCAGGTGGGTCTCCGACCGTCGGAACACGCTCGGAGGAGGCGGAAACGGAGGCCTGTGCGGAGGGACAGCTTCTCAAAGAGGACTAGGTGTGTCCGTGTCGTCCTCTTTTCAGGCAACTCTTGGCCCTCTGTCAGGGTTGGGCCAGGAAATCGCGGCCTCTGGGCGGGCCTCTGACTGCAGGAAGCGCTTGGGAAAGGCAGAAAGGGAGGCCTGCGCAGAGGGACAGCGGCTCATAGAGGACTACGTTCGCGCATCACCCTCTTTTCGAGGCAAATTTTGCCCCTCTGTCAGCTTGTGGCCGGGATATCACTGACTCCGGATGGGCATCCGACCATCGGAACGCGCTCGGAACGGGCGGAAATTGACGCCTGCATAGAGGAACAGCGTCTCAAAGAAGACTATGCGCACATGTTGACCTCTTTTCGAGGCAACTTTTGCACATCCATCACGGTGGAGCTGGGAAATCCCGGCCTCCGGGGGGCCTCCGACTGTACGTTCGCGCTCCGAAAGGGCGGAAACGGAGGCCTGCGCAGGGGGACAGCGTTTCAAAGTGAATACGTGCGCGCATCGCCCTCTTTTCGAGGCAACTTTTACCCCTCTGTCACGGTGGAGCCGGGAAATCCCGGCCTCGGGGGGGGCCTCCGACTGTAGGTTCGCGCTCGGAACGGGCGGAAACGGAGGCCTGCGCGGAGGGACAGTGTCTCAAAGAGGACTGCGTGCGCGCGTCGCCCTCTTTTCGAGGCAACTGTTCCCCTCTGTAACGGTGGAGCCAGGAAATGCTGGCCTGCAGACGGGCCTACGATGGACGGAATGCGCTCGGAAGGGTCACAAACAGAGGCCTGTGCGGAGGGACAGTTTCTAAAGGAGGACTAGGTGCACGCGCGTCTCCCGTATTTCAGGGCAACTTTTGCCCCTGTGTCATCATGGATACGGGAAATCGCGGCTTCCCGGCGGGCCTCCGACCGTCAAAAAGCGCTCGGAACGCCGGAAACGGAGGCCTGCGTGGAGGGACAGTGTCTGCAACAGGATTAGGTGCACGCGTCGCCCTTACTCCGAGTAACTTTTGCCCCTCTGTCAGCGTGGTGCCGGGAAATCCAGGTTTTCGGGCAGGTCTCCGACCGTCGGAACGTGCTCGGAACGGGCAGAATCTGAGGACTGAGCAGAGGGACAGCGTCTCAAAGAGGACTGAGTGCGCACGTCGGCCTCTTTTCGAGAAAACTTTTGCCCCTCTGTCAGGGTGGGGCCGGGAAATCGCGGCCTTCGGGCGGGCCTCCGACCGTCGGGACGTGTTCGGAACGGACAGAAACGGAGGCCTGCGTGGAGGGACTGCGTCTCAAAGAGGACTTGGTGCGCGTGCGTCGCCCTGTTTTCGGGATTACTTTTGCCCCTCTGTCAGCTGGGGCCGGGAAATCCCGGGCTCCGGGCGGGCCTCCGACTATAGGTTCTCGCTCAGAACAGGCGGAAATGGAGGCCTGCGTGGAGGGACAGCGTCTCAAAGAGGACTACGTGCGCGCTTCGCCCTCTTATCGAGGAAACTTTTTCCCCTCTGTCACGGTGCAGCCAGGAAATCCTGGACTGCAGACATGCCCACGACTGACGAAACGCGCTCGGAAGGGGCGGAAAGCGAGGCCTGAGCGGAGGGAAAGTTTCTGAAAGAGGACAAGGTGCGCGCGCGTCGCCCTTAATTCAGGGCCTCTTTTGCCCCTCTGTCATTGTAGAGAAAGGAAATCGCAATTTCTGGGCGGGCCTCCGACTGTCAAAACGCGCTCGGAACGCCGGAAACGGAGGCCTGCCTGGAGGGACAGCGTCTCAAAGAGAACTACGCGCGCCCGTTGCCCTCTTTTCGAGGCAACTGTTGTCCATCTGTCAACGTGTGGCCGGGAAATCAATGACTCGGGCCAGGCCTCTGACCGTTGCGACGTGCTCGGAACGGGCAGAAACAGTGGCCTGTGTGGAGGGACAGCGTCTCAAAGAGGACTTGGTGCGTGTGTGTCGCACTGTTTTCTTGATTTTTTTGCCCTTCTGTCAGCATGGGCACGGGAAATCCCAGGCTCCGGGCGGGCCTCGAGCATCAGAACGTATTCGGAACGTTCAGAAACGGAGGCCTGCGCAGAGGGACAGCGTCTCAAAGAGAACTACGCGCGCCCGTTGCCCTCTTTTTGAGGCAACTGTTGTCCATCCATCACGGTGGAGCCGGGAAATCCCAGCCTCTGTGGGCCTTCTGACTGCAGGTTCGTGCTGGGAACGGGCGGAAACGGAGGCCTGCATGGAGGGACAGTGTCTCAAAGAGGACTACGTTCGCGCGTCGCCCTCTTCTCGAGGCAACATTTGCCCCTCTGTCAGCATGGGGCCGGGAAATCCCGGCCTCCGGGGGGTCCTCCGCCCGTCGGAATGCACTCGGAACGGGCGGAAACGGAGGCCTGCGCAGAGGGACAGCGTCTGAAAGAGGACTACATTCGCGCGACGCCCTCTCATCGAGGAAACTTTTTCCCCTCTGTCACGGTGCAGCCAGGAAATCCTGGCCTGCAGACGGGCCTACGACCGGCGGAACGTGCTCAGAAGGGGCGGAAACCGAGGCATTAGCGGAGGGACAGTTTCTCAAAGAGGACTCGGTCCGCGCGTCGCCCTTTCTCGGGGCAACTTTTGCCCATCTGTCATCGTGGAGCCGGGAAATCGCAGCTTCCGGCAGGGCCTCCGACCGTGGAAACGCACTCGGAACGGGTGGAAACGGAGGCCTGCGTAGAGGGACAGCGTTTACAACAGAATCAGGTGCATGCGTCGCCCAGTTTTCAGGGTAACTTTTGCCTCTCTGTCAGCGTGGAGCCGGGAAATCGCGGCTTCCGGGATGGCTCCGACAGTCGGAACGCGCTCGGAACGGGCAGTAACGGAGGCCTGCATGGAGGGATAGCATCTACAACAGGATTAGGTGCGCGCGTCACCCTTTTTCCGGCAACTTTTGCCCCTCTGCCTGGGTCGGGCTGGGAAATCCAGGTCTCCGGGCGGGCCTCCGACAGTCAGAACGCGCCCGTAACGGGCGGAAATGGAGGCCTGTGTGGAGGGACAGCTTCTCAAAGAGGACTAGGTGAGTGCGTGTCGTCCTCTTTTCAGGACACTTTTCGCCCTCTGTCAGGGTGGGGCCAGGAAATCGTGGCCTCTGGGCATGCTTCTGACTGCAGTAACGAGCTCGGAAAGGGCAGAAACTGAGGCCTACGTGGAGGGAGAGCGTCTCAAAGAGGACTAGGTGTGTCCGTATCGCCCTTTTTTCGGGACAACTTTTGCCCCTCTGTCATGGTGGAGCTGGGAAATCCCGGCCTCAGGGCAGGCCTCCGACCGTCGGAACGAACTCAGAACGGGCGTAAACGGAAGCCTGCGCAGAGTGACAGCTTCTCAAAGAGGACTAGGTGTGTCTGTGTTGCACTCTTTTCAGGAAATTTTTAGCTCTCTGTCAGTGTGGGGCCGGGAAATCCTGGCCTTTGGGCGGGCCTCCGACCGTCTTAATGCGCGTGTTGCGGGCGGAAACGGGGGCCGGCATGGAGGGACAGCGTCTCAAAGAGGACTGGGTGTGTCCGCGTCGCCCTTTTTCGGGATAACTTTTGCCTCTCTGTCAGGGTGGGGCCGGGAAATCGCGGCCTCCGGGGGGGCATCTGACTGTAGGAACGCGCTCGATACAGGCGGAAACGGGGGCCGGCATGGAGGGACACCATCTCAAAGAGGACCGGGTGTGTCCGCGTCGCCCTTTTTCCGGATAACTTTTGCCCCTCTTTCAGGGTGCGGCCGGGAAATCCCGTTCCTCGGGCAGGCCTCCGATCGTCGGAACGTGCTCGGAACAGGCAGAAACGGAGGCCTGTGCGGAGGGACAGGGTCTCAAAGAGGACTTGTTGCACGCGCGTCGCCCAGTTTTCAGGGTAACTTTTGCCTCTCTGTCAGCATGGAGCCGGGAAATTGCGGCTTCCGGGATGGCTCCGACCGTCGGAACGCGCTCAGAATGGGCAGTAACGGAGGCCTGCGTGGAGGAACAGCGTCTAAAACAGGCTTTGGTGCGCGCGAGCCTTTTTTGCGAGCAACTTTTGCCCCTCTGCCAGGGTGGGGCTGGGAAATCCAGGTCTCCGGGCGGGCCTCCGACAGTCGGAACGCGCCCGTAACAGGCGAAAATGGAGGCATGTGTGGAGTGACAGCTTCTCAAAGAGGACTAGGTGAGTGCGTGTCGCCCTCTTTTCAGGACACTTTTGGCCCTCTGTCAGGGTGGGGCCGGGAAATCGCGGCCTCCGGGCATGCTTCCGACTGCAGTAACAAGCTCAGAACGGGCAGAAACGGAGGCCTACGTGGAATACAGCGTCTCAAAGAGGACTAGGTGTATCCGTGTCACCCTGTTTTCAGGCAACTTTTGAACCTCTATCAGGGTTGGGCCAGCAAATCGCATTCTCCTGGCGGGCCTCCGACTGTAGGAAGCCCTCGGGATGGGCAGAAACAGTGGCCTGCGCGGAGGGGCAGCGTCTCAAAGAGGACTACGTGCACGCGTCGCCCTCTTTTCGAGCCGACTTTTGCCCCTCTTTCACGGTGGAGCCGGGAAATCCTGCCCTCCAGACATGCCTATGACTTTCGGAACGTGCTCGGAAGGGGCGGAAACGGAGGCCTCTGCGGAGGGACAGCGTCTGAAAGAGGACTAGATGTGTCCGTGTCGCCCTCTTTTACGGCAACTTTTGGCAGTCTGTCAGGGAGGGGCCAGGAAATCCCGGGCTCCGGGCGGGGCTCTGACCGTCGGTACGCACTCGGATTGGCGGAAATGGAGGCCTCCACGGAGTGACAGCGTCTCAAAGAGGACTAGATGTGTCCGTGTCGCCCTCTTCTCCGGCAACTTTTGGCAGTCTGTCAGGGTGGGGTGGGGAAATCGTGGCATCCGGGCAGGCCTCCGACTGTAGGAACGCGCTCGGAATAGGCAGAAACGGAGGCCTGCCCGGAGGGACGGCATCTCAAAGAGGACCACGTTCGTTCGTTGCCCTTTTTCGGGCAAATTTCGCCCCTTTGCCAGGGTGGGGCTGCGAAATCCAGGTCTCCGGGGGGGCCTCCGACCGTCGGAATGCGCCCAGAACTGGCGGACATAGAGACCTGCGTGGAAGGAAATCTTCTCATAGAGGACTAGGTGAGTGCGTTTCGCCCACTTTTCAGGAAACTATTCTACCTCTGTCAGGGTGGGGCCAGGAAATCGCGGCCTCCAGGCATGATTCCGAGTGCAGGAACGAGCTCGGAACGGGCAGAAATGGAGGCATGCGCAGAAGGACAGCTTCTCAACAAGGACTAGGTGTGTCCGTGTTGCCCTCTTTTTAGGAAACTTTTTCCTCTCTGCCAGCGTGGGGCCGGAAAATACTGGCCTTTGGGTGGTCCTCCGACCATCGGACTGCGCTCGGTACAGGCGGAAACGGAGGCCTGCGTGGAGGGACAGCATCTCAAAGTGGACTCGGTGCGCGCGCGTCGCCCAGTGTTCGGGGTATCTTTTGCCCCTCTGTCAGGTTGGTGCCGGGAAATTGAGGGCTCCGGGCGGGCCTCCGACCGTCATAACGTGCTTGGAATGGGCGGAAACGGAGGCCTGCGCGGAGGGACAGCGTCTAAAAGAGGACTAGTTGCGTGCGCGTCGCCCTGTTTTCTGGGCAACATTTGCCCCTCTGTCACGGTGTTGCCGGGAAGTCCCGGCCTCCGGGCGGGCCTCCGACCGTTGGAACGAGTTCGGAACGGGTGGAAACGGAGGTCTGCGCGGATGGACAGCATCTCCAAGAGGACAAGGTGTTTTCGTGTCGCCCTCTTTCCAGGTAACTTTTGGCCCTCTATCAGGGTGGGGCCAGAAAATCGTGGACCCCGGGCGGGCCTCCCACTGTAAGAAGCACTCGGGACGTGCAGAAATGGAGGCCTGCGCGGAGGGACAGCGTCTCAAAGAGGACTACAAGCACGCGTTGCCCTTTTTTCAAGGCTGCTTTTGCCCATCTGTCACGCTGTATCCGGGAAGTCCTGGCCTCCGGGTGGGTCTCCGATCGTCGGAACGCGCTCAGAACGGACGGAAACAGAGGCCTGAGCGGAGGGACAGCGTCTAAAGAGGACTAAGTGCGCGTGTCACCCTCTTTTCGTGGCAACTTTTGCCCCTCTGTCAGTGTTGGGCCGGGAAATCCCGGAATTTCGGCGCGCCTCCAACCATTGGAACGCGCTCGGAACGGGCAGAAACGGAGTCCTGCGCAGAGGGACAGCGTCTCAAAGAGGACTGCATGTGCACGTCGCCCTCTTTTCGCGGAGACTTTCGCCCATTTGTGACGGTGGAACCGGTAAATCCCGGCCTCCGGGCGGGCCTCCGTTCCTTGGAACACGATCGGACGGGCAGAAATGGATGCCTGCGCGGAGGGACAGTGTCTCAAAGAGTTCTATGTGTGTCCGTGTCGGCCTCTTTTCAGGCACCATTTGGCCCTCTATCAAGGTGGGGACAGGAAATCGCGGCCTCCGGGAGTAGGCCTCCGACTGTAGGAAGCGCTTGGGAGGGACAGAAACGGTAGCCAGCGTGGAGGGACAGCATCTTAAAGAGGAGTATGTGCGCGCGTCTCCCTTTTTTCTAGGCAACTTTTGCCCCTTTGTCAGCATGGGGCCAGGAAATCCCAACCTTCGGGGGGCTTCCGTCCGTCGGAACGTGCTCGGAATGGGAGGAAACGGAGGCCTGTGCAGAGGGATAGCGTCTCTAAGAGGAATCTGTGCGCACACGTCGCCCTTTTTTGGGGCAACTTTTCCCCTCTGTCAGGGTGGAGCCGGGAAATCCCGGGCTCCGGGCGGGCCTCTGACCGTCGGAACGCACTCGGAAGGGGAGGAAAAGAAGGCCTGCGCGTAGGGACAGCGTTTCAGAGAGGACTACGTGCGCGCGTAGCCCCCTTTTCGAGGCACTTTTGCCCCTCTGTCACGGTGGAGCCGGGAAATCCTGCCATCCAGACAGGCCTACGACCATCGGAACGTGCTTGGAAGGGGCGGAAACGGAGGCCTCCGTGTAGGGACAGCGTCTCAAAGAGGACTAGGTTTGTCCGTGTCGCCCTCTTTTCCGGCAACTTTTGGCAGTCTGTCAGGGCGGAGCCAGGAAATCGCGGCGTCTGGGCGGGCCTCCGACTGTCGGAACGCGCTCGGAACAGATAGAAACGGAGACCTGCGCAGAGGGACAGCGTCTCAAAGAGGACTACGTGCGTGCGTCGCCCTCTTTTCGCAGAAACTTTTGCCCATCTGTCACGGTGGAACTGGGAATTCCCGGCCTCCGGGCGGGCCTCCATTCCTCGGAACGCGATCGGAACGGGCAAAAACGGAGGCCTGCACGCAGGGAAACTGGCTCAAAGAGGAATAGGTGCGGGGGTGTCGCCCTGTTTCTGGGGTAATTTTTGTCCCTCTGTCAGGGTGGGGCCGGGAAATCGGGGCCTCCGGGAAGACTCTGATCATCAGAATGCGAACAGAACAGGTGGAAACGGAGGCCTGCGGGGAGGGACAGCATCTCAAAGAAGACTAAGTGCGCACGTCACCCTCTTTTCCAGGCAACTTTTGCCCCTCTGACAGGGTGGGGCCAGGAAATCCCGGAATTTCGGTGCGCCTTCGACAGTTGGAACGCGCTTGGAACGGGCAGAAACGGAGGCCTGCGCATTGGAACAGCGTCTCAAAAGGACTAGGTGTGTCCGTGTCGCCCTCTTTTCAGGCAACTTTTGGCCCCCAGTCAGGGTGGGGCCAGGAAGTCGCGGCCTCCGGGCGGGCCTCCGACTGTAGGAAGCGCTCAGGACGGGCAGAAAAGGTGGCCTGCGTGGAGGGGCAGCGTCTGAAAGAGGACTACGTGTGCGCGTCGCCCTCTTTTCGAGGCAACTTTTGCCTCTCTGTCAACGTGCGGCCAGGAAATCCCAACCTTAGGGGGCTTCCGACCGTCGGAACGCGCTCGGAACGGGCGGAAACGGAGGCCTGCGCAGAGGGACAGCGTCTCAAAGAGGACTTCGTGCGCGCCTCGCTGTCTTTTCGAGGCAACTTTTGCCCCTCTGTCACGGTGGAGCCGGGAAATCCTGCCCTCCAGACAGGCCTACAACCGTCGGAACGCGCTCAGAAGGGGCGGAAAGGGAGGCCTCCGCACAGGGAGAGCGTCTCAAAGAGGACTAGATGTGTCCGTGTCGCCCTCTTTTCCGGCAACTTTTGGCAGTCTCTCAGGGTGGGGCCGGGAAATCGCTGCGTCCGGGCAGGCCTCTGACCGTTAGGACGCGTTCGGAACGGGCAGAAACGTAGGCCTGCGTGGAGGGACAGCGTCTCAAAGAGGACTTGGAGCGCGTGCGTCACACTGTTTTCGGGATTAATTTTGCCCCTCTGTCAGCAAGGGGCCGGGAAATCCCGGGCTCCGGGAGGGCCTCTGACTGTAGGTTCGTGCTCAGAACGGGCGGAAACGGAGGCCTGCGTGGAGGGACAGCATCTGAAAGAGGACTATGTGCGCGCGTCGCCCTCTTATCGAGGAAACTTTTTCCCCTCTGTCACGGTGCAGCCAGAAAATCCTGGCCTGCAGATGGGCCTACGACCGACGGAACGCGTACGGAACAGGCAGAAATGTAGGCCTGCGTGGAGGGACAGCCTCTCAAAGAGGACTTGGTGCGCGCGCGTCGCCCTTTTTTCAGGGGACCTTTTGCCCATCTGTCATCGTGGAGCCGGGAATTCGCAGCTTCCGGGCAGGCCTCCGACCGTCGGAACGCGCCCGGAACGTGCGGAAATGGAGGCCTGCTTGGAGGGACAGCTTCTCAAAGAGGACTAGGTGAATGCGTGTCGCCCGCTTTTCAGGAAACTTTTGGCCCTCTGTCACGGTGGGCCGGGAAATACTGGCCTCCAGACTTACCAACGCCCGTCGGAACGCGCTCGGAAGGACCGGAAACGGAGGCCCCTGTGGAGAGACAGGAACTCAAAGAGGACTACGTGCGCGCGTTGCCCGTTTTTCAAGGCATCTTTTGCCCATCTGTCACGGTGGATCCTGGAAATCCCAGCCTCCAGGCGGTCCTCCATTCGTCGGAACGCGATCGGAACGGGCAGAAACGTATGCCTCCGCGGAGGGACAGCGTCTCAATGAGGACTACATTTGTCCGTGCCACCCGCTTTTCAGGGCCACTTTTGCCCATCTGTCACGGTGGATCCAGGAAATCCCGGCATCCAGGGGGGCCTCCAATCGTCGGGACGCGCTCAGAATGGGTGGTAATGGAGGCCTGCGCATAGGGACAGCGTCTCAAACAGGATTAGGTGCGCTCGTCTCCCTTTGTTCCGGGCAACTTTTGCCTCTCAGTCACGGTGGGCCTCGGAGTCCAGGTTACTGCTCAGAATGGGCATAAAAGGAGGCCTGCGTAGAGGGACAGCGTCTCAATGAGGACTAGGTGTGTCCGTGTCGCCCTCATTTCAGGCAACTTTTGGCCCTCTCTCATGGTGGGGCCGGGAAACCTCGGCCTCTGGACAGTCCTCCGAATGTAGGAACATGCTCGGAACGGGCAGAAACGGAGGCCTGCGCGGAGGGACAGCGTCTCAAAGAGGATTACGTGCTGGCGTCGCCCTCTTTTCGAGGCAACTTTTGCCCCTTTCTCAGGGTTGGGCCGTGTAATCCCTGCCTCCGGGCAGGCCTCCGACCGTCAGAATGCACTCGGAATGGGCGGAAATGGAGGCCTGCGTGGAGGAACAGCGTCTCAAAGAGGACTAGGTGCGCGCGCGTCGCCCTGTTTTAGGGATAACATTTGCCACTCAATCCCGGCCTCCGGGGGGGGGGCTCCGACTGAAGGTTCAGGCTCGGAACGGGCATAAATGGAGGCCTGCACGGAGGGACAAGGTCTCAAAGCAGACTACGTGCGCACATCGCCCTTTTTTCCGGGCAACTTTTGCCTCTCTGTCACGGTGGAGCCGGGAAATCCCGGCCTCCAGGGGGCCTCGGACTCCAGGTTAGTGCTCAGAACAGGCATAAAAGGAGGCCTGCGCGCAGGGACAGCGGCTCAAAGAGGACTAGGGGCGGGCACGTCGCCCTATTTTTGGGGTAACTTTTGCCCTTCTGTCAGGGTGCTGCTGGGAAATCCCGGGCTCCAGGTGGGCCTCCGACCGTCGGAACATGCTTGGAATGCGGGGAAATGGAGGCCTGCGCGGAGGTACATCATCTCAAAGAGGACTATGTGCGCGCGTCGCCCTCTTTTCGAGGAAACTTTTTCCCCTCTGTCACGGTGGAGCCGGGAAATCTTGGCCTGCAGACGGGCCTACGACTGACGGAATGCGCTCGGAAGAGGAGGAAACCGTGGCCTGCGCGGAGGGACAGTTTCTCAAAAAGAACTAGATGCGTGCAGGTCGCCCTTTTTCGGGTGAACTTTTGCCCCTCTGTCATCGGGCAGCCGGGAAATTTCGGCTTCCGGACGGGCTTCCGACAGTCGGAACGCACTCGGAACGGGTGGAAATGGAGGCCTGCGTGGAGGGACAGCGTCCAAAACAGGATTAGGTGTGCGCATTGCCCTTTTTTCCGGGCAACTTTTGCCCCTCTGCCAGCGAGGGGCTGGGAAATCCAGGTCTCCGGGCGGACCTCCGACCATTGGAACGCGCTCGGAAAGTGAGGAAACCGAGGCCTGCGCGGAGGGACAGTTTCTCAAAAAGAACAAGGTGCGCGCACGTCGCCCTTTTTTCGGGTCAACTTTTGCCCCTCTGTCATCGGGCAGCCAGGAAATCGCGGCTTCTGGGCGGGCCTCCGACAGATGGAACGCGCTCGGAACGGGCGGAAACGGAGACCTGCGTGGAGGGACAGCGTCACAAAGAGGACTAGGCATGTTCGCGTGGCCCTCTTTTCGGGGAAACTTTTGCCCCTCTGCAAGGGTGGGGCCAGGAAATCGCAGCCTCCGGCGGGTCTCCGACAGTCGGAACCCGCTCGGAACGGGCAGAAACGGAGGCCTGCGCAGAGGGACAGCGTCTCAAAGAGGACTGAGTGCGCGCGTCGCCCTCTTTTCGAGACTTCTTTTGCCCCTCTGTCAGGGTGGGGCCGCGAAATCGTGGCCTCCGGGCAGACCTCCGACCGAGGACTATGTGCGCCCGTGTCGCCCTGTTTTCGTGATAACTTTTGCCCCTCTGTCAGCGTGGGACAGGGAAATCGTGGCCTGCGCGTGGGCCTCCGACTGTAGGTTCCCGCTTGGAACGGGCGGAAACGGAGGCCTGCGCGTAGGGACAGCGTCTCAAAGAGGACTACGTGAGCGCATCGCCCTCTTTTCGAGGAAACTTTTTCCCCTCTGTCATGGTGGAGCCGTGAAATACTGGCCTGCAGACGCTCCTACAACCGAGGGAATGCGTTCGGAAGGCTCGGAAACCAGGGCCTGCGCGGAGGAACAGTTTCCCAAGGAGGACTAGGTGCGCGCGCGCCGCCCTTTTTTCAGGGGCAACTTGTGCCCCTCTGTCATTGTAGAGCCAGGAAATCGCAGCTTCCGGGCGGGCCTCCAACCGTCGGAACATGTTCGGAACGGGCGGAAATGGAGGCCTGAGCAGAGGGACAGCGTCTCAAAGAGGACTACGTTTGCGTGTCGCCCTCTTTTCGAGGCAACTTTTGCCCCACTGTCAGCGTGGGGCAGGGAAATCCCGAACTCCGGGTGGGCCTCCGTCTGTGGGAACGAACTCGGAAAGGGCGGAAACGGAGGCCAGCACAGAGGAACAGCTCCTCAAAGAGGACTAGGTGTGTCCGTGTTGCCCTTTTTTCAGGAAACTTTTGCCTCTCTGTCAGCGTGGGTCAGGGAAACGTTGGCCTCTGAAGGTCCTCTGACCATAGGAACGTGCTCGATTCGGGCGGGAACAGAGGCCTGCCTGGAGGGACAGCGTCTCAAAGAGGACTAGGTGTGTCCGGGTCGTCCTCTTTTTGAAGCAACATTTTCCCCTCTGTCATGTGGAGCCGGGGAATCCTGGCCTGCAGACGGGCCTATGACCGATGGAACACCCTCGGAAGGGGCGTAAACCGAGGCCTGCGCGGAGGGACAGCTTCTCAAAGAGGATTAGGTGCACGCGCGTCGCCCTTGTTTCGGGGCAAATTTTGCGTATCTGTCCTCGTGGAGCAGGGAAATCGCGGCCTCCGGGCATGCTTCCGTCTGTAGGAACGAGCTCGGAACGGGCAGAAATGAAAGCCTACACGGAGGGACAGCGTCTCAAAGAGGACTAGGTGCGCACGTGTCGCCCTTTTTTCGGGAGAACTTTTGCCCCTCTGTCATGGTGGAGCTGGGAAATCCCAGCCTCCGGGCAGGCTCCTTCTGTGCAATGAGCTCAGAACGGGCGGAAACGGAGGCCTGTGCTGAAGGATAGCCTCTCAAAGAGTACTAGGTGTGTCCGTGTCGCCCTCTTTTCAGGAAACTTTTGGCCCTCTGTCAGGGTGGGGCCAGAAAATTGTGGCCTCCGGGCGGGCTTCCGACAGTAGGAATGCGCTCAGAATAGGCAGATACGTAGACCTGCGTGGAGGGACAGCTTCTGAAAGAGGACTAGGTATGTCTGCGTCGCCGTCTTTCCGGGGAAACTTTTGCCCCTCTGTGAGGGTGGGGCTGGGAAATCGCAGCTTCTGGGTGGGTCTCCGACAATCGGAACGCGCATGGAACGGGCGGAAACGGAGGCCTCCGCGGAGGGACAGCGTTTCAAAGAGGATTACGTGCGGGCGTCGCCCTCTATTCGAGGCAACTTTTGCCCCTCTGTCGGCGTGGGGCCGGGTAATCCCTGCCTCCGAGCGGGCCTCCGAATGTCGGAATGCGCTCGAAACGGGCGGAAATCGAGGCCTGCGTGGAGGGATGACGTCTCAGAGAGGACTAGGTGCGCGCGTGTCGCCCTGTCTTCGGGGTAACTTTTGCCCGTCTGTCAGCGTAGGGCTGGGAAATCACTGACTCCGGGCAGGGCACCGACTGTTGGGACGCGTTCAGAACGGGCAGAAATGTAGGCCTGCGTGGAGGAACAGCGTCTCAAAGAGGACTACGTGTGCACGTCGCACGTTTATCGAGGAAACTTTTTCCCCTCTGTCGCGGTGCAGCCAGGAAATCCTGGCCTGCGGACAGGCCTACGACCGGCGGAACGCGCTCAGAAGGGGAGGAAACCGAGGCCTGAGCGGAGCGACAGTTTCTCAAAGAGGACTAGGTGAGTGCGTGTCGTCCTCTTTTCAGGAAACTTTTGGCCCTCTGTCAGGCTGGGGCCTGGAAATCGCGTCTCCGGGCATGCTTCCGACTGCAGTAACGAGCTCGGAACGGGCAGAAACGGTGGCCTGCGTGGAGGGACAGCGTCTCAAAGAGGACTTGGTGCACGTGCGTCGCTCTGTTTTCTGGGTAATATTTGTCTCTCTGTCAGCATGGGGCCGGGAAATCCCGTGTTCCGGGCGGGCCTCCAACCGTCGGAACGTATTCGGAACGGGCAGAAAAGGAGGCCTGCGGAGAGGGACAGAGTCCCGAAGAGGACTACGTGCCCCCTTCGCCCTCTATTCGAGGCAACTTTTGTCCATCTGTAACGGTGGTGCCGGGAAATCTTGGCCTCCGGGGGGCCTCCGACTGTAGGTTCGCGCTCGGTACGGGCGGAAACGGAAGCCTGTGCGGAGGGACAGTGTCTCACAGAGGACTAAGTGCGCGGGTGTCGCCCTGTTTTCATGGTAACTTTTGCCCCTCTGTCAGCTATGGGCCGGGAAATCCCAAACTTCGGGGGGCCTCCGACCGTCGGAACGCGCTCGGAACGCGCGGAAACGTAGGCCTGCGTGGAGGAACAGCGTCTCAAAGAGGACTACGTGCACGTGTTGCCCCCTTTTCGAGGCAACTTTTGCCCCTCTGTCACGGTGGAGCCGGGAAATACTGCCCTCCAGACAGGCCTACGACCGTCGGAACGTGCTCGGAAGGGGCGGAAACGGAGGCCTCCGTGTACAGACAGCGTCTCAAAGAGGACTAGGTTTGTCCGTGTCGCCCTCTTTTCGGGCAACTTTTGGCAGTCTGTCAGGGTGGGGCCGGGAAATCGCAGCATCCGGGTGGGCCTCCGACTGTAGGAACGTGCTCGGAACGGGTATAAACGGAGGCCTGCGTAGAGGGACAGCATCTCAAAGAGGACTACGTGCGTGCGACGCCCTCTTTTCGCGGAAACTTTTGCCCATCTGTCATGGTGGAACTGGGAAATCCCGGCGTCCGGGCGGGCCTCTGTTCCTCGGAACACTATCGGAACGGGCAGAAATGGACACTGGCTCAAAGGGGAATAGGTGTGTCTGTGTTGCCCTCTTTTCAGGAAACTTTTGCCTCTCCGTCAGCATGGGGCCGGGAAATACTGGCCTTTGGGCGGTCCTCCAACCGTGGGACTGCGCTCGGTACGGGCGGAAACGGAGGCCTGCGTGGAGGGACAGCGTCTCAAAGAGGACTAGGGGTGTCCGTGTCGTCCTCTTTTCGGGGCAGCTTTTGTCCCTCTGTCAGGTTGGTGCCGGGTAATTGCGGGCTCCGGGCGGGCCTCCAATCGTCATAACGTGCTTGGAACGGGTGGAGACGGAGGCCTGCGCGGAGGGACAGCGTCTCAAAGAGGACTAGGTGCGTGCACGTCACCCTGTTTTCTGGGCAACACTTGCCCCTCTGTCAGGGTGGAGCCGGGAAGTCCCGGCCTCCGGGCGGGCCTCCGACCGTCGGAACGAGTTCGGAACAGGCGGAAACGGAGGCCTGAGCAGATGGACAGCTTCTCCAAGAGGACTAGGCGCGCGCACTTCGTCCTGTTTTCGGGGTAACTTTTGCCCCTCTGTCAGGGTGGAGCCGGGAAATCCCGGGCTCCAGGCAGGCCTCTGACCGTCGGAACTCTCTTTGAACAGGTGGAAACGGAGGCCTGCGCGGAGGGACAGCGTCTCAAAAAGGACTATGTGTGTCCGTGTCGCCCTCTTTTCAGGCAACTTTTGGCCCTCTGTCAGGGTGGGGCCGGGAAATCACGGCCTCCGTGCGGGTCTCCGACTATAGGAACGCGCTCGGAATGGGGAAAAACGGAGGCCTGTGCGGAGGGACAGCATCTCACAGAAAACTAGGTGCGCGCGCATCTCCCTCCTTTCGAGGCAAATTTTGCCCTCTGTCAAGGTGGAGGTCGGGAAATCTCGGCCTCCGTGTGCGCCTCTAAACGTCGGAACACGCTCACAATTGGCGGAAAAGGAGGCCAGCGGGGGAGGACAGCATCTCCAAGAGCACTGGGTGGGCGCGCGTCGCCCTGTTTTTGGGGACACTTTTGCACTCTGTCAGGGTGGGGCCATGAAAACCCGGCCTCCGGGCAGGCCTCCGACTGTCGGAACGCGCTTGGAACGAAGGAAATGGAGGCTTGCGCGGACGGAAAGCTTCTCAAAGAGGACTAGCTGTGTCCACGTAATCCTCTTTTTGGGGCAACTTTTGCCCCTCTGTGAGGGTTGGGACGGGAAATCGCGGTCTCCGGGCGGGCCTCCGACCATCGGAATGTGCTCGGAAGGTGCGGAAAAGGAGGCCTGGAGGGAGGGACAGCATCTCAAAGAGGACTACGTGCGTCCGCGTCGCCCCCTTTTCGGTGCAACTTTTGCCCTTCTTTCAGGGAAGAGGCCGTGAAATCCCAGTCTCCGGACAGGCCTACGATCGTCGGAATGTGCTCAGAACGGGCAGAAACTGAGTCCTGCGCAGAGGGATATCGTCTCAAAGAGGACTACATGCGCGCGTCGTCCTCTTTTCGGGGCAGGTTTTGTCCCTCTGTCAGGTTGGTGCCGGGAAATCGCGGCCTCCGGGCGGTCCTCCAATCGTCATAACGCGCTTGGAACGGGCGGAGACGGAGGCAGGCGCGGAGGGACAGCGTCTCAAAGAGGACTAGGTGCGTGCATGTCACCCTGTTTTCTGGGCAACACTTGCCCCTCTGTCAGGGTGGAGCCGGGAAATCCCGGGCTCCAGGCAGGCCTCTGACCGTCAGAACTCTCTTAGAACAGTTGGAAACGGAGGCCTGCGCAGAGGGACAGCGTCTCAAAAAGGACTAGGTGTGTCCGTGTCGCCATCTTTTCAGGCAACTTTTGGCCCTCTGTCAGGGTGGGGCTGGGAAATCACGGCCTCCGTGCGGGCCTCCGACTATAGGAACGCGCTTGGAATGGGGAAAAACGGAGGCCTGTGCGGAGGGACAGCGTCTCACAGAAAACTAGGTGCGCGCGCGTCGCCCTCTTTTCGAGGCAACTTTTTCCCCTCTGTCAGGGTGGGGCCGGGAAATCGCGGCCTCCGGGCGGGCATCCGAACGTCGGAACGTGCTCGGAACGGGCGGAAACGGAGTCCTGCACGGAGGGACAGCATCCCGAAGAAGATTGGTTGGCGTGTCCCCCTATTTTCCGGGCAATTTTTGTCCCTCTGTCAGCGTGGTGCCGGGAATCGCAGCCTGCGGGCGGGCCTCCGACCGTCGGAACGCGCTCGGAATGGGCGGAAACCCAGGCCTGCGCGTAGGACAGCATCTCCAAGAGGCCTAGGCGCGCGCGTCGCCCTGTTTTTGGGGCAACTTTTGCCTCTCTGGCAATGTGCGGCCCGGATATCCCAGCCTCCCGGCAGGCCTCCAAATGTCGGCACGTGCTCGGAACGGGCGGAAACGGAGTCCTTCATGGAGGGTCAGCATCCCGAACAAGATTAGTTGCGCGTGTCGCCCTTTTTTCCGGGCAATTTTTGCCTCTCTGTCAGCGTGGGGCCGGGAAATCCAGGCCTGCGGGCGGACCTCCGACCATCGGAACGCGCTCGGAATGGGCAGAAACGGAGGCCTGCGCGGAAGGACAGCGTCTCAAAGAGGAGTATGTGTGCACGTCGCCCTATTTTTGAGGAAACTTTTGCCCCTCTGTCACAGTGGAGCCGGGAAATACTGGCCTCCAGAGTTACCAACGCCCGTCGGAACGCGCTCAGAAGGACTGGAAACGGAGGCCTCCGTGGAGGGACAGCATCTCAAAGGGGACTACGTGCGCGCGTCGCTTTTTTCAAGGCAACTTTTGCCCATCTGTGAGCGTAGGGCTGGGAAATGCCGGGCTCCGGGCATGACTCCGACCGTCGGAAGGCTCTCTGAACGGGTGGAAATGGAGGCCTGCGCATACGGACAGCGTATCAAACAGGATTGGGTGCGCTCGTCTCCCTTTTTTCCGGGCAACTTTTGCCCCTTTGTCATGGTGGGGCCGGGAAATGCCGGCATCCGGGCGGGCCTCCGACCGTCAGAACGCACTCGGTACGGGCGGAAATGGAGGCCTGCGCGGAGGGACAGTTTCTCAAAGAGGACTAGGTGTGTCCGTGTCGCCCTCTTTTCAGGCAGCTCTTGGCCCTCTGTCAGGGTGGGGCAGGGAAATCGCGGCCTCTGGGCGGCCCTCCGACTGTCGGAACGCGCTTGGAACGGGCAGAAACGGAGGCCTGCGCGGAGGGACAGCGTCTCAAAGAGGACTACGTGCGCATGTCGCCCTGGTTTCGGGAAAACTTTTGCCCCACTGTCAGCGTGGGGCAGGGGAAACACTGACTGCGGGCAGACCTCCGACCGTCGAAACCCGCTCGGAACGGGCAGAAACGGTGGTCTGCGTGGTGGGACAGCGTCTCAAAGAGGACTTGGTGCGCATGCGTCGCCCTGTTTTCAGGGTAACTTTTGCCCATCTGTCAGCATGGGGCCGGGAAATCCAGGGCTCCGGGCGGGCCTCCAACCGTCGGAACGCACTCGGAATGGGCGGAAATGGAGGCCTGCGCAGAGGGACAGCGTCCCAAAGAGGACTATGTGCGCCCGTTACCCACTTTTCGAGGCAACTTTTGCCCATCTGTCACGGTGGAGCCGGGAAATCCCGGCCTCCGGGGGGGTGGGGGCCTCCGACTGTACGTTCGCGCTCGGAACGGGTGAAAACGGATGCCTGCGTGGAGGGACAGCGTCTCAAAGAGGACTAGGTGTGTCCGCGTCGCCATTTTCGGGGTAACTTTTGCCCCTCTGTCAGGGTGGGGCTGGGAAATCACGGCGTCCTGGCCGGCCTCCGACCGTAGGAACGCGCTCTATACGGGCAGAAACGGAGGCCTGCCTGGAGGGACAGCGTCTCAAAGAGGACTAGGGGTGTCCGCGTCGTCCTCTTTTCGGGGCAGCTTTTGCCCCTCTGTCAGGGTGGGGACGGGAAATCACGGCCTCCGGGTGGGCCTCCGACTATAGGAACGCGCTCGGAACAAGCAGAAACGGAGGCCTGCGCAGAGGGACAGCGTCTCAAAGTTGACTAAGCGCGCGCGTCGCCCTCTTTTCGAGGCAACATTTGCCACTCTGTCAGGGTGGCGCCGTTAAATAGCGGCCTCCAGGAAGGCCTCCGACCGTCGGAAAGCGCTTGGAACAGGCAGAAACGGCGGCCTGCGTGGAGGGACAGCGTCTACAACAGGATTAGGTGTGCGTGTTGCCCTTTTTTCCGGGCAACATTTGCCCCTCTGCCAGCGTGGGGCTGGGAAATCCAGGTCTCCGGGAGGACCTCCGACCGTCGGAACGCGCCCGGGACGGGCAGAACTGGAGGCCTGCGTGGAGGGACAGCTTCTCAAAGAGGACTAGGTGAATGCGTGTCTCCCACTTTTCAGAAATTTGCCCCTCTGTCATGGTGCAGCCGGGAAATCCCGGCGTACGGGCGGGCATCCGACTTCGGAACACACAAGGAACTGGCGGAAAGGGAGGCCTGCGCGGAGGGACAGGGCCTCACGAGGACTAGGTGTGTCCCCGTGGCCCTCTTTTCGGGGCAACTGTTCCCCTCTGTCACGGTGGACTCAGGAAATCCCGGGCTCCGGGCGGGTCTCCAACTGTTGGAACGCTTTCGAAACGGGTGGAAACAGCTGCCAGCGTGAAGGGAAAGCGTCTCAAAGAAGACTAGGGGCGCGCGTGTCGCCCTTTTTTCGGGGAAACTATTGACCCCCTTTCAGGGAGGGGCCCAGAAATCGTAGCCTCCGGGTGTGCGTCCGACCGTCAGAATGCGCTCGGAATGGGCGTAAACGGAGACCTGCTGGGTGGGACAGCGTCTCAAAGAGGACTAGGTGCATCCGTGTCGCCCTCTTTTCAGGCAACTTTTGGCCCTCTGTCAGGGTGAGGCCGGGAAATCACGGCCTCCGGGTGGGCCTCCGACTATAGGAACGCGCTCGGAATGGGCAGAAACGGAGGCCTGCATGGAGGGGCAGCATCTCATACAGGACTAGGTGCACGTGCGTCACCCTTTTTTAAGGGCAACTTTTGCCCCTCTGTCATGGTGGAGCCGGGAAATCCTGGCCTCCGGGCGAGCCTCTGACCATCGGAACGTGCTCGGAACGGGCCGAAATGGAGGCCTGCGCGGAGGGGCAGCATCTCATACAGGACTAGGTGCACGTGCGTCACCCTTTTTTAAGGGCAACTTTTGCCCCTCTGTCAGGGTGGGGCCGTGAAAACCCGGCCTCCGGGCGGGCCTCCGACCCTCGGATTGCAATTGGAACGGGCGGAAATGGAGGCCTGCGCGGACGGAAAGCTTCTCAAAGAGGACTAGCTGTGTCCGCGTAGCCCTTTTCGGGATAACATTTGCCCCTCTGTCAGGTTGGCGCCGAGAAATCCAGGTCTTCGGGCAGGCCTCCGATCGTTGGAACGCGCTCGGAACAGGCAGAAACGGAATCCTGCGCAGAGGGACAGTGTCTCAAAGATGACTAAGCGCGCGTATCGCCCTCTTTTCGAGGCAACTTTTGCCACACTGTCAGGGTGGCGACGTCAAATCGCGGCCTCCAGGAAGGCCTCCGACCGTCGGAACGCCCGTGGAACAGGCAGAAACAGAGGCCTGAGCGGAGGGACTGTGTCTCAAAGTGAACTAGGTGTGCGCGCGTCTCCCTGTTCTCGGGGTAACTTTTGCCCCTCTGTCAGCATGGGGCCGGGAAATCGTGGCCTCCGGGAGGGCCTCCGACCATCGGAACGAGCTTGGAACGGAGGACATGGAGGCCTGCACGCAGGGACTGCGGCTCAAAAAGGACTAGGGGCGGGCGTGTCGCCCTATTATTGTGGTAACTTTTGCCCTTCTCTCAGGGTGGTGCCGGGAATTCCCGGGCTCCGGGCGGGCCTCCGACTGTAGGTTCGCGCTCGGAACGGGCAGAAACGTAGGCCTGTGCGGAAGGACAGCGTCTCAAAGAGGACTACGTGCGCCTGTTGCCGTCTTTTCGAGTGAACTTTTACCCCTCTGTCACGGTGTAGCCGGGAAATCCTGGCCTGCAGACGGGCCTACGACAGACGGAACGCGCTCGGAACGCCGGAAACGGCGGCCTGGGTGGAGGGACACCTTCTCAAAGAGGACTGAGTGCACGTGTCGCCCTCTTTTCGAGACAACTTTTGCCCCTCTCTCAGGGTGGGGCCGGGAAATCGCGGCCTCCGGGCGGGCCTCGGACCATCGGAATGCCCTCGGAACCAGTAGAAAAGGAGGCCTGCGCAGAGGGACAACGTCTCAAAGAGGACTACGTGAGCCCGTTGCCCTCTTTTCGAGTAAGCTTTTGCCCATCTGTCACTGTGGAGCCGGGAAATCCCGGCCTCCGGGGGGGCCTCCGACTGTAGGTTCGTGCTCGGAACGGGCAGAAACGTAGGCCTGCGCGGAAGGACAGCGTCTCAAAGAGGACTACGTGCCCGCGTCGCCCTCTTTTCGAGGAAACTTTTTCCCCTCTGTCACGGTGGAGCCAGGAAATCCTGGCCTGCAGATGGGCCTACGCCCGTCGGAACGCGCTTGGAATGTGCGGAAACCGAGGCCTGCACGGAGGGACAGTTTCTCAAAGAGGACTAGGTGCGCGTGCGTCGCCCTTCTTTCGGGGCAACTTTTGCCAATCTGTCAGCGAGGGGCAGGGAAATCCCGGGTGCAGGGAGGGACTCTGACCGTCGGAAAGCGCTCGGAACGTGCAGAAACGGAGGCCTGCGCAGAGGGATTCCGTATCAAAGAGGACTAAGTGCGCATGTCGCCCTCTTTTCGAGGCAACTTTTGCCCCTCTGTCAGGGTGGGGCTGGGAAATCGCGGCCTTCGGGCTGGCCTCCGATCATCGGAACGCTCTCGGAACATGCAGAAACGGAGGCGTGCGCAGAAGGACAGCGTATCAAAGAGGACTAAGTGCGCGCGTCGCCCTCTTTTCGAGGCAACTTTTGCCCCTCTGTCAGGGTGGGGCCGGGAAATCGCAGCTTCCGGGCGGGACTCCGACTGTCGAAACGCACTCGGAACGGGCGGAAACGGAGGCGTGCGTAGAGGTATAGCGTTTACAACAGGATTAGGTGCGCGCGTCGCCCTTTTTTCTGGTCAACATTTGCCCATCTGTCATCGTGGAGCCCGGAAATCGTAGCTTCCGGGCGGGCCTCCGACTGTCGAAACGCGCTCAGAACGGGCGGAAGTGGAGGCCTGCGTAGTGGGAAAGCATTTACAACAGGATTAGGTGCGTGCGTCGCCCTTTTTTCTGGGCAATTTTTGCCCATCTCTCAGCGTAGGGCCAGGAAATTCTGATCTTCGGGCGGGCCTCCGACGGTCGGAACGCGCTCGGAACGTGCAGAAACGAAGGTCTGCGCAGAGGGACAGTGTCTCAAAGAGGAGTACGTTCCCGTGTCACCCTCTTTTCGAGGCAACTTTTGCCCCACTGTCTGCGTGGGGCCGGGAAATCACTGACTCAGGGCAGACCTCCAACCGTCGGAACGCGCTCGGAACTGGCAGAAACAGTGGCCTGCATGGAAGGACAGCGTCTTAAAGAGGACTTGGTGCGTGTGCATCGCCCTCGTTTTGGGATTACTTTTGCCCCACTGTCAGCATGGGGCCGGGAAATCCCGGGCTCCGGGCGGGCCTCCGACCGTCGGAACGCTCTCGGAAAGGGCAGAAACGGAGGCCTGCACAGAGGGACAGCGTCTCAAAGAGGACTAGGCGTGCCCGTTCCCTTTTTTCGGGGCAACTTTTGCCCATGTGTCATCTTTGAGCCAGGAAATCGCGGCTTCTGGGCGGGCCTCCGCCCGTCGAAATGCGCTAGGAAAGGGCGGAAACGGAGCCCTGCGTGGAGGGACAGCGTTTACAACAGGATTAGGTGCGCGTCGCCCTTTTTTCCGGGCAACGTCTGCCCCTCTTCCAGGTTGTGGCTGGGAAATCCAGGTCTCAGGGCAGGCCTCCGACTCTCGGAACGCGCTCGGAAGGTGCGGAAACCGAGGCCTGCGTGGAGGGACAGCTTCTCAAAGAGCACTAGGTGAGTGTGTGTCTCCCTCCTTTCAGGAAATTTTGCCCCTCTGTCATGGTGGAGCTGGGAAATCCTGGCCTCCAGACGGGCCTCCGACCATCGGACCGTGATCGGAACGGGCAGGAACGGAGGACTCCGGGGAGGGACAGCGTCTCAAAGGAGACTACGTGCGCGCGTTGCCCTTTTTCCGGGATACTTTGGCCCATTGTCAGGGTGGGGCCGGGATAACCCGGCCTCCGGGCGGGCCTCCGATCATCGGAACGAGCTCGGAACGGGCCGGAACAGAGGCCTGTGCGGAGGGACAGCGTCTCACAGAAAACTAGGTGCGCACACGTCTCCCTCCTTTCGAGGCAAATTTTGCCACTCTGTCAAGAAGGAGGTCGGGAAATCGCGGCCTCCATGTGGTCCTCTAATCTTCGGAACATGCTCAGAATTGGCGGAAAAGGAGGCCTGCGCGGGAGGACAGCATCTCCAAGAGGACTGGGTGCGCGCCCGTCGCCCAGCTCTCGGGAACACTTTTGCAGCTCTGTCTGGGTGGGGCCATGAAATCCCGGCCTCCGGGCGGGCCTCCGACCATCGGAACGCACTTGGACCTGCGGAAATGGAGTCCTGCGTGGACGGAAAGCTTCTCAAAGAGGACTAGCTGTGTCCGCACAATCCTCTTTTTGGGGCAACTTTTGCCCCTCTGTGAGGGTGGGGACGGGAAATCGCGGCCTCCGGGCGGGCCTCTGACCATCGGAATGTGCTCAGAAGGTGCGGAAAAGGAGGCCTGCACGGACGGACAGCGTCTCAAGGAGGACTACGTGCGCCCGTTGCCCTCTTTTCGAGGCAGCTTTTGTCCTTCTATCAGGGTGGTGCCGGGAAATCCCGATCTTCGGGTGGGCCTCCGACTGTAGGTTCGCGTTCGGAAATGGGGGAAACGGAGGCCTGCGTGGAGGTACAGCGTCTCAAAGAGGACTAAATGTGTCCGTGTCACCCTCTTTTCAGGCAACTTTTGGCCCTCTAACAGGGTGGGGCCAGGAAATCGCGGCTCCGGGCGGGACTCCGACTGTAGGAAGCCCTCGGGACGGGCAGAAATGGTGGCCTGCGCGGAGGGGCAGCATCTCAAAGAGGACTAGGTGCGTGCGCGTCGCCCTGTTTTCTGGGCAACATTTGCCCCTCTGCCAGGGTGGAGCCGGGAAGTCCCGGCCTCCGGGCTGGTCTCCGACCGTCGGAACGAGTTCGGGCCTGGCGGAAATGGAGGCCTGCACAGATGGGCAGCGTCTCCAGGAGGACTAGGCGCGCGCACTTTGCCCTGTTTTCGAGGTAACTTTTGCCCCTCTGTCAGGGTGGAGCCGGGAAATCCCGGGCTCCAGGCAAGCCTCTGACCGTCAGAAAGCTTTAAGAACAGGCGGAAACGAAGGCCTGCACGGAGGGACAGCGTCTCACAGAAAACTAGGTGCGCGCGCGTCTCCCTCCTTTCGAGGCAAATATTGCCCCTCTGTCAAGGTGGTGGTCGGGAAATCGCGGCCTCCGTGTGGTCCCCTAAACGTCGGAACACGCTCAGAATTGGCGGAAAAGGAGGCCTGCGCGGGAGGACAGCATCTCCAAGATGACTGGGTGCGCGCGCGTCGCCCTGTTTTCGGGGACACTTTTGCACTCTTTCAGGGTGGGGCCGTTAAAACCTGGACTCTGGGCGGGCCTCCGACCGTCGGAACGCGCTTGGAACGGGCGGAAATGGAGGCTTGCGCAGACGGAAAGCTTCTTAAAGAGGACTAGCTGTGTCCGCGTAATCCTGTTTTAGGGGCAACTTTTGTCCATCTGTGAGGGTGGGGCTGGGAAATCCCTGCCTCCGGGCGGGCCTCCGACCATCGGAACGCGTTCGGAACGGGCGGAAACGGAGGCCTGCGTGGAAGGACAGCGTCTAAAAGTGGACTATGTGCGCGCGTCGCCCTATTTTTGAGGAAACTTTTGCCCCTCTGTCCCGGTGGAGCCGGGAAATACTGGCCTCCAGACTTACCAACGCCTGGAAGGACCGGAAACGGAGGCCTCCGTGGAGGGACAGCATCTCAAAGTGGACCACAGGAGCGCGGCGCCCTTTTTTCAAGGCAACTTTTGCCCATCTGTCATGGTGGATCTGGGAAATCCCGGCCCCCAGGCGGGCCTCCATTCGTCGGAACGCAATCGGAACGGGTAGATCCGTATGACTCCGCGGAGGGACAGCGTGTCAAAGAGGACTAGGTGCGTGCGCGTCACCCTCTTTTCGAGGCAACTTTTGCCCCTCTGTCAGCGTGGCGCCGGGAAATCCGGCCTCCGGGCGGGCATCCGAACGTCCGAATGTGCTCGGAACAGGCGAAAACGGAGTCCTGCGTGGAGGGACAGCATCCCGAACAAGATTAGTTGCGCGTGTCGCCCTTTTTTCCGGGCAATTTTTGTCCCTCTGTCAGCGTGGGGCCGGGACATACCGGCATGCGGGCGGGCCTCCGACCTTCGGAACGCGCTCGGAATGGGCGGAAACCCAGGCCAGCGTGTAGGGACAGCGTCTACAACAGGATTCAGTGCGTGCGTCGCCCTTTTTTCCGGGCCACTTTTGCCCCTCTGTCAGGGTGGGGCCGGGAAATCGCGGCCTCCTGGCGGTCCTCCGACCGTCAGACCACGCTTGGAACGGGCAGAAACGGAGGCCTGCGCGTAGGGACAGCGTCTCTAAGAGGACTAGGTGCGAGCGCGTCGCCCTGTTTTCGGGGCAACTTTTTCCTCTCTGTCAATGTGCGGCCTGGAAATCCCAGCCTCCGGGCTGTCCTCCGAATGTAGGAACGCGCTCGGAACCGGCAGAAACGGAGGTCTGCGTGGAGGGCTATCGTCTCAAAGAGGACTAGGTTTGTGTGTCGCCCTCTTTTCGAGGCAACTTTTGCCCCACTGTCAGCGTGGGGCCGGGAAACCACTGATTCCGGGAGGATATCCGACCGTCGGAATGCGCTCGGAATGGTCAGAAACGGTGCCCTGCGTGGAGGGACAGCGTCTCAAAGAGGATTTGGTTTGCGTGTCGCCCTCTTTTCGAGGCAACTTTTGCCCCTCTGTCAGCATGGGGCCGGGAAATCCTGGGTTCCGGGCGGGCCTCTGTCCGTCGGAACGCACGCGGAATGGGCGGAAATGGAGGCCTGTGGAGAGGGACAGCGTCCCGAAGAGGACTACATGTGCCCGTGGCCTTCTTTTCGAGGCAACTTTCGCCCTTCTTTCACGGTGGAGCTGGGAAATCCCGGCCTCTGGGGGGGCCTCCGACTGTAGGTTCTCGCTCGGAACGGGTGGAAATGGAGGCCTACACAGAGGGACAGCGTCTCTAAGAGGACTACGTGCACGCGTCGCCCTCTTTTCGCAGAAACTTTTGCCCATCTGTCACGGTGGAACCGGGAAACCCCGGCCTCCAGGCGGGCCTCCGTTCCTCGGAATGCGATCGGAACGGGCAGAAACGGGGGCCTGCGCGCAGGGTCACTGGCTGAAAGAGGAATCGGTGCGGGCGCGTCGCCTTGTTTCTGGGGTAACTTTTGCTCCTCTGTCAGGGTGGGGCCGGGAAATCGTGGCCTCCGGGCGGGCCTCTGATCGTCAGAACGCGATCAGAACGGGCGGAAACCGAGTCCTGCGCGGAGGGACAGCATCTGAAAGAGGACTACGTGCGCCCGTTGCCCTCTTTTCGAGGCTGCTTTTGTCCCTCTGTCAGGGTGGTGCCGGGAAATCCCGGTCTTCGGGCGGGCCTCCGACTGTAGGTTCGCGCTCGGAACGGGGTTAAACGGAGGCCTGCACAGAGGGACAGCGTCTCAAAGACGACTAAGTGCACGCGTTGCCCTCTTTTCCAGGCAACTTTTACCCCTCTGACAGGGTGGGGCCGGGAAATCCCGGAATTTGGGCACGCCTTCGACAATTGGAACGTGCTCGGAACGGGCAGAAAAGGAGGCCCACGCAGTGGGACAGCAATCCAAAGAGGACTAGGTGTGTCCTTGTCGCCCTCTTTTCAGGCAACTTTTGAACCTCTATCAGGATGGGGCCAGGAAATCGCGGCCTCTGGGTGGGCCTCCGACTGTAGGAAGCCCTCGGGGCGGGCAGAACCGGTGTCCTGCGCGGAGGGGCAGCGTCTCAAAGAGTTCTACGTGCGAGCGTCGCCCACATTTCGAGCCAACTTATGCCTCTCTGTCACTGTGGAGCTGGGAAATCCTGCCCTGCAGACTGGCCTACGACCGTCGGAACGCACTCGGAAGAGGCGGAAACGGAGGCCTCTGCAGAGGGACAGCGTCTCAAAGAGGACTAGATGTGTCCGTGTCACCCTCTTTTCTGGCAACTTTTGGCAGTCTGTCAGCGTGGGGCCGGGAAATACTGGCCTTTGGACTGTCCTCCGACAGTCGGACTGTGCTCGGTACGGGCGGAAACGGAGGCCTGTGTGGAGGGACAGTGTCTCAAAGAGGACTAGGGGTGTCTGCGTCGTCCTCTTTTCGGGGAAGCTTTTGTCCCACTGTCAGGGTGTTGCTGGGAAATCCCGGCCTCCGGGCGGGCCTCCGACCGTCGGAACGAGCTCGGAATGGGCAGAAACTGAGGCCTGCGCAGAGGGACAGCGTCTCCAAGAGGACTAGGCGTGCGCACTTCGCCCTGATTTCAGGGTATCTTTTTCCCCTCTGTCAGGTTGGTGCCTGGAAATTGCCGTCTCGGGGCGGGCCTCCGACCGTCATAACGCTCTTTGAACGGGCAGAAACGGAGGCTTGCGCGGAGGGACAGCGTCTCAAAGAGGACTAGGTGCGTGCGCGTCGCCCTGTTTTCTGGGCAACATATGCCCCTCTGTCAGGGTGGACCCGGGAAGTCCCGGACTCCGGGCGGGCCTCCGACCGTCGGAATGAATTCGGAACTGGCGGAAACGGAGGCCTGCGCAGATGGACAGCGTCTCCAAGAGGACTAGGCGCGTGCACTTCGCCCTGTTTTCGGGGTAGCTTTTGCCCCTCTGTCAAGGGGGAGCCGGGAAATCCCGGGCTCCAGGCAGGCCTCTGAGCATCGGAACGCGCTTAGAACAGGCGGAAACGGAGGCCTGCGCGGAGGGACAGCGTCTCAAAGAGGACTAGGTGTGTCCGTGTTGCCCTCTTTTCAGGCAACTTTTGGCCTTCTGTCAGGGCGGGGCCGGGAAATCACGGCCTCCGGGCGGGCCTCCGACTATATTAACGCGCTCGGAATGGGCAGAAATGGAGGTCTGCGCAGAGGGGAAGCATCTCATACCGGACTAGGTGCACGTGCTTCACCCTTTTTTGGGGGCAACTTTTGCCCCTCTGTCATGGTGGAGCCGGGAAATCCCGGCCTCCGGGCAAGCGTCCGTCCATCGGAACGCGCTCGGAACGGGCCGAAATGGAGGCCTGCACGGAGGGACAGCGTCTCACAGAAAACTAGGTGCGCGCGTGTCTCCCTCCTTTCGAGGCATATTTTGCCCCTCTGTCAAGGTGGAGGTCGGGAAATCGCGGCCTTGTGTGGGCCTGTAAATGTTGGAACACCATCAGAATTGGCGGAATAGGAGTCCTGTGCGGGAGGACAGCATCTCCAAGATGACTGGGTGATTGCGCGTCGCCCTGTTTTCGGGGACACTTTTGCCTCTCTGTCAGGTTGGGGCAGTGAAAACCCGGCCGCCGGGCGGGCCTCCGACCATCAGAACGCTATTTAGAACGGGCGGAAATGGAGGCCTGCGCGGACGGAAAGCTTCTCAAAGAGGACTAGCTGTGTCCGCGTAATCCTCTTTTCAGGGCAACTTTTGCCCCTCTGTGAGGGTGGGGACAGGAAATCGCAGCCTCCGGGCGGGTCTCCGACCGTCGGAACGTGCTCGGAACGGACTTAAACGGAGGCCTGCGCGGAGGGACAGCGTCTCAATGAGGACTAGGTGTGCCCGTGTCGCCCTGATTTCAGGCAACTTTAGCCCATCTGTGAGGGTGGGGCCGGAAAATCTTGACCTCTGGACAGTAATCCGAATGTAGGAACACGCTCGGAATGGGCAGAAACGAAGGCCTGCGCGGAGGGACAGCGTCTCAAAGAGGACAACGTGCGGGCGTCGTCCTCTATTTGAGGCAACTTTTGCCCCTCTGTCAGCGTGGGGCCGGGAAATCCCTGCCTCCGGGCGGGCCTCCGACCGTCGGAACGCACTCGGAACGGGCGGAAACGGATGCCTACCTGGAGGGACAGTGTCTACAACAGGATTATGTGCGCGTCTCACCCTTTTTTCTGGGGAACTTTTGTCCCTCTGCCTGGGTGGTGCTGGGAAATCTAGGTCTCCGGGCGGGCCTCCAACCGTCGGAAAGCGCCCGGAACGGGCAGAAACAGTGCCTGCGTGGAGGGACAGCTTCTCAAAGAGGACTAGGTGAGTGCGTGTCGCCCTCTTTTCAGGAAACTTTTGCCTCTCTGTCATCATGGGGCCGGGAAATCCTGGCCTTTGGGCAGGCCTCCGACCGTCGGAATGTGCGCGTTACGGGCAGAAACGGGGGCCTGCGCAGAGGGACAGCGTCTCAAAGAGGACTGGGTGTGCGTGCATTGCCCATTTTTCGTGGCAACTTTTGCCCCTCTGTCATGGTGGAGCGTGAAGTCCCGGCCGCCGGGCGGGCGTCCGACCATCGGAACGCACTTGGAACGGACGGAAACGGAGGCCTGCGCTAAATGTTAGCCTCTCAAAGAGTACTAGGTGTGTCCGTGTCGCCCTCTTTTCAGGAAACTTTTGGCCCTCTGTCAGGGTGGGGCCAGAAAATCGCGGCCTCCGGGCGGGCTTCCGACTGTAGGAACGCACTCGGAATGGGCAGAAACGGTGGCCTGCACGGAGGGATAGCATCTCAAAGAGGATTATGTGCGCGCGTGGCCCTCTTTTTGAAGCAAATTTTGCCCCTCTGTCACTTTGGAGCCGGGAACTACATGCCTCCAGACGGGCATACGACTGTCGGAACGCGCTCGGCAGGGCTGAAACGGAGACCTGCGTGGAGGGACAGCGTCTCAAAGAGGACTAGGTATGTCCGCGTCGCCCTCCTTCCGGGGAAACTTTTGGCCCTCTGTCAGGGTGGGGCCGGGAAATCTTGGCCTCTTGACCGTCCTCCGAATGTAGGAACACGCTCGGAACGGGCACAAACGGAGGCCTGCACGGAGGGACAGGGTCTCAAAGAGGACTACGTGCGGGTGTCGCCCTCTATTCGAGGCAACTTTGCCCATCTGACATGGTAGAACCAGGAAATCCATGCCTCCAGGCGGGCCTCCTTTCGTCGGAACGCGCTCGGAACGGACAAAAACGGAGGCCTGAACGGAGGGACAGCGTCTCAAAAGGACTAGGTGCACGCGCGTCGCCCACTTTTCGAGGCAACTTTTGCCCCTCTGTCGGCATGGGGCCGGGTAATCCCTGCCTCCGGGTGGGCCTCCGACCGTCGGAATTCACTCGGAACAGGGCGAAATGGAGGCCTGCGTGGAGGGACAGCGTCTCAAAGAGGACTGGGTGCGTCGCCCTGTTTTAGGGGTAACTTTTGCCACTCTGTCAGAGTGGGGCCGGGAAATCCCAGCCTCCGGGGGTGCCTCCGACTGTAGGTTCAGGCTCGGAACGGGCACAAACGGAGGCCTGCACGGAGGGACAGCGTCTCAAAGAGGATTATGTGTGCCCTGTCGCCCTCTTTTCCGGCAACTTTTGGCCCACTATCAGGGTGGGGCTGGGAAATCGCGGCCTCCGGGTGGGCCTCCGACTGTGGGAAGCGCTCGGGACGGGCAGAAAAGGAGGCCTGCATGGAGGGACAGCGTCTCAAAGAGGACTACGTGCGCGTGACACCCTCTTTTCGAGGCAACTTTTGCCCCTCTGTCAGCATGCGGCCGGGAAATCCCAGGCTCCGGCGGGACTCCGACCATTGGAACGCGCTCGGAACGGGTGGAAACGGAGGCCTGCGCGGAGGGACAGCGTCTTAATGAGGACTAGGAGTGTTCGTGTCGCCCTCACTTCAGGCAACATTTGACCCCCTGTCAGGGTGGGGCCGGGAAATCTTGGCCTCTAGACAGTCGTCCACATGTAGGAACACGCTAGGAACAGTCGGACACGTAGGCCTGGGCGGAGGGACAGCGTCTGAAAGAGCACTACGTGCGGGCGTCGCCCTCTATTCGAGGCAACTTTTGCCACTCTGTCAGCGTGGGGCCGGGAAATCATGGCCTTCGGGCGGGCCTCCGACCATAGGAACGCACTCAGAATGGACAGAAACGGAGGCCTGCGCGGAGGGGTAGCATCTCATACAGGACTAAGTGCACATGCGTCACCCTTTTTTGGGGGCAATTTTTGCCCCTCTGTCATGGTGGAGCCAGGAAATCCCGGCCTCTGGGCGAGGCTCCGACCGTCGGAACGCACTCGGAACAGGCCAAAACGGGGGCTTGCGTGTAGGGACAGGGTCTCACCGAAAATTAGGTGCGCACATGTCTCCCTCCTTTCGAGGCAAATTCTGCCCCTCTGTCAAGGTGGAGGTCAGGAAATCGTGGCTTCCGTGTGGTCCTCTAAATGTCGGAACACGCTCAGAATTGGCGGAAAAGGAGGCCTCCGCGGGAGGACAGCATCTCCAAGAGGACTGGGTGCGCGGGCGTCGCCCTGTTTTCGGGTACACTTTTGCACCTCTGTCAGGGTGGGGCCATGAAATCCCGGCCTCCGGGCTGGACTCCGACCGTCGGAACGTGCTTGGAACGGGCGGAAATGGAGGCCTGCGTGGACAGAAATCTTCTCAAAGAGGACGAGCTGTGTCCGCGTAATCCTCTTTTCAGGAAACTTTTGCCTCTCTGTCAGCGTGGTGCCGGGAAATACTGGCTTTTTGGCGGGCCTCCGACCGTCGGAATCGCTCGGTACAGGCAGAAATGGGGGTGTGCGCAGAGGGCCAGCGTCCCAGAGAGGATTAAGTGTGCGCGTCGCCCTCTTTTCGAGGCAACTTTTGCCCCTCTGTCAGGGTGGGGACGGGAAATCCCGGTCTTCGGGCAGGCCTCCGACCGTCGTAACGCGCTGGGTACAGGCGGAAATGGAGGCCTGCGTGGACTGAAAGCTTCTCAAAGAGGACTAGCTGTGTCCGCGTCACCCTCTTTTCGAGGTAAATTTTGCCCCTCTGTCAGGGATGGCCCGGGAAATCACGGCCTCCGGGTGGGCCTCCGACCGTAGGAATGCGCTTGATACGTGCGGAAACGGAGGCCTGCCTGGAGGGACAGCATCTCAAAGAGGATTGGGTGTGTCCGCTTCGTCCTATTTTCGGGGCAGCTTTTGCCCCTCTGTCAGGTTGTCGCCGGGAAATCCAGATCTTCGGGCAGGCCTCCGCCTGTCGGAATGCGCTTCGAATGGGCAGAAACGGAGGCCTGCGCGGAGGGACAACATC
>NW_025335513.1:156550-183129 GCF_004798865.1 Varanus komodoensis
GAAACGGAGGCCTGCGAGCAGGGACAGCGGCTCAAAGAGGACTAGGGTCGGGCGCGTCGCCCTGTTTTTGGGGTAACTTTTGCCCCTCTGTCAGGGTGGGGCCGGGATATCGCGGCCTCCAGGCGGGCCTACGACCGTCGGAACGCGCTCGGAACGGGCGGAAACGGAGGCCTGCGTGGAGGGACAGCGTCTACAACAGGATTAGGTGCACGCGTCTCCCTTTTTTCCGGGCACCTTTTCCCCTCTGCCAGGTTGGGCCTGGGAAATCCAGGTCTCCGGGCGGGCCTCCCACCGTCGGAACGTGCCCGGAACGGGCGGAAATGGAGGCCTGCGTGGAGGGACAGCTTCTCAAAGAGGACTATGTGAGTGCATGTCGCCCTCTTTTCAGGAAACTTTTGCCTTCTGTCAGGGTGGGGCAAGGAAATCGCCGCCTCCGGGCATGCTTCCGACTGCAGGAACGAGCTCGGAACGGCCATAAACGGAAGCCTGCGCTGAGGGACAGCTTCTCAAAAGGACTAGA
Source organism: Varanus komodoensis (assembly GCF_004798865.1). NCBI lineage: Eukaryota > Metazoa > Chordata > Lepidosauria > Squamata > Varanidae > Varanus > Varanus komodoensis. The sequence goes on from NW_025335513.1 coordinate 157,071, forward strand.
TGCGCGCGGGTCGCCCTTTTTTTGGGACAACTTTTGCCCCTCTGTCATGGTGGAGCTGGGAAATCCCGGCTTCCGGGCGGGCCTCCGACCATCGGAACGAGCTCGGAACGGGCGGAAAAGGAGGCCTGTGCAAAGGGAGAACTTCTCAAAGAGGACTAGGTGTGTCCGTGTTGCCCTCTTTTCAGGAAGCTGTTGCCTGTCTGTCAGCGAGGTGCCGGGAAATCCTGGCCTTTGGGCGGGTCTCCGACCGTCGGAATGCGCTCGGAAGGGGCAGAAACAGAGGCCTGCGTGGAGGGACAGCGTCTACAACAGGATTAGGTGCACGCGTCACCCTTTTTTCCGGGCAACATTTGCCCCTCTGCCAGGTGGGGCTGGGAAATCCAGGCCTCCGGGTGGGCCTCTGACTATTGGAGCGCGCCCAGAACGGGTGGAAATGGAGGCCTGCGCAGAGGGACAGCTTTTCAAAGAGGACTAGGTTTGTCCGTGTTGCCCACTTTTCAGGAAATTGTTGCCTCTCGGTCAGCGTGGAGCCGGGAAATCATGGCCTTTGGGTGGGCGTCCGACCGTTGGAATGCGCTCGGTACAGGTGGAAACGGAGGCCTGCGTGGAAGGAGAGCGTCTCAAAGAGGACTAGGTGTGTCCGCGTCGCCCTTTTTTGGGATAACTTTTGCCCCTCTGTCAGGGTGGGGCCGGGAAATCGCGGCCTCCGGGAAGGCCTCCGACTGTAGGAACGTGCTCGATACGGGTGGAAACGGAGACCTGCCTGGAGGGACAGCGTCTCAAAGAGGACTAGGAGTGTCTGCGTCGTCCTCTTTTCGGGGCAGCTTTTGCCCCTCTGTCAGGGTGGGGCCGGGAAAACCCGGTCTCGGGCGGGCCTCCGTTCATCGGAACGCGCTTGGAAAAAGCAGAAACGGAGGCCTGCACAGAGGGACAGCGTCTCAAAGATGACTAAGTGCGCTCGTCGCCCGTTTTCGGGGAAACTTTTGCCCCTCTGTCCGGTTGGGGCCAGGAAATCGCGGCCTCCGGGCGGGCCTCTGACCGTCGGAACGCGCTCGGAACAGGTGGAAACGGTGGCCTGCGCTTAGGGACAGGGTATCAAAGAGGAATAGGTGCGCGCGCGTCGCCCTGTTTTCGGGGCAACTGTTGCCCCTCTGTCAGCATGGGACCGGGAAATCGTGGCCTCCGGGCGGGCCTCTGACCATCGGAACGCGCTTGGAAAGGGCGGAAACGGAGGCCTGCGCGGAGGGACAGGGTATCAAAGAGGAATAGGTGCGCGCGCGTCGTCCTCTTTTCCGGGCAACTTTCGCCCCTCTGCCAGTGTGGGTCTGGGAAATCCAGGTCTCCGGACGGGCCTCCGACCATCGGAACGCGCCCGGAACGTGCATAAATGGAGGCCTGAGCGGAGGGACAGCGTCTCAAAGAGGACTAGGTGTGTCCGCGTCGTCCTTTTTTCGGGGCAACTTTTGCCCCTCTGTCAGGGTGGGCCCGGGAAATCCCGGTCTCGGGCGGGCCTCCGATCGTCGGAACGCGCTCGGAACAAGCAGAAACGGAGGCCTGCACAGAGGGACAACGTCTCAAAGATGACTCAGTGCGCGCGTCGCCCTCTTTTCGAGGCAACATTTGCCCCTCTGTCAGGCTTGGGCCAGGAAATCCAAGCCTCCGGGTGGGCCTCCGAACGTAGGAACGCGCTCGGAACGGGCAGAAATGGAGGTCTGCGTGGAGGGATATCGTCTCAAAGATGACTACGCGCGCACGTCGCCTTCTTTTCTAGGGAACTTTTGCCCCTCTGTCAGGGTGGAGCCGGGAAATCCCGGGATCTGGGCGGGCCTCCGACCGTCGGAACAGGCAGAAATGGAGGCCTGCGCAGAGGGAAAGCGTCTCAAAGAGGACTACGTGCGTCCGCGTCGCCCTCTTTTCAGGCAACTTTTGTCCCTCTTTCAGGGAGGGAGCCGGGAAATCGCGGACTCCGGGCAGGCATCCGAACGTCGGAACGTGCTCGGAACGGGCGGAAACGTAGTCCTGCGCGGAGGGACAGCATCCCGAACAAGATTAGTTGCACGTGTCACCCTTTTTTCTGGGCAATTTTTGTCCCTCTGTCAGCGTGGGGCCGGGAAATCCCGGCCTTCGGGCGGGCCTCCGACCGTCGGAACACGCTCGGAATGGGCGAAAACAGAGGCCTGCGCGTAGGGATAGCGTCGCCAACAGGATTAAATGCGCGCGTCCCCCTGTTTTCGGGGCAACTTTTGCCCCTCTGTCAGCGTGGGGCCGTGAAATCGCGGCCTGCGGGCAGGACTCCGACAGTTGGAACGCGCTCGGAATGGGCGGAAATGGAGGCCTGCGCAGAGGGAAAGCGTCTCAAATAGGACAAGGTGTGCGCAGGTCGCCCTCCTTTCGGTGCAACTTTTGCTTCTCTGTCACAGTGGGCCCGGGAAATCCCAGCCTCCGGGCGGGCCTCCAAGCGTCGGAACGCGCTTGGAACGGGCGGAAACGGAGGCCTGCGAGCAGGGACAGCGGCTCAAAAAGGACAAGGGGTGGGCGCATCGCTCTGTTTTTGGGGTAACTTTTGCTCCTCTGTCAGGGTGGGGCCGGGAAATCCAGGTCTCCGGGCGGGCCTCTGAACATCGGAACGCGCCCAGAACGGGCGGACATAGAGGCCTGCATGGAGCGACAGCTTCTCATAGAGGACTAGGTGAGTGCGTGTCGCCCACTTTTCAGGAAACTATTCTCCCTCTGTCAGGGTGGGGCCAGGAAATTGCGGCCTCCAGGCTTGTATCCGACTGCAGGAACAAGCTCGGAACGGTTCGAAACGGAGGTATGCGCAGAGTGACAGCTTCTCAAAGAGGACTAGGTGTGTCCGTGTTGCCCTCTTTTCAGGAAACTTTTGCCTCTCTGTCAGTGTGGGGCCGGGAAATACTGGCCTTTGGGCGGTCCTCCGACCGTCGGACTGCTCTGGGTACGGGCGGAAACAGAGGCCTGTGCAGAGGAGCAGCGTCTCAAAGAGGACTAGGTGTGTCCGCGTCGCCCTTTTTCGTGATAACTTTTGCCGCTCTGTCAGGGTGGGTCAGGAAATCGCGGCCTCTGGGCGGGCCTCCGACCGTAGGAATGCGTGCGATACGGGCGGAAACGGAGGCCTGCCTGGAAGGACAGCGTCTCAAAGAGGACTGGGTTTGTCCGTGTCTTCCTCTTTTTGCCCCTCTGTCAGCATGGGGCCGGGAAATCCCGGGCTCCGGGCGGGCCTCCGACCGTCGGAATGAGCTTGGAACGGGCGGAAACAGAGGCCTGCGTGCAGGGACACCAGCTCAAAGAGGACTAGGTGTGGGAGCGTAGCCCTGTTTTTGGGGTAACTTTTGCCCAACTGTCAGGGAGGGGCCGGGAAATCGCGGCCTACAGACGGGCCTAATACTGACAGAACACCCTCGGAAGGGGCGGAAACCAAGGCGTGCGTGGAGGGACAGCTCCTCTAAGAGGATTCGGTGCACGCGCGTCGCCCTCTTTTCGAGGTAACTTTTGCTCCTCTGTCAGGTTGCGCCAGGAAATCGCAGCCTTCGGGCGAGCCTCCGACCATCGGAACGCGCTCGGAATGGGCAGTAACGGAGGCCTGTGCAGAGGGACAGCGTCTCAAAGAGGATTTAGTTCACGTGTCCCCCTCTTTTCGAGGAAACTTTTGCCCCACTGTCAGCGTGGGGCCAGGAAATCACTGGCTCTGGGCGGACCTCCGACCGTCGGAATGTGCTCGGAACGGGCAGAAACAGTTGCCTGCATGGAGGGACAGCGTCTCAAAGAGGACTTGGTGCGTGTGCGTCGCCCTGTTTTCGGGAATACTTTTGCCCCTCTGTCAGCATGGGGCCGGGAAATTCTGGGCTCCGGGCGGGCCTCCGACCATCGGAACGCACTCAGAACGGGCGGAAACGGAGGCCTGCGCAGAGGGACAGCATCTCAAAGAGGACTACGAGCGCCCCTTGCCCACTTTTCGATGCAACTTTTGCCCATCTGTCACGGTGGAGCCGGGAAATGCTGTCCTGCCAATGGGCCTACGACCGACGGAACACCCTCGGAAGGGGCGGAAACCGAGGCCTGCGCGGGGGGACAACTTCTCAAAGAGGACTAGGTGCACGCGCGTCGCCCTTTTTTCGGGGCAACTTTTGCCCCTTTGTCAGGGTGGTGCCGAGAAATCGCGGCCTTCGGGCGGGCCTGCGACTGTAGGATCGCGGTCAGAACTGGCGGAAATGGAGGCCTGCGCGGAGGGACAGCCTCTCAAAGAGGACTACGTACGTGCGTCGCCCTGTATTCAGGACAACTTTTGCCCCTCTGTCAGCATGGGGCCGGGAAATCCCGGGCTCCGGGCGGGCCTCCGACTGTAGGTTCGCGCTCGGAACGGGCGGAAACGGAGGCCTGCGCGTAGGGACAGCGTCTCAAAGAGGCTGAGTGCACGCGTCGCCCTCTTTTCGAGGCTACATTTGCCCCTATGTCAGCGTGCGGGCGGGAAATCACTGACTCCGGGCAGGGCTCCGACCGTCGGAATGCACCCGGAACGGGCGGAAGCGGAGGCCTGCGCAGAGGGACAGTGTCTCAAAGAGGACTACGAGCGCCCGTTGTCCTCTTTTCGAGGCAACTTTTGCCCATCTGTCACGGTGGAGCCGGGAAATCCCGGCCTCCAGGGGGGCCTCCGACTGGAGGTTTGCGCTCGGAACGGGCGGAAACGGAGGCCTGCGCAGAGGGACAGAGTCTCAAGGAGGAATATGTGCGCGCTTCGCTCTCTTGTCGGGGAAATTTTTCCCTTCTTTCACGGTGGAGCCAGGAAATCCTGGCCTGCAGACCAAGGGAACACATTCGGAAGGTGCGAAAAAAGAGGCCTGCGCGGAGGGACAGTTTCTCAAAGAGGACTAGGTGCGCGCACGTCGCCCTTTTTTCGGGGCAACTTTCACCCCTCCGCCAGGGTGGGCCTGGGAAATCCAGGTTTCCGGACGGGCCTCCGATCGTCGGAATGTGCCCGGAAATGGCAGAAATGGAGGCCTGCATGGAGGGACAGCTTCTCAAAGAGGACTAGGTGAGTGTGAGTGGCCCTCTTTTCAGGACACTTCTGGCCCTCTGTCAGGGTGGGGCAAGGAAATCGCGGCCTCCGAGCATGCTTCCGACTGCAGGAACGAGCTCGGAAAGGGCAGAAATGAAAGCCTACGCGGAGGGACAGCGTCTCAAAGAGGACTAGGTGCGCGCGTGTCGCCCTTTTTCGGGACAACTTTTGCCCCTCTGTCATGGTGGAGCTGGGAACTCCTAGCCACCGGCGGGCCTCCGTCTGTGGGAACGAGCTCGGAACGGGTGGAAACGGAGGTCTGCGCAGAGGAACAGCTTCTCAAAGAGGACTAGGTGTGTCCGTGCTGGCCTCTTTTCAGGAAACTTTTGCCTCCCAGTCAGTGAGGGGCCGGGAAATCCTGGCCTTTGGGCGGGCCTCCGACCGTCGGAATGCGCTCGGTACAGGCAGAAATTGAGTCTTGCGTGGAGGGACAGAGTCTCAAAGAGGACTGGGTGTGTCCGCGTCAACCTGTTTCGGGATAACATTTGCCCCTCTGTCAGGGTCGGGCCGGGAAACCTCGGCCTCCGGGCGGGCCTCTGACCGTGGGCACGCGCTCGATACGGGCGGAAATGGAGGCCTGCCTGGAGGGACAGCGTCTGAAAGAGGACTAGGTGTGTCCGGGTTGTCCTGTTTTCGAGGCAACTTTTGCCCCTCTGTCTGCATAGGGCCGGGAAATCTCTGGCTCCGGGCGGGCCTCCAACCGTCGAAACACTTTCGGAACGGGCGGAAACGGAGGCCTACGTAGAGGGACAGCGTTTACAAAAGTATTAGGTGCGCACGTCGCCCTTTTTTCCGTGCAACTTTTGCCCCTCTCTCAGCGTGGGGCCGGGAAATCCCGGTCTTCGGGCTGGCCTCCGACCGTCGGAAGTGGCTCGGAACGGGCAGAAACGGAGGCCTGCGCAGAAGGACAGAGTATCAAAAAGGACTAAGTGCGCGCGTCGCCCTCTTTTCGAGGTAACTTTTGCCCCACTGTAAGCGTGGGGCCGGGAAATCACTGACTCCCGGCGTACCTCCGACCGTCGGAACGTGCTCAGAACGGGCAGAAACAGTGGCCTGCATGGATGGACAGCGTCTTAAAGAGGAATTGGTGCGTCTGCGTCGCCCTGGTTTCGGGATTACTTTTGCCCCTCTGTCAGCATGGGGCCGGGAAATCCCGGGTTCCGGGCGGGCCTCCGACCGTCGGAACGCACTCGGAACGGGCAGAAACGGAGGCCTGCCCTGAGGGACTGAGTCTCAAAGAGGACTACGCGTGTCCGTTGCCCTTTTTTCGGGGCAACTTTTGCCCATCTGTCATCGTTGAGCCAGGAAATCGCGGCTTCCGGGAGGGCAACCGACAGTCGAAACGCGCTCGGAATGGGCGGAAACGGAGGCCTGCGTGGAGGGATAGCATTTACAGCAGTCTTAGGCACGCGACGCCCTTTTTTCTGGGCAACTTTTGCCCCTCTTCCAGGTTGGGGCTGGGAAATCCAGGTCTCCGGACGGACCTCCGACCGTCGGAACGTGCCCGGTACGGGCAGAAATGGAGGCCCGCGTGAGGGACAGCTTATCAAAGAGGACTGGGTGAGTGCGTGTGGCCCTCTTTCAGGAAACTTTTGGCCCTCTGTCAGGGTGGGTCCAGGAAATCGTGGCCTCCGGGCATGCTTCCACCTGCAGGAACGAGCTCGTAACGGGCAGAAATGAAATCCTACGAAGAGGGACAGCGTCTCAAAGAGGACTAGGTGCGCGCGTGTCGCCCTTTTTTCGGGACAACATTTGCCCCTCTGTCATGGTGGAGCTGGGAAATCCCAGCCTCCGGGCGGGCCTCCGTCTTTGGGAACGAGCTCGGAATGGGCAGAAACGGAGGCCTGCGCAGAGGAACAGCTTCTCAAAGAGGACTAGATGTGTCCGTGTTGCTCTTTTTTCATGAAACATTTCCCTCTCTGTCAGCATGGGGCTGGGAAACCTCGGCCTCCGAAGGGCCTCCGACCGTAGGAACACGCTCGATACGGGTGGAAACAGAGGCCTGCCTGGAGGAACATCGTCTCAAAGAGGACTAGGTGTGGCCGGGTCGTCCTCTTTTCGAGGCAACTTTTGCCCCTTGTCAGTGTGGGGCCAGGAAATCACTGACTCCGGGCGGGCCTCCGACTGTCGGAACGTGCTCAGAATGGGCAGAAACTGAGGCCTGCATGGAGGGACATCATCTCAAGGATGACTTGGTGCGCGAGCGTCGTCCTGTTTTCGGGGTAACTTTTGCTCCACTGTCAACGTTGGACCGGGAAATCCCAGCTCCGGGCGGGCCTCCGACCGTCGAAAAACGCTCGGAACAGGTGGAAACTGAGGCCTACGTGGAGGGACAGCGTCTCAAAGAGGACTACGTTCGCGCGTCGCCCTCTTTTCGAGGCAAATTTTGCCCCTCTATCAGCGTGCGGCCAGGAAATCACTGACTCCGGGCAGGCCTCTGACCGTTGGGACACACTCGGAACGGAGGCCTGGGAAAGCATCTCAAAGAGGACTACGTTCACGCGTCGCTCTCTTTTCGAGGCAACTGTTGTCCCTCTGTCAGTGTGGGGCCGGGAAATCACTGAGACCGGGCAGACCTCCGCCCATCGGAACGCGTTTGGAACGGGCAGAAACACTTGCCTGCGTGGAGGGACAGCGTCTCAAAGAGGACTTGCTGTGCGTGCGCCGCCCTTTATTCGGGGCATCTTTTGCCCCTCTGTCATCGTGGAGACGGAAAATCGCGGCTTCCGTGCGGTCCTCCGACCGTCGAAACGCGCTCGGAACGGGCGGAAACGGAGGCCTGCGTGGACAGACAGCGTCTACAACAGGACTATGTGCGTGCGTCGCCCTCTTTTCGAAGCAACTTTTGTCCCTCTGTAAGGGTGGGGCCAGGAAATCGCGGCCTTCGGGCGGGCCTCCAACCATCGGAACGCGCTCGGAACGTGCAAAAACGGAGGCCTGCACAGAGGGACAGCGTCTCAAAGCGGACTACGTTCGCGCTTCGCCCTCATTTCGAGGCAACATTTGCCCATCTGTCATGGTGGAGCCGGGAAATCCTGGCCTGCAGACGGGCCTACGACTGACGGAACGCGCTCGGACGGGGCGGAAACCAAGGCGTGCACAGGGGGACAGTTTCTCAAAGAGGACTAGGTGCGCGCGTTGCCCTTATTTCGGGGCAACTCGGTGCGCGTACGTCGCCCAGTTTTCGGGGTAATTTTTGCCCCTCTGTCAGCGTGGAACCGGGAAATCCCAGCTTCAGAGTGGACCTCCGACTGTCGGATCGCGCTCAGAACGGGCGGAAAAGGAGGCCTACATGGAGGGACAGCGTCTACAAAAGGATTAGGTGCACGCGTCGCCCTTTTTGCCGGTCAACTTTTGACCCTCTGCCAGGGTGGGGCTGGGAAATCCAGGTTTCGGGGCGGGCCGCCGACCATTGGAACGCGCCCGGAATGGGCGGAAACGGAGGCCTGCGCAGAGGGAAAGAGTCTCAAAGAGGACTTGGTGCGCGTGCGTCGCCCTGTTTTCGCGGTAATTTTGCCCCTCTGTCAGCATGGGGCCGGGAAATCCTGGCCTTTGGGCGGTCCTCCGACCGTCGGAATGCGCTCAGTACGGGCGGTAACGAACCCCTGCGTGGAGGGACAGAGTCTCAACTGGGACTAGGTGTTTCCGCGTCGACCTTTTTTGGGGAAGCTTTTGCCCCTCTGTCAGGGTGGGGCCGGGAAATCCCGGTCTTTGGGCAGGCCTCCGAACGTCGGAACGCGCTCGGAACAGCCAGAAGCGGAGGCCTACGCAGAGGGACAGCGTCTCAAAGAGGATTAAGTGTGTGTGTCGCCCTTTTTTCGAGGCAATTTTATTTATATATTTATATATTTATTTATTTAAACATTTTTATGCCGCCCCATTTGCCGAAGCCTCAGGGCGGCTCACATCATTGCCCCTCTGTCAGGGTGGGGCTGGAAATCCCGGCCTCCGGGCGGGCCTCCGTCCGTCGGAACGCGCTTGGAACGGCGAAACGGAGGCCTGCGCGGAGGGAGAGTGTCTCAAAGAGGACTAGGTGCGGGCCCATGGCCCTATTTTCGGGGCATCTTTTGCCCCACTGGCAGGATTGGGGTTGGAAATCCCAGTCTCCGGGCAGGCCTCCGACCGTCGGAATGCGCTCAGAATTGGTGGAAAAGGAGCCCTGCGCGGGAGGACAGCATCTCCAAGAGGGCTGGGTGCACGCGCGTCGCCCTATTTTCAGGGACACTTTTGCACCACTCTCAGTGTGGGGCCGTGAAAACCCAGTCTCCGGGCGGGCCTCCGACCGTCGGAACGCGCTTGGAACGGGCGGAAACGGAGGCATGCGTGGACAGAAAGCTTCTCAAAGAGGACTAGCTGTGTCCGCGTAATCCTCTTTTCGGGACAACTTTTGCCCCTCTGTGAGGGTGGGGACGGGAAATGGTGGGCTCCGGGCGGGTCTCCGACCATTGGAACGTGCTCGGAAAGGGCGGAAACTGAGTCCTGCACGGAGGGACAGCGTCTCCTAGAGGACTACGCGCGTCCGCCTCGCCCTCAGTTCGAGGCAATTTTTGCCGCACTGGCAGGAAGGGGGACGGGAAATCGTGGCCTCTGGGCGGGTCACCGACCGTCGGAATGCGCTCAGAATGGGCGAAAACGGAGGCCTGTCGGAGGGACAGCGTCTCAAAGAGGACTAGGTGCGCGCCCGTCGCCCTGTTTTCAGGGTAACTTTTGCCACTCTGTCAGGCTGGATACGGGAAATCCCGGGCTCCGAGCGGGCATCCGATCATCAGAACGGGCGGAAACGGAGGTCTGCGGAGAGGGAAAGCGTCTCAAAAAGGACTAGGTATGTCCGCGTTACCCTTTTTTTGGGGCAACATTTTCCTATCTGTCAGGGTGGGGCCGGGAAATCGCGGCCTCCGGGCGGCCTCCGACTGTCAGACCGCGCTCGGAACGGGCAGAAACGGAGGCCTGCGCGTATGGACAGCGTCTCCAATAGGACTAGGTGCGCACGCATCGCCCTGTTTTCGGGGCAACCTTTGCCTCTTTGTCAATGTGCGGCCGGGAAATCCCAGCCTCCGGGCCGGCCTCCGAATGTAGGAACGCCCTCGGAACAGGCAGAAACGGAGGTCTGCGTGGAGGGATATCGTCTGAAATAGGACTACGTGCACGCTTCGCCCTCTTTTCGAGGGAACTTTTGCCCCTCTGTCAGGGTTTGGCCGGGAAATCGCAGCCTCCGAGTGGGCATCCGAACGTCGGAACGTGCTCGGAACGGGCGGAAACGGAGTCCTGAGTAGAGGGACAGCATCCCGAACAAGATTAGTTGCGCGTGTCGCCCTTTTTTCCGGTCAATTTTTGTCCCTCTGTCAGCGTGGGGCCGGGAAACCCCGGTCTGCGGGCGGGCCTCTGACTGTCGGAACGCGCTCGGAATGGGCGGAAACCCAGGCCTGCACGTAGGGACCCCATCTCCAACAGGATTAGGTGCGCGCGTCGCCCTTTTTTCCAAGCCACTTTTGCCCCCCTGTCATGCTGGGGCTGGGAAATCGCGCCCTCTGGGCGGGACTCCGACCTTAGGAACGCGCTCAATACGGGCGGAAACGGAGGCCTGACTGCAGGGACAGCGTCTCAAAGAGGACTAAGTGCGCTCGTCACCCACTTTTCGAGGCAACTTTTGCCCCTCTGTGAGGGTGGGGCCGGGAAATCCCGGAACTTGGGCGTGCCTCTGACCATCGGAACGCGCTCAGAACGTGCGGAAACAGATGCCTGCGCAGAGGGACTGAGTCTCAAAGAGGACTAGGTGCACGCACGTCGCCCTTTTTCGTGGCAACTTTTGCCTCTCTGTCATGGTGGAGCGTGAAATCCCGGCCTCCGGGCGGGCCTCTGACCGTCGGAACGTGCTCGGAACGGGCGGAAACGGAGGCCTGCGCTGAAGGATAGCCTCTCAAAGAGTACTAGGTGTGTTCGTGTCGCCCTCTTTTCAGGAAACTTTTGGCCCTCTGTCAAGGTGGGGCCGGGAAATCACGGCCTTCGGGTAGGCCTCCAACCATCGGAACGCGCTCGGAACGTACGGAAAAGGAGGCCTGCCCGGAGGGACGGCATCTCAAAGAGGACTACGTTCGGGCATCACCCTTTTTTCCGGGCAACTTTTGCCTCTCTGTCACTGTGGAGCCGGGAAATCCTGCCCTCCATACATGCCTACGACCGTCGGAATGCGCTCGGAAGGGGCGGAAACGGAGGCCTCCGCGGAGGGACAGCGTCTCAAAGAGGACTAGATGTGTCCGTGTCGCCCTATTCTCCGGCAACCTTTGGCAGTCTGTTTGGGTTGGGCCGGGAAATCGCAGCGTCCAGGCGGGCCTCTGACTGTAGGAACCCGCTCGGAATAGGCAGAAATGGAGGCCTGCCCGGAGGGACGGCGTCTCAAAGAGGACTAGGTTCGTGCGTCGCCCTTTTTTCCAGGCAACTTTTGCCCCTCTGCCAGGGTGGAGCTGTTAAATCCAGATCTCCGGGGGGGGCCTCCGACCGTCAGAACGCGCCCAGAATGGGCGGACATAGAGGCCTGCGTGGAGGGACAGCTTCTCATAACGGACTAGGTGCACGTGCGTCTCCCTTTTTTGGGGGCAAGTTTTGCCCCTCTGTCATGGTGGAGCCGGGTAATCCCGGCCTCCAGGTGAGCCTCCGTCCATCTGAACGCGCTCAGAATGGGCCGAAATGGAGGCCTGCGCGGAGGGACAGTGTTTCACAGAAAACTAGGTGCGCGCGCGTCTCCCTCCTTTCGAGGCAAATTTTGTCCCTCTGTCAAGGTGGAGGTCGGGAAATCGCGGCCTCCGTGTGGGCCTCGAAACGTCAGAAGACGCTCAGAATTGGCGGAAAAGGAGGCCTGCGCGGGAGGAAAGCATCTCCAAGAGGACTGGGTGCGCGCGTCGCCCTGTTTCGGGGACACTTTTGCACCTCTTTCAGGGTGGGGCCGTGAAAACCAGGCCTCCGGGCTGGCCTCCGACCGTCGGAACGTGCTCAGAACGGGCGGAAACGGCGGCCTGCATGGAGGTACAGCGTCTCAAGCAGTACTAGGTGCATGCGCATCGCCCTGCTTTCGGAGTAACTTTTGCCCCTCTGTAAGCGTGGGGCGGGGAAATCCCGGGATCCGGGCGGGCCTCCGTCAGTCGGAACGAACTCGTAAATGGCGGAAAAGGAGGCCTGCGCGTAATGACAGCGTCTCAAAGGGACTACATGCACCCGTCGCCCTCTTTTCGAGGCAACATTAGCCCATCTGTCATCGTGGAGCCGGGAAATCGCAGCTTACGGTTGGGCCTCCGACCGTCGAAACGCACTCAGAATGGGCGGAAACGGAAGCCTGCATAGAGGGACAGCGTTTACAACAGGATTAGGTCTGCGCGTCGCCCTTTTTTCTGGGCAAATTTTGCCCCTCTGCCAGTGTGGTGCTGGGAAATCCAGGCCTCTGGGCGGGCCTCCGACCGTCGGAACGCACTCGGAACGGGCAGAAACGGAGGCCTGCGCGTATGGACAGCGTCTCCAATAGGACTAGGTGCGCACGCATCGCCCTGTTTTCGGGGCAACCTTTGCCTCTTTGTCAATGTGCGGCCGGGAAATCCCAGCCTCCGGGCCGGCCTCCGAATGTAGGAACGCCCTCGGAACAGGCAGAAACGGAGGTCTGCGTGGAGGGATATCGTCTGAAATAGGACTACGTGCACGCTTCGCCCTCTTTTCGAGGGAACTTTTGCCCCTCTGTCAGGGTTTGGCCGGGAAATCGCAGCCTCCGAGTGGGCATCCGAACGTCGGAACGTGCTCGGAACGGGCGGAAACGGAGTCCTGAGTAGAGGGACAGCATCCCGAACAAGATTAGTTGCGCGTGTCGCCCTTTTTTCCGGTCAATTTTTGTCCCTCTGTCAGCGTGGGGCCGGGAAACCCCGGTCTGCGGGCGGGCCTCTGACTGTCGGAACGCGCTCGGAATGGGCGGAAACCCAGGCCTGCACGTAGGGACCCCATCTCCAACAGGATTAGGTGCGCGCGTCGCCCTTTTTTCCAAGCCACTTTTGCCCCCCTGTCATGCTGGGGCTGGGAAATCGCGCCCTCTGGGCGGGACTCCGACCTTAGGAACGCGCTCAATACGGGCGGAAACGGAGGCCTGACTGCAGGGACAGCGTCTCAAAGAGGACTAAGTGCGCTCGTCACCCACTTTTCGAGGCAACTTTTGCCCCTCTGTGAGGGTGGGGCCGGGAAATCCCGGAACTTGGGCGTGCCTCTGACCATCGGAACGCGCTCAGAACGTGCGGAAACAGATGCCTGCGCAGAGGGACTGAGTCTCAAAGAGGACTAGGTGCACGCACGTCGCCCTTTTTCGTGGCAACTTTTGCCTCTCTGTCATGGTGGAGCGTGAAATCCCGGCCTCCGGGCGGGCCTCTGACCGTCGGAACGTGCTCGGAACGGGCGGAAACGGAGGCCTGCGCTGAAGGATAGCCTCTCAAAGAGTACTAGGTGTGTTCGTGTCGCCCTCTTTTCAGGAAACTTTTGGCCCTCTGTCAAGGTGGGGCCGGGAAATCACGGCCTTCGGGTAGGCCTCCAACCATCGGAACGCGCTCGGAACGTACGGAAAAGGAGGCCTGCCCGGAGGGACGGCATCTCAAAGAGGACTACGTTCGGGCATCACCCTTTTTTCCGGGCAACTTTTGCCTCTCTGTCACTGTGGAGCCGGGAAATCCTGCCCTCCATACATGCCTACGACCGTCGGAATGCGCTCGGAAGGGGCGGAAACGGAGGCCTCCGCGGAGGGACAGCGTCTCAAAGAGGACTAGATGTGTCCGTGTCGCCCTATTCTCCGGCAACCTTTGGCAGTCTGTTTGGGTTGGGCCGGGAAATCGCAGCGTCCAGGCGGGCCTCTGACTGTAGGAACCCGCTCGGAATAGGCAGAAATGGAGGCCTGCCCGGAGGGACGGCGTCTCAAAGAGGACTAGGTTCATGCGTCGCCCTTTTTTCCAGGCAACTTTTGCCCCTCTGCCAGGGTGGAGCTGTTAAATCCAGATCTCCGGGGGGGCCTCCGACCGTCAGAACGCGCCCAGAATGGGCGGACATAGAGGCCTGCGTGGAGGGACAGCTTCTCATAACGGACTAGGTGCACGTGCGTCTCCCTTTTTTGGGGGCAAGTTTTGCCCCTCTGTCATGGTGGAGCCGGGTAATCCCGGCCTCCAGGTGAGCCTCCGTCCATCTGAACGCGCTCAGAATGGGCCGAAATGGAGGCCTGCGCGGAGGGACAGTGTTTCACAGAAAACTAGGTGCGCGCGCGTCTCCCTCCTTTCGAGGCAAATTTTGTCCCTCTGTCAAGGTGGAGGTCGGGAAATCGCGGCCTCCGTGTGGGCCTCGAAACGTCAGAAGACGCTCAGAATTGGCGGAAAAGGAGGCCTGCGCGGGAGGAAAGCATCTCCAAGAGGACTGGGTGCGCGCGTCGCCCTGTTTCGGGGACACTTTTGCACCTCTTTCAGGGTGGGGCCGTGAAAACCAGGCCTCCGGGCTGGCCTCCGACCGTCGGAACGTGCTCAGAACGGGCGGAAACGGCGGCCTGCATGGAGGTACAGCGTCTCAAGCAGTACTAGGTGCATGCGCATCGCCCTGCTTTCGGAGTAACTTTTGCCCCTCTGTAAGCGTGGGGCGGGGAAATCCCGGGATCCGGGCGGGCCTCCGTCAGTCGGAACGAACTCGTAAATGGCGGAAAAGGAGGCCTGCGCGTAATGACAGCGTCTCAAAGGGACTACATGCACCCGTCGCCCTCTTTTCGAGGCAACATTAGCCCATCTGTCATCGTGGAGCCGGGAAATCGCAGCTTACGGTTGGGCCTCCGACCGTCGAAACGCACTCAGAATGGGCGGAAACGGAAGCCTGCATAGAGGGACAGCGTTTACAACAGGATTAGGTCTGCGCGTCGCCCTTTTTTCTGGGCAAATTTTGCCCCTCTGCCAGTGTGGTGCTGGGAAATCCAGGCCTCTGGGCGGGCCTCCGACCGTCGGAACGCACTCGGAACGGGCAGAAACGGAGGCCTGGCTGGACGGACAGAGCCTCAATGAGGACTTGGTGCGCGTTCGTCGCCCTGTTTTCGGGGAATTTTTGCCCTTCTGTCAGAATGGGGCCAGGAAATCCCGGGCTCCGGGCGGGCCTCCAACCGTCGGAACGCACTCGGAACTGGCGGAAAGCGAGGCCTGAGTGGAGGGACAGCGTCTCAAAGAGGACTACGCGCGCCCGTTGCCCTCTTTTCGAGGGAACTTTTGCACATCCATCACGATGGAGCCGGGAAATCCCGGCCTCCAGGGGGGCCTCCAACTGTAGGTTCGCGCTCGGAACGGGCGGAAACGGAGCCCTGCGTGGAGGGACAGCGTCTCAAAGAGGACTTCGTGCGCGCGTCGCCCTATTTTCGTGGAAACTTTTACCTCTCTGTCACGATGGAGCCGGGAAATCCTGGCCTGCAGACGGGCCTACGACCAATGGACCGCACTCGGAAGGGGTGCAAACCGAGGCCTGCGCGGAGGGACAGTTTCTCAAAGAGGACTATGGGGTACGCGCGTCGCCCTTATTTCGGGGCTACTTTTGCCCCTCTGTCATCGTGGAGATGGGAAATCGTGGCTTCCGGGAAGGTCTCCGACCGTCCAAATGCACTCGGAACGCCAGAAACGGAGGCCTGCGAGGAGGGACAGCGTCTACAACAGGATTAGGTGCGCGCGTTGCCCTTCATCCTGGTAACTTTTGCCGCTCTGTCAGCGTAGGGCCGGGAAATCCTGGTTTTCGGGCGGGCCTCCGACCGTTGGAACGCGCTGGGAATGGACAGAAACGGAGGCCTGCGTGGAGGGACAGCGTCTCAAAGTGGACTTGGCGCGCGTTCGTCGCCCTGTTTTCAGGGTAATTTTTGCCCTTCTGTCAGCATGGGGCCGGGAGATCCCGGGCTCCGGGCGGGCCTCCGACCGTCGGAACGCACTCAGAACGGGCGGAAACGGAGGCCTGCGCAGAGGGACAGCGTCTCAAAGAGGACTACGGGCGCTCGTCGCCTTCTTATCGAGGAAACTTTTCCCCTCTGTCATGGTGGAGCCGGGAAATCCTGGCCTGCAGACGGGCCTACGACCAACGGACCGCGCTCGGAAGGGGTGCAAACCGTGGCCTGCGTGGAGGGACAGTTTCTCAAAGAGGACTAGGTGCGCGCGCGTCGTCCTTTTTTCGGGGTAACTTTTGCCCATCTGTCATCGTGTAGCCAGGAAATCGCAGCTTACGGGCGGGCCTCCGACTGTCGAAATGCGCTCAGAACGGACGGAAACGGAGGCCTGCGTAGAGGGACAGCGTTTGCAACAGGATTAGGTGCGCGCGTCGCCCTTTTTTCCGGGCAAATTTTGCCCCTCTGCCAGGGTGGGGCTGGGAAATCCAGGCCTCTGGGCAGGCCTCCGACCGTCGGAACGCACTCGGAACGGGCAGAAACGGAGGTCTGCGCGGGGGGACAGCGTCTCGAAGAGGACTACGTGCGCGCGTCGCCCTATTTTCGCGGAAACTTTTACCTCTTTGTCACGGTGGAGCCGGGAAATCCTGGCCTGCAGACGGGCCTACGACCAATGGACCGCGCTCGGAAGGGGTGCAAACCGTGGCCTGCGCGGAGGGACAGTTTCACAAAGAGGACTAGGTGCCCGCGCGTCGTCCTTTTTTCGGGGTAACTTTTGCCCATCTGTCATCGTGGAGCCGGGAAATCGCAGCTTACGGGCGGGCCTCCGACTGTCGAAACGCGCTCAGAACGGATGGAAACGGAGGCCTGCGTAGAGGGACAGCGTTTACAACAGGATTAGGTGCACGCGTCGCCCTTTTTTCCGGGCAAATTTTGCCCCTCTGCCAGGGTGGGGCTGGGAAATCCAGGTGTCTGGGCAGGCCTCCGACCGTCGGAACGCACTCGGAACGGGCAGAAACGGAGGCCTTCGCAGAGGAACAGTGTCTCAAGGAGGACTATGTGCGCGCATCGCCCTCTTTTCGAGGAAACTTTAGCCCCTTTGTCAGGGTGGGGCCGGGAAATCGTGGGCTTCGGGCTGGCCTCCGACCATCGGAAAGCGCTCGTAACGTGCAGAAACGGTGCCCTGCGAGAGGGACAGCGTCTCAAAGAGGACTACGTTCGCGTGTCGCCCTCTTTTCGAGGCAGCTTTTGCCCCTCTGCCTGGGTGGGGCTGGGAATTCCAGTTCTCCGGGAGGGTGTCCGACCGTCGGAACGCACTCGGAACGGGCAGAAATGGAGGCCTGCGCAGAGGGACAGTGTCTCAAAAAGGACTACCTGCACTCGTTGCCCTCTTTTCGGGGCAACTTATGCTCCTCTCTCAGCGTGGGGCCGGGAAATCCAGGTCTTCGTGTGGGCCTCCGACCGTCGGAAGTGGCTCGGAACGGGCAGAAACGGAGGCATGCGCAGAAGGACAGCGTATCAAAGAGGACTAAGTCCGCGCGTCGCCTCTTTTCAAGATAACTTTTTCCCCTTTGTCAGGGTGGGGCCGGGAAATCCCGGCCTTCGGGCGGGCCTCCGACCATCGGAACGCGCTCGGAACATGCAGAAAAGGAGGCCTGGGGAGAGGGACAGCGTCTCAAAGAGGATTACATTCACGCGGCGCTCTCTTTCCGGGGCAACACTTGCCCCTCTGTCATTGTGGGGCCGGGAAATGACTCACTCCGGCCAGGCCTCCGACCGTTGGTACGCGTTCAGAACGGACAGAAATGGAGGCCTGCGCGGAGGAACTGCGTCTCAAGGAGGACTTGGTGCGCGTGCATCGCCCTGTTTTCGGGATTACTTTTGCCCCTCTGTCAGCTGGGGCTGGGAAAACCCGGGCTCCGGCGGGCTTCCGACTGTAGGTTTGCGCTCGGAACGGGTGGAAACGGAGGCCTGCGTGGATGGACAGCGTCTGTAACAGGATTAGGTGCACGCGTCGCCCTATTTTCCGGGCAACTTTCACCCCTCTGCCAGTGTGGGGCTGGGAAACCCAGGTCTCCGGACGGGCCTCCGACCGTCGGAACGCGCACGGAACGTGCATAAATGGAGGCCTGCGTGGAGGGACAGCATCTCAAAGAGGACTAGGTGAGTGCATGTGGCCCTCTTTTCAGGACACTTTTGGCCCTCAACAGGGTGGGGCCAGGAAATCTCGGCCTCTGGGCATGCTTCCGACTGCAGGAACGAGCTGGGAACGGGCAGAAATGAAAGCCTACGCGGAGGGACAGCATCTCAAAGAGGACTAGGTGCGCGCGTGTCGCCCTTTTTTTGGGACAACTTTTGCCCCTTGTCATGGTGGAGCTGGGAAATCCTGGCCTCCGATGGGGCCTCTGTCTGTGGGAACGAGCTCGGAACAGGCGGAAACGGAGGTCTGCGCAGAGGAACAGCTTCTCAAAGAGGACTAGGTGTGTCCGTGCTGCCCTCTTTTCAGGAAACTTTTGCCTCTTTGTCAGTGAGGGGCCGGGAAATCCTGGCCTTTTGGCTGGCCTCCGAACGTCGGAATGCGCTTGGTACGGGAAGAAACGGGGGCCTGCATGGAGGGACAGCGTCTCAAAGAGGACTGGGGGTGTTCGCGTCGCCCTTTTTGGGATAATTTTTGCCCCCCTATGTGGGTGGGGCCGGGAAATCGCGGCCTCCCGGCAGGCCTCCGACCGTAGGAATGCGCCCGATACGGGCGGAAACGGGGGCCTGCTGGGAGGGACAGTGTCTCAAATAGGACTGGGTGTGTCCGCGTCATCCTCTTTTCGGGGCAGCTTTTCCCCTCTGTCAGGGTGAGGTGGGGAAATCCTGGTCTTCGGGCAGGCCTCCGATCGTCGGAACACGCTCGGAACAGGCAGAAAGGTAGGCCCGCGCAGAGGGCCAGCATCTCAAAGAGGATTAAGTGCGCGCGTCATCCTCTTTTCGAGGCAACTTTTGCCCCTCTGTCAGGGTGGGGACTAGAAATCCCGGTCTTCGGGCAGGCCTCCGACCGTCGGAACGCGCTCGGAACAGGCAGAAACAGAGGCCTGCACAGAGGGACAGCGTCTCCAATAGGACTAGGTGTGCGCACGTCGCCCTGTTATCGGGGTAACTTTTGCCCCTCTGTCAGCGTGGGGCCGGGAAATCGCGGCTTCCGGGGGGGCCTCCGACCGTCGGAACGCGCTCGGAACGGGCGCAAACAAAGGCCTGCGTGGAGGGACAGCTTCTCAAAGAGGACTGTGTGAGTGCGTGTCTCCCTCTTTTCAGGAAATTTTGCCCCTCTGTCATGGTGGAGCTGGGAAATCCGGGCCTCCAGACGGGCCTCCGACCGTCGGACCGTGCCCGGACCAGGCCGAAATGGAGGCCTGCACGGAGGGACAGCTTGTCCAAGAGGACTAGGCGCGCACACTTCGCCCTGTTTTCGGGGTATCTTTTGCCCCATGTCAATGTGGAGCCGGGAAATCCTGGGCTCCAGGCAGACCTCTGACCGTCGGAACGCTCTTGGAACAGGTGGATACGGAGGGCGGCGCGGAGGGACAGCGTCTTAAAGAGGACTAGGTGTGTCCGTGTCACCCTCTTTGCAGGCAACTCTTGGCCCTCTGTCAGGGTGGGGCAGGGAAATCGGGGCCTCCAGGAAGGCCTCCGACCGTCGGAACGTGCCTGGAATAGGCAGAAACGGAGGCCTGCGCGGAGGGACAGCGTCTCAAAGAGGACAAGGTGGGCGCATGTCGCCCTCTTCTCGGGGTAACTTTTGCCCCTCTGTCAGCGTGGGGCTGGGAAATCGTGGCCTCCGGGAAGGCCTCCGACCGTCGGAACGCGCTCGGAACGGGCGGAAACTGAGGCCTGCGCGGAGGGACAGCTTCTCAAAGAGGACTAGGTGTTTCCGTGTCGCCCTCTTTTCAGGCAACTCTTGGCCCTCTGTCATGGTCGGGCCGGGAAATCGCGGACTCTAGGCTGGCCTCCAACTGCAGGAAGCGCTCGGGACGGGCAGAAACGGAGGCCTGCGCGGAGCGACAGCGTCTCAAAGTGGACGACGTGCGCGCGTCGCCCTCTTTTCGAGGAAACTTTTTTCCCTCGGTCACGGTGGAGCCGGGAAATCCTGGCCTGCAAATGGGCCTGCGACCAACGGAACGCGCTCGGAAGGGGAGGAAACCGAGGCCTGCGCGGAGGGACAGGTTCTCGAAAAGGACTAGGTGCGCGCGTGTCGCCCTTTTGTCGGGTCAACTTTTGCCCCTCTGTCATCGGGTCGCGGGGAAATCGTGGCTTCCGGGCGGGCCTCCGACAGTCAGAACGCGCTCAGAACGGTCGGAAACGGAGGCCTGCGTGGAGGGACAGCATCTATAACAGGATTAGGTGCGCGCGTCGCCCTCTTTTCGAGGAAACTTTTTCCCCTCTGTCACGGTGGACCCGGGAAATCCTGGCCTGCAGATGGGCCTATGGCCGACGGAACGCGCTCGGAAGAGGAGGAAACGGAGGCCTGCGCGGAGGGACAGCGTCTTACAGAAAACTGGGTGCGCGCGCGTCTCCCTCCTTAGAGTCAAATTTTGCCCCTCTGTCAAGGTGGAGGTCGGGAAATCGCGGCCTCCGTGTGGGCCTCTAAACGTCGGAACACGCTCAGAATTGGCGGAAAAGGAGGCCTGCGCGGGAGGAAAGCATCTCCAAGAGGACTGGGTGCGCGCTCGTCTGCCTGTTTTCGCGGACACATTTGCACGTCTGCCAGGGTGTGGCCGTGAAAAACCGGCCTCCGGGCGGGCCCCCGACCATCGGAACGCGCTTGGAACGGGCGGAAATGGAGGCCTGCGCGGACGGAAAGCTTCTCAAAGAGGACTAGCTGTGTCTGCGTAATCCTTTTTCGGGGCAACATTTGCCCCTCTGTCAGGGTGGGGCCGGGAAATCGCGGCCTCCGCGCGGGCCTCCGACCATTGAAACGCGCTTGGAACGGGCGGAAATGGAGGCCTGAGCGGACGGAAAGCTTCTCAAAGAGGACTAGCTGTGTCTGCGTAATCCTTTTTCGGGGCAACATTTGCCCCTCTGTCAGGGTGGGGCTGGGAAATCGCGGCCTCCGGGCGGGCCTCCGACCTTTGGAACGCGCTTGGAACGGGAGAAACGGAGGCCTGCGCGGAGGGACAGCGTCTCAAAGAGGACAAGGTGCACGCGCATCGCCCTTTTTTCGGGGCAACTTTTGCCCATCTGTCATCGTGGAGCCGGGAAATCCCAGTTTTCGGGTAAGCCTCCGATCGTCGGAACGTGCTAGGAACAGGCAGAAATGGAGGCCTGCACAGAGGGCAAGCGTCTCCGAGAGGATTAAGTGCGCGCGTCACCCTCTTTTCGAGGCAAATTTTGCCCCTCTGTCAGGGTGGGGCCGGGAAATCACGGCCTCCGGGCGGGCCTCTGACCGTTGGAATGCGCTCAGAATGGGCGGAAATGGAGGCCTGCGCGGAGGGACAGCGTCTCAAAGAGATCAGGTGCATGCGCGTCGCCCTCTTTTCAGGGGAACTTTTGCCCCTCTCTCAGGGTGGAGCCGGGAAATCCCGGGCTCCGAGCGGGCCTCCGACCATCAGAACGGGCGGAAACGGAGGCCTGCGCAGAGGAAAAGCGTCTCAAAAAGGACTAGGTTTGTCCGCTTCACCCTTTTTTTGGGGCAACATTTGCCTAAATGTCAGGGTAGGGCCGGGAAATCGCGGCCTCCGGCCGGCCTCCAACCATCAGACCACACTCGGAATGGGCAGAAATGGAGGCCTGCGCGGAGGGACAGCGTCTCAAAGAGGACTATGTGTGCCCTCGTGGCCCTCTTTCGCAGCACCTTTTGCTCCTCTGTCAGTGTGGGGCTGGGAAATCTTGGCCTCCGGGCGGGCCTCCGACCATTGGAACGAGCTCGGAACGGGCGGAAACGGAGGCCTGCGCAGAGGGACAGCTTCTCAAAGAGGACTAGGTGTGTCCGTGTTGCCTTCTTTTCAGGAAACTTTTGCCTCTCTGTCAGCGTGGTGCCGGGAAATCCTGGCCTTTTGGCGGGCCTCCGCCCGTCGGAATGCGCTCGGTACGAGCGGAAACGGGGGCCTGCGTGGTGGGACAGCGTCTCAAAGAGGACTAGGTGTGTCCGCGTCTTCCTCTTTTCGGGGCAGATTTTGCCCCTCTGTCAGAGTGGGGCCGGGAAATCCCGGCCTTTGGGCGGGCCTCCGATCATCGGAACGTGCTCGGAAAGGGGAGAAATGGAGGCCTGCGCAGGGGGACAGCGTCTCAACGAGGACTGAGTGCGCGCGTCGCCCTCTTATCAAGGCAACTTTTGCCCCTCTGTCAGGGAGGGGCCGGGAAATCCCGGGCTCCGGGGGTCTTCCGACTGTAGGTTAGTGGTCGGAACGGGCAGAAACCGAGGCCTGCACAGAGGGACAGTTTCTCAAAGAGGACTGGGTTCGTGTGCGTCGCCCTTTTTCGGGGCAACTTTTGCCCCTCTTTCAGCATGGGGCCGGGAAAACCCTGCCTCTGGGCGGTCCTCCAAGCGTCGGAACGCGCTCGGGACGGACGGAAACGAAGTCCTGCATGGAGGGACAGCGTCTCAAAGTGGACTAGGGGTGTCCGCGTCGTCCTCTTTTCGGGGCAGCTTTTGTCCCTTTGTCAGGGTGGTGCCGGGAAATCCCGGCCTCCGGACGGGCATCCAACAGTTGGAACAAGCTCGGAACGGGCGGAAACGGAGGCCTGCGCAGAGGGACAGCTTCTCAGAGAGGAGTAGGTGAGTGCGTGTTGCCCTCTTTTTAGGAACCTTCTGGCCCTCTGTCAGGGTGGGGCCAGGAAATTGCGGCCTCCGGGCATGATTCCGGCTGCAGTAACGAGCTCGGAATGGGCAGAAATGGAGGCCTACGCGGACGGACAACATCTCAAAGAGGACTAGGCGCACGCGTGTCGCCCTTTTTTCGGGGAAACTAGCCCCTCCTTCGGGGAGGGGCCCGGAAGTCGTGGCCTCCGGGTGTGCGTCCGACCGTCAGAATGCGCTTGGAATGGGCCTAAACAGAGGCTTGCTAAGTGGGACAGCATCTCAAAGAGGACCAGGTGCGGGCGCGTCGCCCTGTTTTCGGGGTAACTTTTGCCCCTCTGTCAGGTTGTGGCCAGGAAAATGCGGGCTCCGGTCGGGCCTCCGACCGTAATAACGCGCTTGGAACGGGCGGAAACGGAGGCCTGCTAGGTGGGACAGCGTCTCAAAGAGGACTAGGTGCGGGCGTGTCGCGCTGTTTTTGCGGAAACTTTTGCCCCTCTGTGAGGGTGGGGCTGGGAAATCGCAGCCTTCGGGTGGGTCTCCGACCGTCGGAACAAGCACAGGATGGGCGGAAACGGAGGCCTCCGCGGAGAGACAGCGTATCAATGAGGACATGGTGTGTCCGTGTCGCCCTCATTTCAGGCAACTTTTGGCCCTCTATCAGGGTGGGGCCGGGAAATCTCGGCCTCTGGACAGTCCTCCGAATGTAGGAACACGCTTGGAACGGGCCGAAATGGAGGCCTGTGCAGGGGGACAGCATCTCAAAGAGGACTAGGTGCGTGTGCATCGCCCTATTTTCTGGGCAACATTAGCCCCTCTGCCAGGGTGGGGTCGGGAAATCGCGACCTCCGAGCGGGCCTCCGACCGTCAGACCGCGCTCGGAACGGGCAGAAACGGAGGCCTGCGCGTAGGGACAGCGTCTCCAAGAGGACTAAGTGCACGCGTCGCCCTGTTTTCAGGGCGAAATTTGCCTCTCTGTCAATGTGCGGCCGAGAAATCCCAGCCTCCGGGTTGGCATCCGAACATCGGAACGTGCTCGGAACGGGCGGAAACGGAGGTCTGCGTTGAGGGATATCGTCTCAAGGAGGACTACGTGCGCGCGTCGCCAACTTTTCGAGGGAACTTTTCCCTCTCTGTCAGGGTGGGGCCTGGAAATCGCGGCCTCCGGGTTGGCATCCGAACGGCGGAACGTGCTCGGAACGGGCGGAAACGGAGTCCTGCGTGGAGGGACAGCATCCCGAACAAGATTAGTTGCGCGTGTCGCCCGTTTTTCCGGGCACTTTTTGTCCCCCTGTCAGCCTGGGCCCGGGAAATCCCGGCCGGTGGGCGGGCCTCCTACCGTCAGAACGCCCTCGCAATGGGCGGAAACCCAGGCCTGGGTGTATGGACAGCATCTCCAGCAGGATTAGGAGCGCGCGTCGCCCTTTTTTCCGGGCCAATTTTCCCCTCTGTCAGGGTGGGCCCGGGAAATCGCGGCCTCCGGGCAGGCCTCCAACCATAGGAACGCGCTCGATACAGGCGGAAACGGAGGCCTACGTGGAGGAACAGCGTCTCACAGAGGACTAAGTGCGCGCGTCGCCCTCTGTTCGAGGCAACTTTTGCCCCACTGTCAGCGTGGGGCCGGGAAATCACAGACTCCGGGTGGACCTCCGACCGTGGAACGCGTTCGGAACTGGCAAAAACAGTGGCCTGCGTGGAGGGACAGCGTCTCAAAGAGGAAACGGTGCTTGTGCGTCCCCCTGTTTTCGGGATTACGTTTGCCCCTCTGTCAGCATGGGGCCGGGAAATCCCGGGCTCCGCGCGGGCCTTCGACCGTCGGAACGCACTCAGAATGGGCAGAAACGGAGGCCTGCGCAGAGGGACAGCGTCTCAAAGAGGACTACGCATGCCCGTTGCTCTTTTTTCCGGGCAACTTTTGCCCATCTCTCATCGTGGAGCCAGGAAATCCCTGGTTCAGGGCGGGCCTCCGACCGTCGAAACGCGCTTGGAATGGGCAGAAAAGGAGGCCTGCATGGAGGGACAGCGTTTAAACAGGATTAGGAGTGCGGCGCCCTTTTTTCCGGGCAACTTTTGCCCCTCTGCCAGGTTGGGGCTGGGAAATCCAGGTCTCCGGATGGGCCTCCGACCGTCAGAACGAGCCCGGAACAGGCAGAAATGGAGGCCTGCGTGAGGGACAGCTTCTCAAAGAGGACTAGGTGAGTGTGTGTGGCCCTCTTTTCAGGAAACTTTTGGCCTTCTGTCATGGTGGGTGCAGGAAATCGCGGCCTCCCGGCATGCTTCCGACTGCAGGAACGAGCTCGGAATGGGCAGAAATGAAAGCCTACGCGGAGGGACACCTTCTCAAAGAGGACTAGGTGAGAGCGTGTCGCCCTCTTTTCAGGAAACTTTTGGCCCTCTCCCAGGGTGGAGCCGGGAAATCACGGCCTCCAGGGGGGCCTCCGACAGTCGGAGCGAGCTTGGAACGGTGGAAATGGAGGCCTGCGCGCAATTACAGCGGCGCAAAGAGGACTAGGTGCAGGCGCGCTGCCCTGTTTTCGGGGTAACTTTTGCCCCTCTGTCAGGGTGAGGCCGGGAAATCGCAGCCTCCGGGCGGGCCTCCGATCGTCGGACGGTGATCGGAACGGTTGGAAACGGAGGCATGCGCGGAGGGGCAGCTTCTCAAAGAGGGCTAAGTGTGTCCGTGTCACCCTCTTTTCAGGCAACTCTTGGCCCTCAGTCAGGGTGGAGCCGGGAAATCGCGGCCTCTGGGCAGGCGTCTGACTGCAGGAAGTGCTCGGGACGGGCAGAAACGGAGGCCTGCGGAGAGGGACAGCGTTTCAAAGAGGCCTATGTGCGACCGCTTCGCCCTGTTTTCGTGATAACTTTTGCCCCTCTGTCAGCGTGGGACAGGAAAATCGTGGCCTGTGGGCGGGCCTCCGACTGTAGGTTCCCGCCTGGAACGTGTGGAAACGGATGCCTGCGCGGATGGACAGCGTCTCAAAGAGGACTACGTGCGCGCATCGCCCTCTTTTCGAGGAAACTTTTTCCCCTCTGTCACGGTGGAGCCGTGAAATGCTGGCCTGCAGACGGTCCTACAACCGACGGAATGCTCTCGGAAGGCGCGGAAACCAGGGCCTGCGCGGAGGAACAGTTTCTCAAAGAGGACTAGGTGCGCGCGCGTCGCCCTTTTTTCAGGGGCAACTTGTGCCCCTCTGTCATCGTAGAGCCAGGAAATCGCAGCTTCCGGGGGGGCCTCCAACCGTCGGAACGCGTTCGGAACGGGCGGAAACGGAGGCCTGCGTGGAGGGACAGCGTCTACAACAGGATT